>NC_091803.1:12118533-12421563 GCF_041296235.1 Equus asinus | reverse complement strand
CCCAAACTCTAGCCTGGAGCTCATGCTGGTTTCTCCTTTGTCCCCCATTTGCATCTCATCAGCCTTCCTCATCCTCTCAGTTTTCCCTTTATAAAGTTCCCCAAGCACCCACCCTTCCTGACTCTGCCCTGGCCATGACTCCCTCAACTCCTGGAACACAGCAGTCATCCCCAAACACCTCCAGCCTCCTTGCCTGGGTTCCATCCCAAGGGGTGCCCTCTCTGCTCCTCCAAGCCTTTTAAATCCCACCTCTCCTGCAAAGTTCAGCTTGGTCCTGTCCACTCCATGCAGCACCTCCCAGCCACCAACCATTATCCATTCCCTCCACAAACATTAATTGTGCACTTCCTGGATGCCCCGTGCCCAGGTCAGGCCAATGGAGGGGATTCAGGGATGAAAAAAGGACAGGAACTCCAGGCTCTTGGCAACTACTGGGGAGAGAGACACATAAACATGTCACATGGTACAGTGCTTTCCTCTCCCCTGACTGGTGTTACTGTGGGGCCAGGCATGCCCCAGTGCACCACGGCCTGTCTGTCCCCGGGGCCTGGCTGCTCTCCAGTGAGGAGGACTGGGTCTCCTCTGGGGATAGGCTGGGGCCCTGCATGGCACAGCCCTCAGCGCTGGTACTGGATGACTGTGCCCCAGAGATATGCAATTTTGGGGACACATTCATATAGGCCAGATTCAAAGGACCACAGACATGTCAATATCAAAGGGGATTTGTAGATCCCTTTGTACTGATAAGGAAACCTAGCTGGAGAGAAGGATCACCTGTCTGGATCCCACAGTCCATCAGAGCGGGGATAGGGACCAGCATCCTGCATGGATGCCCCTCCCACCTCACCGGCTGCCCACAGCTAGCGGTTCAGTCGCTGATTCCCAAATCTGGACTTAGTGGAACCAGTGAATTTTTTCTAACAGATGTGTTCATGTGGATGTGTGAGAAAGGGAGAGAGAATGGGGGAACACAGGACTGCCAACTTTTTATTTTGTCAAAGGCATCCAAGACAAAACAACTGTCATCTACTATCACCGATTGTTTTAATTATTATTATTTACTTGTTTTTAATTATTTTAGAAAGGACCTATGACCCTGGAAAGTAGAAGAGCTGCAGACTCCGTGGAGCCTGGACCTGCATCTGAGAACCACAGGCTCGGGTGGAGCTTCCTCTATCCGGGGGCCCCTCAGACCTGAGCCCCCTGCGGCAGCCTGAATGCAGCCCTGTCACCTGTCCAGGCCCTGCGCACCCCTGGGACAGCTGGGAACCATACTGGGCAATGGAAGAGCCGGCGACATAAAGCGCATCCTGGGCTGGAATGGGGAAGAGACTGGAAGGCAGCGTCTGGGCCGCGGGGAGCCTCACTCCCCTTTCCCACCAGGAATTTGTGGCTCCTTGGGCTGCAAACTGACCTAGGAGGTTTGGTCAGAGGTTCCTTCCCGCTGACTGCCGCCCCCCCTCGGCCCGCCCTTGGCCCCAAAGCCACAGTGACATTTTCCAGACCCAGAGACAGGCACGCCCCTGGCCATCTGCCCCCAGACCCCGCCCTGCTAGTCCCAAGGGCTCCTCGGTTACTTCGGGCCTTGGGAGGTGGGGGCTTCTCCACACCTTCTCCCTCCGGACCGTGCAGCCACCTCGGCTCATTCCCTCACTCGTCACCCCTCCCTCCGCCAGGGTCTCCCAGTCTCCCGGGCAGAGCTTCGCTCCCCGCCGGCCCCCTGCGGCGGGGCGAGCCCCCGGCCCCTAGTCCGCACCTTTGGCCGACGGTCCTGTCCAGAGCTTCCGTTGCCCCCGGGGACCGGCCCGGGGATGCTCCGTTTCCTGGCACAGCCCACCGAGCCTTTGGGGCCGCGGAGGAGGGCGGGGACTCACCCTTCGGCACAGCCGCCCCGTTGCTCACCCGATGCGGGAACCCGGCTTCAGCCTCGGGGTCTTTGACGGTCCAGGCCCCGCTCAGCCGGGCGCGGAACGGGGTAGGGGTGGAGCAATCTGGAGTTGGCCGGATCTGAATTCGAATTCCAGCTCTGCTATTACCAGCTAGGTGACTTTGGGTAATTTACTTGGGTGTCATTTTTCTCATCTGTGAAACGGGAATGATAGTAGTCTTTCCTCCTGTTGGATGGCTGAAAGGGTCCAACGAGAAGCGCCTGGACAAGACTTCTCCATTGATCCTGCATGGAGATAGCGCTACACAAACGGGGCCTGGAAGAAGCCCTGAGTCTCCCTGCCTCCCCAAGACCCTCACTCCCAGGCTCTCCCATCGCTTGTCCTGAGCACGCGCTCCAATCTCCTTCAGGCCTCCCTTTCGTTCATCTTCCCTTCTCTGCCCTCCTGTAACAAGGCTGTCTGCCCCTCTCACCACTCGGGCGTGTTTTAAACTCTTCAAAGGAGGCGGGGCACTCCATGGAGACAGAACTGGCTTCCCGCTGTGGGCATCTGGGTTGGGGGGTTGGTTCTAGTGGCAAGAGCGGCCACACTTGGGGCTGGGTAAGTCACCAGCCCCCTTGCTTTGAGTCTATGCTCACCAAGGAAATGCATTTATAACTCCTAAGATTTTAAAAAGCCAGAACCATGGCTGGCACCTCCTCACACCTCCCCACTAGCCCGTACATATTCAAAGACAACAGGATGGGATGAGAGTGCATGGACCACTAATTTATCTACTCACCTATCCTGAGAGGCACGTGACAGGCCTTGTGCTATTCAGATTCTGTCATAAGGTTCAGAACCCAGTTTGTAAGGTGCTCAGGCAAGAGTGGGCCTTGATTGGCATAGCTGGGGCAGAGCAGAGGTATAGCTGGCAGGGACTGGAGCCAGGCCAGGAAGACCCCTGGACAACTCCTCTCTGGCCTGATCTCAAAGACATAATTTTGATCTCCTCCACCCAATAGGCTTTCATTCTCCAGGTGGTAGGGGAAGTAGTCAACTTCCAGACTCACATCCTCACACTAGGGAAAAAGAATGTTTTCCTCACCCTATTCCTACCACAGTTGGTTCAGAATTTCCCGGGGAAGCATTCTGATTGGCTCAGCTTGAGTCACGTGCTCATTCTACCTGGCCAAAGAAGATGAGCTGGCTGTGCCCCATAGAAGCCAGACAGGTAGGGTCATCTAAGAAGCCAGCATCTGGACCACATATTTGGAGGAAGGTAGGGAGGACTTTCTTAAACGAAAGGGGATAGTGTTCTCAGAAGGGAGAAATTATGGCTGACCATGACAGCATTTTCATATGTGTTCATATAATACTTTTAAATGTCATTGCACAGCAAATCCAAATGACAGGCATTATTATCTCCACATTGCAGATGAAGAGACTGAGACTCAGGTGAACAACCTGCCCAAACGATCATGGATGGTTGCTAAAAACCTCAGGGTAGAGGAAAAGATTCTTCACGTGGTGCTGGAGTTGATCATCCTTGCAAATTACTTACTAATTGCAAAAGGGAAACGTGTCTTCACACAGGAGAGATCTGGCAGTCACTACCTTAAAAAGGTGAACAAATAGCGCTACTTAGAGTGGAATGATCTGACATGTGCCTCCTGAGGTGACACAGCTTGAAGGAGACATCACCTGTGAGGTATTCTTGCCAAAATGTTTAATCAAGCCTCTAAACCTCATTCCAATTTAGAGGGAATACAGGGGGTTGAGAAGAAAGTTAAATACCACCACAAGAAAACAGGGAAATAAATTCTGTGGAAAATTCTAAAGGATAACTGTTCTTGACTCCTCCAAAAGTCAAGTCCCTACCAAAAAAAGAAAAAAAAGGTGGAGGAACTGTTCTAGATTAAAAGAAACTAAAGAGACACAAAGCCAAATGCAATGTGACCTTTGTTTTTTTCTGATTTGAACTAGAATGGCTATAAAACACATTCTTGGGGAAACTTGGAAAAATTTGAATATGGACTTCATTTTAGATAGTATTATGGAATTAAATTCTTTTTCTTAGGGATCTTAATAGTATTGTGATTATGTAGGAGAATAACCTTACTCTTAGGAGAAGCATGCCATAGTACTTAGGGGTGAAGGTTATATATGAGCTTACTTTCAAATGATGTCAGAAAAAATGTCCATAGATAGATAGATAGAAAGCATATATGGAAAAACCGTTACTAATTGTTCATCTAAGTGGAGGATATATAGGGTGTTCATTATACTGTTCTTTCAACTTTTCTGTATATTGAAATCTTTCAGATAAAAAGTTGGAAAAAATAAAAAGAGAACTTGCCTAAGAACACACACAGCTGGACCCTAAACTCAGGTCTATCATTCAGCCACTCAGTATCTGACAGATAGGATGCTAGGGGCACACAGGCCCTGCCTCATGGAGCTTGCAGTCTATCACAGAAGACAGGAAACTGAATAAATCTTTTTTTTTTTAATGTGATCAGAGCACAAAGGAATTATAGCATGCCATGGGAATCACACAGCAAGAACAATGCAGTCCAAGGGAAGACCTGCCAAGGAGGCACCATTTAGACAGAATCTCATTCCTGAAAGGGAATTGCATCATGCGGAGGTTTTCACCTGCTTTGCAGCAACAAACACTGTACATCAAGCACACACACATGCGCACGCATGTGCACACATGGAACAGCAGTCTCACTCGCCTTCATTATGTGCAGTGCGCACGGATGTTTTCTATTCTATTCCAGTCCTTCCTACTTTTCTCTTTTACCCTTAGTGCTGGTAGCAACATACTATGATAAATAAATTTTATGACCCACTAATGGCTTTTTATCTACATTTGAAAAATACTGCCTTCAAGGATCCGACGAAATTCAAAATGACTGGGAGAAGAGTGGCCACAAGAGGACTGGAGAAGTCAGTGGGCAGAGCTGGGATGTGAGGGTCTTGTAGGATTTAATCCTGAGGGCTGTGAGGGCCTTTGGTGAGATTAAAGCAGTCACATTTGAGCGCCAGTGCCAAAACTCACCTTCCTCCTCCTGTCTCCCCCTTTGCCCAAAGACTCCTACCTCTTCAACCAGAGCCCACGAAGTGCCTCTCACCCGGTGGGGCTGAAGGCTGTGTACAGGTAGGGCTAGGGACTGCCAGGCCAGCCCCTCCTATGACTGGAAATTTTGGAATGTGTGCATAGTTTAGGTTATATCCTCATCCGTAAGCATTTTCATATTTTTCCAGATCTAGAGTAGAGGGACAGGCAAGGAAAGGGAAATGCCTGCTGGAAAAGGGGGTGGAGTGCCCCTGAGCTAGGGCTGAAGTCTACAGTTCTGACTTCCCCCATGCTCTGTGCATCCTTGGTCCAGAGCTCCAAAGGGAAAACCCAAAAGGCCCAAACCATAGATTTACTGTATAACAGAACCGGGAAATGAGCAGGCACACAGGCCCCTGCTCCCATCTACTCAGGGAATCTACCCAACAGCTGGCTCCAACCCCAATGCAAGGGTCCCCTCTCACCGCTCCTGCCACCTAGCCAGGGACACCCTCTCTCCTTTCACACAGGCCCTTGATGCTCTCCATACTCCCAGCCCAGCCCTCTTGCTAGCCCTCAATGACTAACCCACCCGATCCTATGTGGTCTCTTTGTGTCCTTCTCTCAGCACCTGTGAACAGCTGATATCCTCTATTGTATAGCTTCTCAACCTTGGTTGCACATTAGAATTACCTGAGAACTTACAAAATCCCAATATCTAGGCCATACACAACAGCAAATACATAGGATCTCAAAGATTAGGATCGAGGCATCAGTACTTTGAAAATTCCCCAGGTGATTCCAGTATGCAACCTAAGTTGACAATTCCTGCTTCACTGTGTCTTCTTGCCGCTAAGAGCCATGAGGGGGGCAGGGAGATGGGGTCACTATGGGTTCGGGTGACCAACCATCGTGATATGCGCAGGACTGAGCATCTTCTGGGATGTGGGACTTTCAATGCTAGGACTGAGAAAGTCCTGGCAAATTGGGTTGAGTTGGTCACCTGAGTGAGCTCTAAGAGCTCAGTGAACTAGTCTGTCCACTAGTAATACTTGTGCCCAAAGAACCAGAGCCCCTCTTTAGTGCTTTTGATACTGCTAGGCAAACTCTTTCTCCCCTTTCCTGGCCTCTGCCCTTGGGGCCTGGCATGTGACCCTGCACACTTACCTTGTCCTGGGGTGCCCTTCCGTGCAATACTTCTCTGACGGTAAGCATCCTGCCCCGCCTTCACACCCAGCTCATCAAGCCCTGTCTCATTCCTGAATCTTCTCAGACCCCCCCAAGAAGGAAAGGGCCCTTTCTGTGGTGTAAGGAGGGGAGAAGGATTTGTGGAGGGTCACATGCCAAGTGGAGTAAGTGGACACAGTAGCTCAGACCTCAGACCTGACCTAACAGAGTGTAAGTTCGTACTCAGGACATCCAGACAGCAAGGTGACCCTTACTGTCAATAATCACCTATAGGGATGGTGGAGGAGTGCAGAGGAGAGTTGACACAAACAAGACAACTTTGGTTTCCAGTAAACAGATTCATCCCACAGCCATCCACTGAACACCTACTGCGTGCACAGCACCAGACCAGGCACAGAGGCCACAGGAGAGAGGCAACTTTCAAGAGTCCATGATATAAGTCTCATTTTTTTAGATAATCACTAATCCAGACTAACTAGAGGAAAAGTAATCTGATTTTTTCAGATCAAAAATAAGCATTTACAGCAAAGTAAGGAGTTCTCTCAGATACCTAGAATAAATCTAACAATGTACTACTATTCCTAGTAGAGGTACTTTTGGAACTTCTTTTAATGATTAAAATATTCATGGTAAATGGGTGCTCAAAAGCTTTTTTTTAAAATTTTATCAATCAATTAGGTATCACACTATTCAACTGCTTTGCAAACTTCTTCCTCAACAATGACATGGTAGTGAAGCTCTGCCTCAGGTTATGATGGAGTTTTTGTCATAGTGGAGTTTGAACGGTAGCTTTTTCTGATAGGAAATCTTGAAAATTATTATTGAGGTTCTTTTTTTAAAAAACGGCCAGAAGTTTACAATTTCTTTCTACCTAAACTTGAAATAAACGTGTATTTGTCAGAAGGATAGTAAGTATGTGTGTCACTAGGATTCAATCAGAGAATCAGAACCAGGAGAATCAGAACCGGGAGGAGATACACACACACAGAAGCTGAACCAGAAGGAGATACACACACACACACACACACACACACACACCTGGCCCAGTGAGGGCACAGGAGAATCCAGAGGAAGGTGGAACAGTTGCAGGCCCCAGGGCTGCCTCACAGGTGAGCCGGCAGATCAGCAACAATGTGTGTGAGCTATAAAGTAACTGCTGCTTTTCTTCTGCCTCCAAATCTCCCAAGAATCTCCTTGGAGCCTACTCATACAAGAAAGGGAATTCTGAAACATACAAGAAGGGGAATCCTGGCAAAGGCAATTCAGCCCACCCAAGCTGACCCATGACAAAATCATGACTTGTCAAACTGAGAAATTATTTGGCTTAGAAAATCTGCTCATTTATTAACTGCATTTATGTCATATAAAACAAAAAGAGATTCGGTAGTCTGCAGGACACTGAGGAGCGAAATATTGGCCCGAGAAGACCCAAGAGACATTTCCATCTACAGTTACAACAAACAGGACAGATGAGACAGAAGGAAAGCTATTGGGTTCAAAGGTCACCCTACTGCTTCCCTGATCTATGAGTCTGAATCCAGAATTCTCTGATTCTTTCTCCCCTGGAATGGACCTAACTCATCCCATTTTCGAAGGATGTCTATGGAGATTTGAAATGCAAAGCATAGAATCTCCCTCTGATGTAGATCATCCATATCAAATAAAAGAAGTGCGAAAGGTTCCACTTTAGTCATCACCTCTGTGGTGCTGCATTAATGCCCCTTTCGTGTAGACTCTCAACACAAAAGAGGCTCTTCCCTTATCCATCATTCCTCCAAAGTGAAGCTGCTGATGCTGAACAAAGCGAGAACTCCTAACGGTTTTCATACACTGAACACACACATGAGATTTGTCCACTATGCAGACTTTTGGGCCTGAATAAGAGTTGAACTAGGACTGAAGGCCGTCCACACTCACTGCACCCAAAGGGTGTCTCGCCAGCGCAAGTTCTCTGATGTTCAATAAGAGGTGAACTCTGATCAAAGGCTTGACCCCCTTCATTTCATTCATGGTTTCTCCCTTGTATGGATTCCCAGATGATCAATAAGGTAGGAACTACACTTGAAGGTTTTTCCACATTCTTTGCATTCAAAGGGTTTGACTCCACTGTAAGTTTTCTGATGCTGAACAAGGTGGGAGTTCCGACTAAAGGCCTTCCCACATTCACGACATTCGTAGGGTCTCTCTCCAGTGTGAATTCTATGATGTTTAATAAGGAGTGAACTCCTACTAAAAGATTTCCCACACTCATTACAATCATAAGGAGCCTCCCCTGTGCGGACTCTCTGATGCTCAAGAAGGTGCGAGTTACGACTGTAAGTTTCCCCACAGTCATTACATTCATATGGTCTCTCTTTGGTGTGAACTCGCTGATGTTCTATTAGATTTGAGCTCTGACTAAAGGCGTTCCCACATGCAGTACATTTCTAGGGTTTCTCCCGAGTGTGGATTCTCTGATGTCAAAGAAGACTTGAGCTCCGACCAAAAGCTTTTCCACATTCGTTACACATGTAAGGCATCTCTCCTGTATGAATTATCTGATGCTGGGTGAGGTGTGAGGTGCGCTGGAAGGTCTTCCCACACTCACTACATTCATAGGGTTTCTCTTCAGTATGTATTCTTTGATGCTGAAAAAGGTTTGAACTGTGGCCAAAGGCTTTTCCACATTCATGACACTCATAAGGTTTCTCTTGTCTGTGGATTTTTTCATGCTGAGCAAGGTAAGAGTTCCGCCTGAATAATTTTCCACATATGTTACACACTGGAGATTTCAGTAAGAGTTTGTGGCTGTTGGATAAGTTTTGCGATATTACCAAAGTTTTGTCCATATTCACAGGCTCCCTCTCATTTTTGTTCACATTCATATCCTTCATGCAGTCGTATCCCCACTTCAAGAGTTTTCTGCTTTATAATTAACTGATCCTCAATCCAGTTCTCACCATCTGACAGAAAGTATAAAAAAAGATAAATGTAACAAGAAAAACTCCTGGTGGAAAACTGGATCATCAAAGAATTCCACAAGTAACTGATTCAAAAAAGTATGAAAAATGGCCCTGCCATATAGGGAAAAGATGGATACAAGTTGAGCAAATTGGGGGAAAGTGGTGGGGAAGCTGAAGTTAGGATTTATATATGAAGGAGCTAACCAGACAGATACACTGGGATCAGCAGAAAAGGAAAGCAGAGTTTGAGGGAAGTGGGATCATTTCAGAACATAGGAAGGGTGATGGGGACTAGGTGTGGGGAGTGGCAGGGACTGAAGAGGATAAGCAGAAGAGAACCTCACCCCAGAGGTTCTGTCTACACGGTACCCTGGCCACATGGATTGTCTCTGCTGTAATGGAAGACTCCTTCACATAATCGGACACCAAGACATTCCTCACTCCTGTGGAGAATCTCTCTCTACACATAGATGCTCACATGCTCACTCACAAACAGAGACACACTCAGACGTCACATGCACCTTTATAATAGTGCAAATCGAGAGGATCTGATAAAGCAGAGGGGAGGGAAGAATAAAAGGAAAAGTTGTTTAAAATATAAAGCACGGGGGGGCCGGCCCGGTGGCGCAGCGGTTAAGTTCGCACGTTCCGCTTCTCGGCGGTCCGGGGTTCGCTGGTTCAGATCCCGGGTGCGGACATGGCACTGCTTGGCAGCCATGCTGTGGTAGGTGTCCCACGTATAAACTAGAGGAAGATGGGCACGGATGTTAGCTCAGAGCCAGGCTTCCTCAACAAAAAGAGGAGGACTGGCAGTAGTTAGCTGAGGGCTAATCTTCCTCCAAAAAAAAAAATATATATATATAAAGCACGGGGTAGAGAGAAATATTTCCAAATCGATTTCAACTCTCAGAGAATATTAAAACAAATTCTAGGCGCCAGCCCAGTGGTGTAGCAGTTAAGTTCATGTACTCTGTTTCAGTGGCCTGGGGTTCGCCAGTTTAGATCCCAGGTGCAGACCTACGTACCATTTATCAAGCCATGCTGTGGCAGGTGTCCCACATATAAAGCAGAGGAAGATGGGCACAGATGTTCGCTCAGGGCCAATCTTCCTCAGCAAAAAGAGGAGGTTTGGTGGCAGATGTTAGCTCAGGGCTGATCTTCTTCTTCTTCAAAGAAAATACAAATTCTGGGGCCAGCCGCAGTGGCCTAGTGGTTAAGTTCAGTGTGCTGTGCCTCAGTGGCCCAGGTTCAGCTCCAAAGCACAGAACTACAACACTCTGTTAGTGGTCATGCTGTGCTGGTGGCCCACATACTGAAAAATAGAGGAAGACAGGCACAGATGTTAGCTCAGGGTGAATCTTCCTCTGCAAAAAAAAAAAAAATTCTGCATCCTAGCTGCATCTAAGGGAGACATGATAGAAAAACATCTCCTGTTTACTTTGACACATTTCTCCTCTCATTTATACTTACTAGATATGGCTTACTGAAGCTAGAAAAAATTGTTTTGCAGTGATATTAGAGAAAGTAGGTCCTCTGCTTAGAGGGATCTTTCTGGAAGAAAGGGGTGGTGAGGAATACCCAATGCAGCATTTCCATCAGCAGTGAAAGCCTGAAACACGCACAGCCCTGATTTTACTAGGAAATGTTATTGCTTTTAAGGGATTTAGTAATTATTTGTGATATCATCACAGAACCATATTTATACTTGTTCTCCACCTCCAGATATGCCTTCATCTTCTGTAGGTTGAATTTGGATATTGGGGTTTTTTTTCCTGTGATGAAAACTTTTAATATCTACTCTCTTAGCAACTATCAAATATACAATATATTATTGCTAAATATAGTTACCATGCTATATATTACATCCCCAGGGCTTAATTATTTTATAACTAGAAATTTGTACCTTTTGACCACCTTCACCCAATTCACCCACCCTCTACGCCTCACCTCTGGCAACTACCAATCTGTTCTCTGTATCCATAAATTCAGTTTTGTTTTTGTTTTTGTTTTTTTTAGATTCCAGATATAAGTGAGATCATACAGTACCTGTCTTTCTGTTTGAGTTATTTCATTTAGCATAATGCCCTCAAGGTCCATCCATGTTGTTGCAAATGGCAAAACTTCCTTCTTTTTTATGGCTGAATAATATTCCATTGTGTATAGATACCACATCTTCTTTATCTATTCATCCATTAGATTGCTTCCATGTCTTGGCTATTGTGAATAATGCTGCTGTGAACATGGAGGTGCAGATATCTTTACAAGATAGTAATTTCATTTCCTCTGGATAAATACCCAGAAGCAGGATTGCTGGATCATATGGTAGTTCTATTTCTAATTTTTTGAGGAACCTCCCTACTGTTTTCCATAGTGGCTGCACCAATTTACATTCTCACCACCAGTGCACAAGCATTCCCTTTTCTCCATATCCTCGCCAACACACGTATTTCTTGTCTTTTTGATGACAGCCATTCTAACAGATGTGAGAGGATTACTGGTTTCGTGTTTTTACATCCCCATGCACATGTGTTTACCTGATGTGTTAGACAGACTGCAAGCTCCTGGAGAGCAGGGACTAGGTCTAACAAGCTAGGTACTCAAAGACTGATAAAGACATTAATCAGGTCTAAATTCTAGCTAGGCAGGCCAAATCTTTTTAGCAAGATACCATAATGAACTCAGGTCACCCACTGATACCTAGAACAGCACAATCCAATAGAACTTTCTGTGGTTATGGAAATGTTCCACATCTGCCCTACCCAACACAGTAGCAAACAGCCACATGTGGCTACTGAGCACTTGATATGTGGCTAGCGCAACTGAGGAGCTGAACTTTTAATTGCATTTAATTTAATCCAATTCAATTTATTAGCTGCTTGTGGCTAATGGCTATCTTATTGGACAGCACAACTCTAGAGCTTTCTAATTTGCCAGATCTGTCCCACAGGGCTTGGAGCAGCTAAAGTGAGAAGCCCTTCAAAACCGGATTCATTAAATAAGATGAAACACCAGAAAGAGCAGATAACAGACAGAGTCTCCATCGGCTCATGTACAAGTGAGAGCGGTACCCTGGCATGCCTCCACAGGACTTGGATTTGGAATTCTTCATAAAGCAGTAGGTGTGCCTTCTGTACTCGGCTTAGGCAAATATTAAAATGAGCGTTTCTTCTATCTCCCTGGCCTGGCCCCTACCTGTCTTTCCAGCCTCCTTCTGATCTTCTCCCCTACAAAGCCTTTTCTACTGTCTGTTGAACCACTCTATTCATTCTCTCCCACAACATGTGAAGGCTTAGATGTTCTAGAAGATGTGCCTTTTATCTGGCCCACTGCCAGAGATTTAACAGGCCGCCTGACAAATTCAAGAATGTAAATCCTACTGCTCTCAGGCCTGTTCAGCATCACCTTCTCCATGAAGCTGAAGGTGACCCTTCTATAGCTCCTGTAAGACTTCTCATCTTTAAGAGTCCTATGACACTTCACTCATTCAGTACATTTCACTGAACGCCAACATGCCAGGTACAGTTCCAGGCTCTGAGATACATCAGTGAGCAAAACAGACAAAAATCCTGCCCTCTAAGGCCTTCATTTTAGTAGGGCAGATGGATAATAGACTGTGTTAATTACATACTATCAGAAGGTGACAAACATGCTATAGAGCAAACAAGGATTAGAGTGCCCAGGGCAGGGAGCGGGCAGAAGGGGTGCAATTTTAAACACCATGGTCAAAGAAGGATGAAGAAAATGACATTTAAGCAGACTTGAAGGAGATAAGGGTATCTGGGAAAGAGCATTACACACAGAACTAGCAAGTGCTAAGGCCCTGGGCGTTCAAGGAGGCAAGTGTAATTGGAGCAGAACGAGCAAAGGGGAGAGTAGTAAGAAATGAGATCAGAGACATAAGAAGGGGATCAGAGAACACACGACCTTGTAGGCTGCTATAAGAGGTCTGCTTTTACCAAGTGAGATGGGAAGCCACTGGAGGGTTTTGACCAGAAGACAAGATCTGACATTTTAACAGGATCACGCTGGCTGCTAGTGGGTAGAGCCTGTAGGGAGCAACGGGAGAAGCAGGACGACTAGCCAGGAAGCAAGTGCAACAATCCAGGTGAGAGTTGATCGTGACCTGGACCAAGATGGTGGCAGCGGAGGTAGTAAGAAGTACTTGGATTCGGAAAAAAATGTTGATGGTCACATCTACTGATGGATATGGATATGAATATGAGAGAGACAAAGGTTTCTCTCTGGCTTGAGTAGCTGGAGGGATTATGTTCCCATCTACTGAGATGGGGGATATTTGTAAACCAGCTGCAGCATCTCCAATAATCTAAAAGACATTTCCACATGGCTCTCATACCAGTCTCTTGAGATCAACATGTCCAAACCTGCTCCTCCTTTTGTTGTATGAGTATTTGGTATAATATTCTTGCAACTCTCCTGTAACTTTAACATTTTTCAAAATAAAGGGCGGGGAGGCGACAACAAGCAGTGAGTCCCTTCTCTGCCCCCACACATATGCACTCAGTAAACAAGTACTATTGCTTCTAGTACAACAGACTTCTTGCTTTTGTCCCTGCCTTCCTGTTATCACTGTTAATGTCCTAAAGTCAGATCCTAATCTCCTTTCACTTCCTGCATCACACTAAACAAATCAGATTCTCTTCCTTAATATACAATGCTCAGCTGCTAGCCTCCTGTTAAAGAAAGCTAATATACCTCAATATCTGCCAAATAAAATCTGGACTCTTCGGCCTACACTCATTTGCCACAATCTTACTCCACTCTACCTTTTCAGTCTCATCCTCTATCACATTTTCTCCATGCTCCAGTTAATTTGAACTGTTTCCTGACCATTATATCCCCAGGCATTTCCTTCTCCCTCCACCTCGGAACAACCTCCCTTCCAACTTCACCTATCGAAACCCTATTCACCCTTCAAGGTCCAGCTCAAAGGCAGCCTCCTCCCTGAAACCTAACCCTGCTCCAATCCCAAGCCAGAAGTGATCTCTTTCCTTTGAATCTCTAAAGGATACAGTTCCTGCCTCCCTCCCGGCACTTAATCACATTGTCTTCGGTCCTCTCCTTATAAATATTTTTAGTTTCGTGTGTGTATTCTCTTCGATTTATATTGAAAGCATCTCTAGAGTAAAAAATGTCTTCCATTTTTCTCCAACCCCAGTACTATGCAAAGAACTCTGCACACATTAGGTGCTTTAAAATGCTCCTGATTATTTCCCAGCAATCCATTAAAAGGAGGTTCTACTCCATTGACAGAAGAATCTATAAATCACTGGGGGTCCCAAATAGACCATTTATAAAGTCTTTAGGACTGAGACTCAAATAGAATTCAGAGAGGTATATCTCCTCATGGGTCTGAGCCACTTATAAAAGAAATATCAAAAACTTGGATCCAAACTCTGGCAAATGGCAGGACCCCCTGGAATGCCTCAGCAGACAGGGGCCAGTCTGAGACACAGCTGGAGAAGCAGAAGAAGAGAGCAGCTGCCTTCTAAAGTAACAGGCAAATGAAATGTGTCCCTGTGGACGAAGGTTTAAAAAAAAAGTTTCTTCATTGATCTGCTTCTAATTTAAAGGGAGGGGGAAATTTATGCAGTTCTTCAAGTAGTTTAACTACAAAGCTGTGTGATCCCAAGTGCATTTACTTCTAATAGCAGAAGAAATGAGCAATGCTTCCTGTACTGGGTCAAATAGTGCCCCCAAAATTCATATCCACCTGGAACCTCAGAATGTGACCTTATTTGGAAATAAGGTCTTTGCAGAGGTAATTAGTTAAGGTGAGGTCATAGTGGATTAGGGTGGGCCTTAAGTTCAATGACTGGTATCTTTATGAGGGAAAAGAAAGGAAGATTCAGACACAGAAACACACGGGGAAGAAGGCCACGTAATAATAGACGCAGAGACTGCAGTGATGCAGCTACAAGCCAAGGAGCACCAAGGATTGCTGGGAGCCACCAGGAGCTAGGAAGAGTCAAGCAAGGATTCTTCCCCAGAGCCTTCAGAGGAAGTGTGGCCCTCTTGGACTGTGAGAGAATACAGCTGTTGTTTTGAGACATGCAGTCGTGGTGATTTGTCACAGCAGCCCTAGGAAACTAACAGACTTCCTATTTGATCTAACCAATCAACAAACACATATACTACCTACTATGTGCAAGATACTGGCAAAGAGATGAAAACAGCGCTTCAAAGCACAATTAGGAATGACAACCCCTACCTCGGTGACTTGGGGATGGCACCCTCAAGGAATGACGTTGAGCTGGGTCTTGAACTTTGATCAAGATCAACAAGGTAGAGTATTCCAGACAAAAATAATAGCATATGCTAAGGCTCAGAATCATAAAAGGGAATACTAAGTTTAAGGAGTAGTGAAAAAACTTCAGTCTGACTGAAATGTATGCTATGCGTGGGCAGGAAGCAGGAGATGTGGCAGAAAAATAGAGGAGAGCCAGATAATGAAGAGACATACAAGCCACACTCAGGAATTGGGCTTTATTCTACAGGTGGAGAATAATATCACCAAATCTGTTTCCCAGGAAGTTCATCTGGCAGTAGTAGGGAGGACAATGTAGAGTGTCAACAATGTGATGTGTCAACAATCCAAGAAAAATATGGGCATAACCTGAGGATGCGGCAGTGACAGGCAACAGAATCAGTCCTTTCTGAAGAAAAACTGACAGGATTTGGTGGCTGACCAAATAGAGAGAGGAGAATAGTAGAGGATAACTCCAGGTTTTCCAGCTTGGGAAAACCAGTTACTAAAATTAACCAAGGTGGTCATTAGAAGGTAGGGAGGTGGGGGATGGCAGAAAAGGATGAGTGCAGAAGTGCACCTATGGGGCCAGCCCCAGTGGCCTAGTGTTAAGTTTGGTACACTACATTTAGGCAGCCCGGGTTTGGTTCCTGGGCATGGACCTACACCACTCATCAGCAGCCATGCTGTGGCTGTGGCTCACATACAAAAAGAGGAAGATTGACAACAGACATTAGCTCAGGGCAAATCTTCCTCAGCAAAAAAAAGAAAAAAAAAGATGTATACCTATGAATACCTGGTATTCAGGAGTCAGCTGGAAGCAAGAGAAGCATATAGTAGTAACTAAAGGCATGGAAGGGGATAGGATCACCCACAGAAGTGAGAAGAGAAGAGGGCTGAGAACAGCCTTGGGGAAAATCATAGTTTAAGAAACAGATGGAGGAACAGGAGTGGGAAAGGCCCTGAGGAAGCAAGAGGCAGACCAGGAGAAAATGGTGCTTCCAAAACCAAAGAACAAGAGTTGCAACGAAGAGTGATCACATCAACAAAAAAACACTAAGGGGTCAAAAAAATTAGGGCTGAAAAAATGTGTCCAGTGGATTCCTTAGTTAAGCCACTGCCAACTTGGATATAATCAGTTTTGATGGACCAAAAATAGTGCCCTGCACTGAGAAGTGAATGCCAATTCCAAAGATAACAGCAACCGGTGAAGATTTTTTTCTAAAGAGGTATGACAGTGAAGGGAACAAAGGTGATTGTACCCAACTTCGCCCTGATGCTCCATCAGCCACCAGGTCCTGTAGGTTTACATGTAAATGTCTCTTGCATCTGTTAGTTTCCTTCCTCACAGCCCCAAGTCTGTTTCAGAAGCTTCATGGAGGATGGTGTCCTGCAGTGAATCTTCAAGCATGGGATGCTGGGATGTGTGGTGTTTGGAGAGGCAGGGAATGGAGGAGACAGCAATGCATGTGAGAAAAAGGACACACAGGCACAACGGTGGGTAGTGCAGTGTCTTCAGCATTACCTTGTGCAGACACACTCATCTCACTGTGTTTGTCCTGGGGAACACTGAAGTTAAGACTTTAAAGTTGGGTTGAGGCCACACTGCAGAAGACCCTAAGTGCCAGGTATAGAGTATGGACTGAATGCAGTGGGCACTGTGAACTAACATGAATAAATGAGTGTTTTAGGAAAGTGAATACGGGCAGTTGGCCTCTTAGAAAGACTAGCAGCAGAAAGCCTTGGTAAGGATCTATCTCCTCTTATCTAAAACCTGATTCCTTTCTTACTTGAAATTCTTTGCAGGACAAACTCATGACTTTCTAAAGCTTCCTGGGCCAATACCCAATCCACAAGGATCTCCTCTTGCGAACTTCTACATTGTTTATCGTCCTGAAGCCGCTCATAGTTAACTATTCTAACTCAACTCTAAGCTTGTGGATGTGTAAAGGTTAGGTTTTCCTTCAACTTAATCTCAGCAACTCATAATAATAACTCAATAAATACTTGTTGAGTTAAAAATTAGCCTGAAAACAGAATTATAAGGCTAACTGTGTAAAAGAAAATCTCCCCAAACATAAGCCACCTCAATATCCATGATGTGGATTATCTAAACCTTTGTCCCCAATTAAATAATCCAAAATTCATTTTTTTAATGGCCAGACATATACTAGATAATAGTGGGATGGCAGATTGAAATAAGAATGTTGATATTTATAGTTTAACCTCATTTTCCATCAGCAGGTGGCTGGCTTGTCCATCATACTCCATAGGCGAGGCACCCTCTTGGAGTTTATACCTTGGGTGGTACCTTCGCTAATGATGAAAGACAGTTTAGGTAGAGTAAGGGGAGGAGCCCACTCTTCCTGTTATTTGGGGTATGGGACATACTTGGCCGGGTTCATTCATTTATTGATTCACACAACACTTACAGAGCTTCCCCACAGGCCAGCAAGCTGGCAGGTGCTGGAATGACAGATCCTCAAGACTATGTGCCCTGATAGTGCTGCTGCAGGTTTGCTCCACAGTCAGAGAGGAAACATTCGTTACAGGCTTTAATTACACGTGATAGAGCTTCAGATGATAAAAAATAATCAGTATTCTTACACCAGGACAATTCTAAGCATAAGGTTAATCGTGTCCATCTGTTCTGAGGCCGCGGTTGGAAGGACAAAGTTTAGACAAAGATAAGCCAGCTAGGGCAGCTCCTCACCCTTGCTATTTCGAAGCTCCTGCTCAGGGGATGGATACAGGGACTCCGGGGACATCTGCTCAAGCAGCTTCTCCATGGGATGGGTCCAATCCCTGCTGCCACTCCAAAGCCAAGATCTTCTCTAAAAATTCTTCAGAACACGCCCCAAGGGTCAGAGCAGTCACTTCAGGAAAGGATGGGAGAAGGGGACAGGTATAGGGCAACGGTAGGTAAAGTTTTCCCAAGAAAGGCTCCCAACCCAGGAGAAGGTATGAGCCTCATTCTCCAAGCAGGCGGGGCCCTGGGGGCGGGCAGCACCTGGGGGCGGCCTTTGGCCCGGGTCCCCGACCCGCACACCAAGCAGGTTCCTGCAGCCCCACCCCAACCCCACAGGAGTCCCGTCGGCCACAGTCGTCCGCTGCAGTCTGGGCTTCCCACAGCGACAACGCAACCCCTGCACCCTCCTCCCGCGCCCGGGGTCGCCGCGCCCGGACACTCACTTGTTCAGCCCGCTCCGCCCGCTCCGCCAAGGTCAACGACCCGGGCCTCCAGGAGGATGGCTGGAACCTCGGGTTCTCGGCGTGCACTTCCGGGTCCCATCTAGGCAGCTCGGAGGTCTAATTTTGATCGCAGGTTCTCTAGGGTCCAGAGCAGCGTGCGGATAGGGGGCTTCCTTCGGAGTTTGTCCTTCCCCAAGGAGGGATTGAGGGAGGATGGAACAGAATTCTCTATCTGTCCTTCACCGCCTAAGTGGACCTGGGAGCTAGTTTGTTTCCTTCCTCATCCCACTGCCCCCCGGACTCCTCTGCTCGACTCCTGCCTTTATTACCCATCCCCACCTCCCTTCTTCACGATAGCAGGCCAGGCTGACCCCTACTGGGGCAGAACTCCTTATCTATGCCCTGATTCCAGCCAGTCCCCCTCTCCCTGTGTCGCTTCAACTCAGCCCCTCCCAGGTTTGCCTGGAGTATATAAACAAGCAGGCGGAACATATTGGTACCAATTGACTGAAAGGAAGAAAAGCCTTACAGATAGGGTCAAGATCCAAACACCCTACTGCGCCTGGAGTACAGGTTTGCCAGGGGCATATTTGATTTAAGCAGGAAAAAAGTTAAAGAAATGATTTGTTCACGATAAGGGGAGTTTCCTGCTAAACTCAGAAATAACAGCTACCAATTATGGAGCACCTAAAATGACATTATCTCATTAATCCTCACAACAATCTCATGAAGTTGCTACTTTGTTACGATTTTACATGCCAGCCACTGCAGTTAGTAAGCAACTGGAGGTGGCATTTGAACCCTGGTCCATTCAAACCAGAGCCTGGCATCTAATCTCACCCAGAAAGGATAATGGAGGAAGACTGGGTGGAGATTTGCAATATAAGCAACTGTGGAAAAGAAAAAAAGGCAGACAGATGCTTGTATTTATGCCCAAGCTGTAAACTTATAAACATGAATGAAATACAAATATAAGAGTCTAGCCATTTCTAAGAGTGGAGAGAGTGGACAGGACGTGTCAGCAAAATAAAAAATTGCAATACGTATTTTCTTGTTGATTTGTACAGGGCACCATCTGTTTGAAATCATTCTTACAGTCTTGGATGAAACATTGGTTCCCCTCATGCACTTGTGTTTTGCAGGGAGTGTAAGATGTGATGCCATATGATACAAATGTTAGAAGAAAAACAAGAGAGATGTCAGATGTCAGAGATGACTCCTGCAATGGACTGCCTTTCAGGAATTATAGTCTTGGATGTCATTGCTTTGACTACTCTAATCTGTTTTAGTCTTCTTTACTCAATTGATGGTTTAATCCATTTGATTAGGTTAACTGTATCCACTGGCTAGGGCTGAATATCGTAGTGCCTGGCACTTGTATTACTGAACGAAAGAAAGAACAGATGAGGTTACATTTTTAGATGTGGGAATTCCATGGTGTCTTGCTGAAACCCCAGGGGCCTCTGTCCAACTTCATTCTTAAACTCCTCAGTTATTCACATACTATTTCCCAGAGTGAGGCATTTCTCCACAGAGCTCATTGATTGACAACCTTGAAAATACCATACCCTCTCATCTGTAGGCCTCCTAACATGCTCTCTCTTTTGCCTGAAATACTGTCCCTGCTACTTTTCCAGTGTTCCCCATCTCTCCAGTGTACCTCTATCCACTCTTTGGCTCAAGCCAAAAACCTAGCAATCAAACTTCATTTTCCCATTACCCGCTTTGCTCCACTGCTATAACATAGCTAAAGGTGACAGTAAATCTTAGTAAGGGCACATGTCCATCAGCAAGTTCTAGTTGGCAGAAAAAATCAAGTGCTCATTTGGGCATTGAAAAATGGAAATGTCAATCTAGTGGCGGGAGTCGGGGTATCTTGTCAGGAGACAGAAATTTGGGAGCTTTGACCTGTGGCCTGCCATTGTCAAAACTGTCTAAGCGTGCTTCAAGGCAGAGAGTCTCTGACTAGCTCTCAAGATATTGGGATTTTTCCTACTATCCCAGAGAGCTCTAGGATCAGTTGCAAACTGATAATAGTAAATCACAGGGACTGTAACAGGGAAGAGCTCCAGGAAAACGTCTCTGGGTTCTGGGATGTGTCTAATACCAACATCATGATGATGGAAAGCTTTGGAGTCAAACAGACCTGACTTTGAGCTACTGACTTGCTGCGTGACTCTAACAGGTTCTTTAACCTCCTCTGTAAAATGGAGCTGGTTCCCTTGCAGAGGTGTTGTGAGGGTTAAGTTTGAACATGTACACACATGTGTAGGTAGGTGGACAGAAAAAAGATGGATAAAATTAGGTGTCCTGCAACTATTAGATTTCTTCTCTTCCCTCACCCAATCTTCAAGACTAAAAAAACCAAGAACACAAACTCCTGTTATATTGGATCAAATACCAGCAAGCTAAAGTTACTTACCTTCAAAGACTTTTGGTCTCCCATTTTTAAAAATGAGTTTTATTTCATTTATTAAGAAAACACATTCTGCCTAGTTCTACAGAAACCTTAAAGTATTTCCTCTTATTTCATGTGCCAACAGCATCCCAACTGAATAACCCTTTAAATCTTAAACATTCAGACTTTGTTCCAGAGGTCTGTAGAAGAGTAAGCTTTATATCAGTATGAAACAGAGTGATCCACTTTTGTTGTGAAGCAGGTTTCTGGAAGGAACTGAGTTGCAGCCAGGAAGGCGATTCCAAGATTCCAAAATGCTTCTGACTGAGGCCTTCAGATTTTATTTGAAACAGATTCTCAGAGTATCAAACACACCTTTATTCAAGTGGAAGTACAAAAGCACATTCCTAAACCAAATGCATATATTTGATTTTTACATTTTCTGTTATTTAGGGATTAATCTGTTTCATAATCACTGAAGGTGACTATTGGTCTCCATACGTAAGGGTATACACGTTCATAGACAGGAAAAATAAACATGCACTTTTCATTTGCTTTTACATTTAAATCAATTCATTTAGTTCCCTACATTGCCCTGATGAGATCCTATGCTTGCTGACAGCTAAGAGGTAAAATATAGTGGCAGAACTATGCTAGAGGTTAGCCATAAGAGGCTTATAGAGTGAGCAATAAATTTTTATATATTTGTTTAAGATCCCTAGTAAATATTATAACATCTGAACTATGAAGGCCTCAATTGCTGGAATGACAACTAGAATTTTAAATAACAATTGTCTTATTCACAAAATGTTATGAAGTTTAGGATGGAAAAATATAGTAAAATGCTTTGACATCATCTACAGAATCATGAACTCTTGCTGGGTGTTGTGACAGTGACCCTGATCTCTGAAGCCAACATTTGTGATCACTTTTATCAATCAAAAAAACCCATGTTCTTTTACATGGCCTGTAGACTCTAGTAAAACACATAGAAAAAAATAGGCGATGATGAATAAGCAATTGTACACAAAGCCCCCAAACCTCACATACTGTCTTGGATTGATGAGGGGACACTGGGGGTGGAAATCCAAACAGGTAAAGAAGTAATTTAGTGGTTAAAACTTTACCAGAAACTGACCTGTCACTCTCTTGAAACATTCTCTGTAGAAATTTTACACAACAGCAATACCTTTGTTGGAAGGCTGCAATCCCTTATGAAGCTCTTTGATTTTTCACTGTATGTTCTTATGTTTTGCCCTATCAAAAGCATACCTGAGCATTTTGCTGGCTTTCAATGGAAGTAAAGGCATACCTCATTTTATTGCGCTTCACAGATACTGTGTTTTTTTACAGGACCCTCCAGCAGCAAAAAGATTATGACTCGCTGAAGATTCAGATGGTTAGCATTTTTTAGCAATAAATTATTTTTTAATTATGGCATATACATTGTTTTTTCAGACAAAATGCTATTATGGCACACTTAATAGACTACTGTGTAGTGTAAACATAACTTTTAATATGCACTGGGAAACCAAAAAATTCATGACTCCCTTCATTGCAATAGTTGCTTTATTGCAGTGGTCTGGAACCAAACCTGCAATATGTCTGAGGTATGCCTGTATATAAAATTCTAAATTTAGATGTGCAGAATAGGCGCTGAATGAATGTAGCTAGGCCACCAGGAGTCTTCTTGACTCCCTGATGTCTTTCTCATCTCTTTTAGAGGGCTGTGGATGCAGACAAAGCAGCTAAGAACTTGGGCATCACATGAAATGTTTAGCTGCCTGCCACAAACTCAGGGGAGACAGAATCCCTCATATTCATGAATGGACAGGATGTGGAAATCCAATTCTTTTAAAGGAAGATGCTTCACTTTAGGAAAGAAGACACCAGAACAGCAACCTCAAGTAAGGGTGGCATACCTGCTGGTGAAAAGCTTAAAACTAGGAAACCATCATTTGAAGGTGCTTAAAGGAATGTAGAAATCAACAGGAACTCAAGTGTTGTGGCTAGAAAGGAATAGGAAGTAACGTCCTCAGAAATGAGCAGGCTTAAGAGTCTGTTTTGGAGAGAACTTAGGCTGAGAATAGCAAGAAAAACCTAAATCAGCTACTTTCCAGAAGTTGCTATGTTTCAACATTGGTGTATTAATGATATCTTAGGGAAGCTGTGAACAATAAGAACAAATTTCAGGAAAAATAAAAATGTTTGTAGGCCATATTAAAAAGAGCTTAGATGAGTTTCATAAATAAAGTACACATACCTACTTACACCTATTGTGTTAAATAAAAGAATGCCATGAGAAACAAAACTGCGTTCACCACATCACTCCTCAGACTAGATTCTTCTGCAATGACAAAGATTGAGACTATATATTAACAATTTCATACACAAATAATCAACAATTTTCTCTCCAATATTTTGATGTTGAGTAAAGCCTGAAATATGGCAGTAAATTTTTCCATTTGGTTCCATAAGGTTTCCATAAGGTTCTTGTTTGGTGTGGATATTCTGATGATGAGAAAGACGTGAACTCCAACTGAAAGACTGATCATATTTACTATACTCAAATGACTTCTGTCGGGTATGGATTCTTTGATGTTGAATGATGGTTGGAATATGACTGAATCTTCCCACACACATACACATTCATTACATTCATAGGCTTTCTGCATGGAATGAATTTGATGCTGAACAAGGTAGTTTCTTTGACTGAAGGCTTTTTCACGTTCATTACAGTGATGGAATTTTATTCCAGTATGAATTCTGCAATGGTGACTAAGGTACGAAAATAGCATGAAGCATTTACCACATTCGATATATTTGCAGGTTTTCTCATTGGTATGGGTTTGCAGGTGCTGATTAAGAGTTTAACACCAACTAATAGCTTTCCTACATTTGTCACATTCAGAAGGTTTCTCGCTGGTGTGAATTCTCTGATGTTGAATAAAGGTTGAGCTATGACTGAAAGACGTACCACATTCAGTACATGCATAATTTCTCCCTGCTGTGAACTCTTAGATGTTGAATGAGGCCTGAACTTGACTAAATGTCTTCCCATGTTCATTACATTCATAAGGATTCTCTTTGGTATGAATTCTTTGATGTTGAACAAGGTGTGCTCTCTGACTGAGGTTCTTTTCCCATGCGTCACAATCAAAGGCTTTTTCTGTGGCGAGGACTTCTTGTTGCAGGACAAGATCTGAGGTATGATTGAAACTTTCCTCGTAATCATTACACTCATAGGATTTCTCTTTCCTATGAATTTTATGATGCTGAATAAGGCATGAGGTTTGACTGAAAGCTTTTCCACATTCATTACATTCATGTGGCTTCTCTCCTGTGTGAATTCTTTGATGCTGAATAAGATGGGAATTCAATCTGAAGTCTTTTCCACATTCATTACACGTATAGGGCTTTTCTCTGAGACGAACTCCTTGATGTTTAACAAAGGTCAATCCACATTCATTGTATTCATAGGGTTTCTCTTCACAGTGGACCTTCTGATGTTCGACTAGGTATGAGGTATTATAGAAATCACTACCACATATAGTACACTTACAGGGCATCTCTCTGTGAATTCTCTGATGTTGAGTAAGATGTACACTACGACTGAAGACTCTTTCACAATTGCTACATTTGTAAGATTTTGCTCTAGTGTGAATCCTCCTATGCTGAATTATGTCTGAGCTCTGACTACAGGATTTATCAGATGCTTCACAGGATTTATCAGATGCTTCACATTTATAGGGTTTTTCTCTAGTGTGTATTCTTTTATGTCGACTAAGACTGGAGCTCTGACTGAAAGATTTTTCACATTCTTTACATTTGTAGGGTTTCTCTCTAGTATGAATTCTCTGATGTCGAGAAAGGGCTGAGCTCTGATGGAAGATTTTCTCACATGCATCACATTTATAGGATTTCTCAGTGGTAGGACTGCTCTCACATTTACTAAAGTGGGAGAGATCCATTAAGCTTTCCTTATATTCACTACTCTGAAAATCCTGTGTTAGATTTATTTGTTCATGTTTACCAGAAGCTGAATTCTGGGTGAGGTTCATGTCATACTTATCAATGTCATCAATATTCTGTATTCTAAGAACTCTCTGATCTGTATCAAGGGTTGAGTCCAGACTGAAGCTTTTTTCAGGTTCATCACATTCATTGTTCTTCTCACTGGTGAAGGTTTTCTTGCTGATTGTTATTTGCCTAAACTCTCTCTCCAGGAAAAGAAACTTCCTTAGGATTTCCTGAAGCCTTTCTAATCTGTCCTCAGGTTTATACACTTCTCTAGTCTCAGGAACTTGGGCAATATCCTTTTTGAGTCTTCCTACTCTCACTTTGTATGAAGGTACTTCTTCCAAAATTTTCTGCTTAGGAATCAACAGCTTGTTCTCTTCTCTGGTCTCTCCATCTGATTCAATACATAAATAGAAAATGCACATGTAATCTGTACCTATGCTTAGAAAAATAAAACTCAGAGAGAAGAAAACTAAATAATCTAGTATCTCCCAGGGTAACAGAAGTTTATTTACTCCGAAACACAGGCACAAAATCTCAACAGCAGATGTAACGGCACAAATAGGAGCAGTGAGGTAGGATCCAAGTGATTCACAGTGTGGTAGAAACAGAGGGCACGTTCAGCAGAGTAAGAGATAACCAATTAAGGTGTTTCAAAGGAGATAATAGGGAAACAGTTCAAAAGAATTATGGACAAGCTACATGAACAGGGACCTAGTACAATTTGTGGGTAATAAGGGACCAAATAAATGCAAAGAGTTCATCAAAACTGAAGGGAGGAGCCAGCCCCATGGCCGAGTGGTTAAAGTTCCACGCACTCCACTTACGAGGCCTGGGTTCGCAGGTACGGTTCCCAGGTGCGGACCTACTCCACTCACCAGCCATGCTGTGGTGGCATCCCACACACAAAGTGGAGGAAGATCAGCCCAGATGTTAACTCAGGGCTAATCCTCCTCAAGCAAAAAAACGAGGAGGATCGGCACTGGATGTTACCTAAAGGTGAATCTTTCTCACAAAAACAACAAAAAACTGAAGGGAAAAGGAAAGAGCTCTCCATTCTGGGATACAGATAGAGCTCCTCATTCTGACTGCCAAAGCAGCTACAACTTGGCTGGAGAACTGGACTGTTCTTCCCTAAAATTTCCATCTTAATTGATTCTGCCTTACTCACCTGAGCAGCCATCTCTTAAGACTTCTCTATTCTTAGTTTCCAGATCAAAGACCTGTAGATCTTGTTCCAGCTGGGAGATCCCATCAGGCTTGAAAATCGGAAATCCTGCTCACAGAGAAGGAAATGGGATGTGGCAATTTATCCCCAGATACCACACTAGTCACTTTTTCTCTTAACTAATAGTTAATGGAGAGAGAATGTAATTCCTTAGAAGACATCAGGAAGGACTGCAGAGTGAGAAGGGCAAAGACTCTCTACAAGGAGCTCATACTTGTGCTCTAGAAAGAGGTGTATTAAGGTGCAAGCTGATGATTTTGGGGAGCAGAACTATTCATTTAAACACTACTCAGACAAGGGAATTCGTACATGAGTGTGTACCTGTCTTCATGGAAATTATCATTATTACTTTTCATCTGTTGCCTATAGATCAATCCTTATATTATACCTGGTCTACAACTATTAGACCTGGTCAAAATGGAGGTCATCAAAATATAACCGCTGGACTGGAGAAAGGTGAATAGTCAAAGCACCTGTTGTAAGGTGAGCTAAACTGCAGCAAAACAATCAGTGAAAACTGAAAAAATTTTCCAAGGACCAATCTCAAGAAACAATTTGTTTCAGCGCACATGAGGAAACAAAGAATAACATGACACATCCTTACCCATTAGGAGTTTACACTCTTGTTTATTCAACAAACAGTTATGGGGTGTCTCATATATGCAAAGTATGTTGGGAACAAAGAGCCCAAGCAGATAAGATCCACCCCCTCAAGGACCTTACATTCTAACTGCAGAGACAGATATAAACAACTAACTATAACATGACATAGTGAGGAAAGTGCATCTTCACACAAAATGGTCTTTCCCTGGCTTGCATAATGGACTGCTAGAATCTAATCTCTTTCAAAACAAAAGCAAGAGACAGTCTGCTTCTGAGGGGGCAGAAACACAGCATCAAAGGGGCAGTTTTACATGTTCAGAAAGTTCCTAGTAGCACACATACAAGGTCTAGCTCAAGCCCCTCATCTCCAGAAGCTTCTCCTTCTACTTACTAAATGTCTACAAAATTTATTATTTGTTCCTCTTATCCTGACATGTCACAATATAATGAAGTTTATAGATTTTTTTTAATTGGTTTCAGGTATTATCATCCCAACTTGATGTATAAACTCTTTGCTAGTATGGACTGTGTATCTAGCATCATGCACTTCTTTTGATTCATTTACTTAAGAACTACGCATTGAGTGCCAATTTTGTGCCCAAGGGTCAACATATAACAGATAACCAATGTTTTTAAAAGGGCATTGGGCCTGGAGAATATGATAAACCAACAGCTCCCCTCTTGGGATTCCATCTGAGAGCCTATGAGCAGGGAGATCAGAACAGACATAAGAAAGGCATTTACTGTGTTTCCGAATTCCTGCTGGGCAATAACAGAGTCAATTCTCCTTTTGGACACTTAGTTAAGATTCTCCATCTCAAATGAAATAGTTCTGCAAGTTTAAAAAAAAAGTTAATGTGGTACGAGGCAGCAACTACTCTGCTCAGAATTCTGTTAACATAATTTGCAACTTTCAACCTTGAAATATTTATTAAGGTGTCTCTAAGTATTTGATAACTGAGACAAATTTTGGTTATTTACTCTATATCTACACTTAAATCATGTATGCACAACAGAAAAGATCGCCTTCATGTGGGATGAAGGGTTTGATTTTAGACTTGTGTTTAAGGTAATGTAGGAAGGTATAAGAGAAAATGCTGGGGCTGGCCCAGCGGCGCAGCAAAGTTCGCATGTTCCGCTTCAGGGGCCCAGGGTTCACTGGTTCAGATCCCGAGTGTGGACCTACGCACCCCTGGTCAAGCCATGCTGTGGCAGGCATCCCACATATAAAGTAGAAGAGGATGGGCACGGATGTTAGCTCAGGACCAGTCTTCCTCAGCAAAAAGAGGAGGATCAGCGGTGGATGTTAGCTCAGGGCTAATCTTCCTCAAAAAAAAAAAAGAGAAAGAAAATGCCTAGCAGGCAGTTAGAGATACAAGACAGCAGTTTAGAAAAGAGAATAAAGTTCGAGATAGAGACTTAAAATCATTTGTAGCATCAGTATCAAACTATTAAGCTAAGGTTTACTAAACGTTTGGTAGGTGCAAAGTACCATGCCAAGCGCTTTACAAGCTTTCATTCACTTAATACTCAGCATAACTTTATGAGGTAGGAACTATTATTCTACCCATTTTACAAATGGGAAAACTAAGATTCAGAGAGTTTAAGTAACTTGCCCAAAGTCATAATAACTGGTGAAACTAGGGCTCAAACCCAGACACTCATTTCAGAACCTGATTTACCTGGCTTTTAAATAATCTATTAGTAAAAAATGATTGTGAATAAAATCCATCCCTTCCTCCAAAATATGTACAGAAAGAAAACAGAAAACAATGGAGTAAAAGGTAAAAATAATAAAAAGAACGGAGAAATAGTAATTAGAACATGGAGAGCCAGGATCCAACAGATTTGGAATCATGGATGTTTTAATTCGAAGGGATCTAAAGATCACTTTGTGTCAAAGAAGTGGAAATCTCTCTATAATAAAGATCCAAATCCCTAGGCAACAGTTTGAGCAATATTCAATTTGAGGAAATTCCACTATAAAGAAATAATTTGAACATTCTCCTGAAATTTGTTTCTATTTAAAAATCTGGTCTAAAAGAGAACAGTTCAGGGATTACTGGGGGGAGGTGGCTGGGGGGTGAGCAGAGGGGATGAAAGGGAGCACTTATATGGTGACAGACAAGTAATAATGTACAACTGAAATTTCACAATTTTGTAAACGATGATAAACTCAATTTAAAAAGAGGGGAAAAAAGGGAGATAGGATAAATGGACCCAAACAATTGCATTCTTTATACATTTCAAATAAAGTGGTACAATATTAACTCCAAAAAAGAAAAAAAAATCTGATCTATACCTCCTATCACTTGCTGCCCTTTCCAAAGAAACATTTAAGTAACTACTATGAGCCAGGTAGTTATATACATAATCTAATTTAAACCTTGGCACTACCCAGAAAGGTCAACATTATTTTTCTTGTTTTATAGATGAAGAAAATGAGTGTCACTTTAAATAATTTGCTCAATGTATCACCACCAGTAAGTGGAACCCAAGTCTGACTCCACAGTTTATATTCTTTCCAATCTATCACACAAAGCATTAAGGCAGGTTTTCTTGCCTTTGGCCTAAATGCCTTTTTCCTAAATTTAAGCCAAAACTCCATGCTTTCAAAATATGCATGTGCTTTAAATTTTTCCTATCTAAAATTACATATTAAAACCTTTTGATTTTTTAATTTAAACCTTGACAGTTTTCTAATTATATTTTATTTTTTAACTTCATCTAGTCTTTAAAAATAACATTTAAAATTTACGTCATCATTTGGTTTGTGGCCTGTACCAAAGCTGTACTAAGATTTTAGCCATCTGGAAGCATCATGCCTTTCTTCCTGGTCCTTAATGAATACACAAACAAAATCTCTCCTTAGCAATATCATTCTTCTGTAGATACCTATTATGGTGGAATGCATCCCTAGACAATTTTACTGCTTCTTGAATGCATACTTTTTCTGCTCCTAAACTGTATAAGCTTATGCCTGTCTGTCCGATTTATCATGGCTATTTTTAATTGTCATCAGAGTACAGAGCCATAAAAATGTAAAAAACACCATAGATGGTTAGACTAATTGTCCTAAGGCACAAAGCAGCGAAAAAGAGCATGTGCTTCAGAGTCAGATCTGAGTCCCAAGCCTAACTCCAACGCTGAGTGGATCACTTAACTTCTCTGAGCCTCAGTTTCCTCAGGTATAAAATAGAATAATACCTGCTCACAGGGTAATGGTAAGGATTACATGAGATATCCACAGCACCTAGTAACATACTGGCTGCTCAATAAACAGTAAATAGCTATGGCAGTAAAAGACATTCTAGATAAAGTCATTTTTGTCTTCAGGACATCAACTCCAAAAAGCAAAGCTATGTGCCAAATATTCCTGATTTATCAACTCACTTATCACCAATTAGAATTTTGATAAACATGTTTCTAATGCTGTCACCTAACAGGGCATCTGCCACACTGTTCCATGTGAAATGCAATCCGGTCTCTTTCCTGGTCTTAATCTCCAGCACTAAGTCACAGATAACTTCCCTTTGGATATACCGTCAAGCCAGTAATTCATTCATTGTGAAAAGAATATGCTTCTTTTAGATTTGGTCATGAAAATTATGACTTTTTATCTACTTTTTTTACTCAGCTGTTCATTCTCTGTGTATTTACTACTATATAATGGAAGCCCTTAACCAAAGGACCAAAGTTCTGGGGCCTGTGGCAAATACAACTCAGAGCTACTGCCACGGGAAAACAATGTGACTGTAAAGTGGGGCTGCTAAGTCAGGGATTGAACTATAAAGTCCTTATTTTACAATACCAAACGTTAATTAAGTGTATAAACTTAAATCTCAGGTGGAGTTTGCTGAACACACAAATGTGAAAATGACTTCCTAAGGACTATAAAAATAATTACTAAGAAGATGCTGCTGACTTGATTCCAAAAGCAAGTTGAGTAGGAGGGTCCCTTGTACATACTTGTGCCCTGTACGTGTGAGTGAGCATGTGTGCCCTGTGTGTGTACCGAGATGACAGAGGAAATGGGATAAAATTCAGTCTAATAGCATGCTGCGCAATTAGGCTGACTGAACTGCTAAGAAGTTTCTTTACTCCAAAAAGTACACAGGTTAACTGTTGGAAATTATGTAATTATTAGATAAAATTAACAGTAGTTTACAATTACATATCACTTTACAGTTTACAAAGTTGTTAAATATACATTCAATTTGATACCCTGAAATAAAGAAATTAAACTCTTTTGCCCTCCCATTTCCCCTCCATCGAGGACAAAGCTAAGGAACACTCTATCAGGAAAGGTCATATAAATGCATCAATCTGTATAGCACCACAAGGAATAAAGGGGACGAAGGTAGGATCTTGGAGGGGGCCACAGGGACTTAAAAGAAGGAGAAGACTAGAATGTTAAATATGAGGAAAGCCCAAGGGTCATGGGAGAGTTAGGCAACACTAGGGGCAGGTCGTGTTCACTATAGAAAAGGAGGGGCACAGAGCATGTTTCACATTCTAAAACAACCTGAAAAGATCATAACTGAAGAGCTGGAGTTGAACTTCGTGGTTTCTTAGAACACAGGTAGGTGACCACCAACCATGGCTTCTGAATGAACTCAGAAATCAGGGTTCAAAGTGCATCTGGTTGCAATGGAGGGCTTCCTTCCCCCTTTAGAAATGTAACAAAGGTCATTTGAGGAGCTGCAATTTTACATAGTGGTGGCATCCTGAGTATCTATTCCATCAATCAAGTGTAATATCTCACAATCTGGAAAAGGAGTCTCCGAGCGGGGACGAGCAATATCGATGGGAAGCCGATACTTGGGCCATCTCTTGAAGATTCCTGCTGAAAGGACTGCAAGTGTTTCTCCAGAGAAAGCACTTGCTTGGGTATGACTCAGGGCCGGGCAGGAATTCACACTATGAATCCGGGAGGTGGGAAGGCGGAGAAGTATGCCTACAAAGATCAAAGAACCAGGAATGGAAAACACACTAAAAACCTTCCCAGTGGGTAGGCTGCCTCCCCACAGATAAGAAGATCTCTTTAATCCTGAGTGTAATCAAGGAGACAAAGCAACACCCTGGATGCCACCAGCATAGGCAAAACAAAAAAAAAGAGAGAAAAGAAAAAAGTATGATTAAATCCATACATATGTAAAAAGAAAAGAGCAGAGGCAGAGACAGGCAAAAAAAGAAAGAGGAAAAGGACCAATGCTCACATCAAGGGGGCTGCCAACAACCTGCACCAGTGCTTCTCTATAGCACTACAGGTTGCCTAATTGCACAGCCTACTGTCCCATCCAAATAACAAAGGAGAGACCGGGTTTAAGTCTGACTTCTGCTGCTCAGGGTGAGGTTACTTAGGATTACCATCTGGGTGACTCACTGACATGTACTGACACGTACTCTGCAGTGAGCCATGCCTTTAAGTGAAATCTCTCAAATTCTGCCTGCTTGAAGATGAATTTAGGGATCTCAAGAGGTGAGGGATTATTCAACAAGGATTTCAGCCTACCTTAAAAAAAGGCATTTCTTCTTCTGAAGAAAACGGGAAACTCTCAGATAAGGGGGTACTGAACTACCAGAAAGGAAAGCATCTGGTTGTGGGTTGGGAGGTCCCAGAGCCTCTCTCATAAAAAAGGGAAAGGGAGGGAAAGTGAGAATTTACGCAAAGCACAAGCAAGTTTCTCTTTTCTAACAGGGCACAGATGCCCCACAAAAGTAGGAAATATTAACTGAGGATAAGGAGTAGAATGCATCATCTTGAAACCCCCAAAGGAAACCCACTCCCAGAGGAGACAACCTTAAAGATGCAGGATTTGGAGGTTCTAAGACCTGCAATCTGAGCCACACACTACTTTCTCAGAGACCTTACACCTACCCAGAAACAAGGAAGTAAAGAAATCCTAACAGGTAAACGGAACAACAAGAAAGACAGTCCTTACCCAGTGAGACCACGTTCCCATAATTCTCTAACATCACTTCTCTGTAGAGATCCCTCTGAACAGGGTCCAGGCATCCCCATTCCTCTCGAGTAAGGTGCACAGCCACATCCTCGAATGTCACAAACTCCTGAAATAACACAGCCTGGCTGCTCTGGGGAATGAGGCCACTATGACATCATGGCCAGAGAATGAAGGAGATGATACAGAGCGGGTTTCCAGTGTGTATTTATGCTGGGAGGAGGGAGAACAGATGAGGATCTAGGGAGTAAGTTCCATAAGTCTTTACATCTAATAAGCACCCATCACAGCACCAGGAATAAAAAAGGAACAGTGTTTGCCGGTGGTGTTGGACAGATGGGAAGGTGGTTCATGTAAAGTCCAGGATTCTGAAGAGGATCAGTTCCCAAACTGGGAACTTTTTTGAAAATATTCCAGGCAAGGTTTATGGATGGGATGAGGGAAGAGCCACACTCAATCAGCAGGAATAGTCCCTGAAAAGCAGAGGTTCCTCAGCTCACCTGGTACCTGGCTGTCAGGAGCGCAGCTGCCTGGTCTCCTGGGCTTCCCTCGTGGGGAAGATCAGGCACCTGGGAAACAGGTGGAGCTGAGGGAGGAGAAAGGAGCCAAGAGTGAGAGCAGCCCTTCCCCAGGGCTCCCGTACAGAAGAGGAAGTCAGTGGGACCCTTCTGCACATCTAGTAAAACCAACGAACGTTTTTCAGGTATGTGTTTACTCTGCTCCTTCGCAGCACTTGCACACCCTCCTTACAGGTTTAGACTCGTGATACAGGATTTTATTATGCAATCTCACTCATGATACAGGATTTTATTACGCAATCTCATAATCTCACATTTCACTTCATCCTCATGACGTGACATTCCTCTAACAGAAGGGTAAGTGCTATACCTGTTTTGCAGATGGGCAAAGCAAAGCATAAAGACTTGCAGTGACTTGTCTGGGGCTGGGGCTATTGAGCAAACTTCTGACCCTCCCCAGGCACTGTTCTGTAAACTTCATGAAGCCTTTCTCTTGAGAATGGACACTGTCTCTGCAACCAGTGTGTAGGCCTCCACGAATAAGAATGGTCATCAGTTTCCTCAAAATCCTTTCCACACTCCCACAATGCCCCACGGCACTCTACACACAGTAGCACTCAGTCAGTGTTGCCGACACACAAGTTATTTCAGGCACTGCAGTTGGCCGCAAGTAATCTGAGACAAAATGGAGGAAGTACAAGACAGATCAACCTATCTACACAACATGTGAAAATGATACTGTATAGTTATGATGTGACACGTACACATTCATACAGGCGTTGTGCTCAACCAACGAATTAAAGAGTTGTTTTCTTGACCGAAATTAGATTAGTCACGAAACACTGCAATTGCAACAGAATGGCAGGTGGCAAAGCATGCAAGGTCATCATGGAGGAAAGAGACTAAGTGAAGGGAACTGGGAGGGTGAGGGGAGCAGGGGAGGCCCTAAGTCTAAGAGGAAGTGAAAACGAGGGGAAGATCGTAAGATGCAGCAAAAGCAGCACATCTTAAAATTATTCTGGATGGGGTAAGTGGGGTGAAGTGAAGGATGTATGAACGAAAAAGAGCCAAAGCAGAGTGACTACCACGCTGAACACGTAAGAAAGACGGGCTGTCCTTAACAGAGGGGCCCAGACCAAGCCTGAACTGAGTCACATCTGCCCCTCCCTTCGGGACCTCCCTCTGGGGGCCGTCTTCTTACCGAAGTTCCTGGCCCCTCTCAGACCAGGCCCAGGAGCCCCTCTCTGTTCCCCAGGCTCCCGGATGTAAGTGCTCTCTCTGCCTTACCCCCAGCGAGTCCCTGTTCCATGTCGGTGTCCTGCACGAACTGAGGCTCTGGGGACAGACCCTCCGACGGCATCTCCAAACACTGAAACTGGACCCCTGGCGATGCCGCTGCTTCCTGGGCCGAAAGCTCCTCCATGCCTGTCCTGGAGGACAGTGACCATCACTGCGGGGTGAGACGAGGGGAAATACTGCGCTGAGTTCCAGCACCCCGCCACCCGATTCCCTCAGGACTCAACAAAGCGTCTTCCACACGGTGGACGCTCAAGAAAGAGAGCTGACCACGATGGACCACGCAAATCAAACAACAGAAGGAAACGCGGATACTATCCGGTCTCAAATATTGAAGAACCAAGTCGCATGGTCCGAGTATGCAGATTTGTTTGAACTCTGCTAATTCAGAATTTGTGGTATTTAAAACAAAAACAAAAAAAAACCTCCCAAGACTACAATTTAATGGTGTAAGGATTTCTGTGGAAAGTTTAAAATATTTGAAATTTATAAACTTCTTTCCAGGCTCAAATTCGCACCCAGAGAAACATACGAGCTCTGGGCACGCTCCGTCAGCCCCCTCTGAAGCACGGCAGGGGCCCGACTGACACAACCCCACCTCGGGGCCGAGACCCTCCGCCACCTCAGACCAGGGGGCAGGCCGTTTCCCACACTCCCGACACGAACCCGGGCAAGAGCCGCGACTCCAACAGGTTGGACCGGCGTCCTTCAAAGCCAAGGACGCGACAGGGTTCCGTCCCCTTCCGCCACCCTCACACAGGGCCCCGCGCCCGCTCCTCGGAGGCCTCGCCCGGCGCGGCCCTCCTCCCACTTCCCTATGAGGTGACCACACGGCCCCACAAGAGTGAGGCGGGCCGCACAGACACAGCTCACCCCAGGGCCCGGTCACCGCGTCCTCACGGCGGGGCGAACCCGAGCTGAGGAGAAACAGGCCCTCGCACCCCGGCCCCGCGCGCTCCTGGGGACGGAAGCCGCCGTCGCCAGGGGCCGGGCGCCTCCTCCCGTTCCCTCGGAGGCGAAACAAGCGTCTGTCCGCACCTCGACCCCAGAAGGGCTTCCGGGGACTCACCCGAGCGGAGGGGCGGGCCAGGCGGCCGTCCCGCCGCGGACAGCCTCCGTCTCCGGGCAGCCCCAGCCTTCCGAGGGCCGCTCTAGACCGCTTGGAGGCCGATGATTCTCGGTGGCACTTCCGGAGGCGGAGTCTGACGGCCAGGGAGCGGGAAGGGGCGGAGTCGGGGGCGGGAAGGGGCGGGGCGCGGGCCCCGGATGAGGGCTCGGAGTCGCGGAACTTCGCTTCTGTGGCTGTTCCGTGTGTTTCTCCCGGTTTCCCCTCCCTGCGTGCTAACCCCACTGGGCGCTTCCGTAGCCAGTATGCCGATCATGACCGCGACAGCTCCGGACTTGGGAAAGCGCCTCCGCTGGCCCTTCCCTGACGCCAGCCGACCCTCGAGACTGCCCTCGGGGTGATGCCAGGCAGGTGGGTGTGTGTCGGAGGTGAGGGGCAATGGCAGACCTAGGGGTCCGACTTCCATGAGTCCGCTGATCGGGAGTTAGCACAGGGTTACAGAATACAGTCATTACGGCGCTTCGGTGGTATGAGGACCGCAGAAAGTCGTTGGATCGGAGTCTACTAAGGCTCTTGGGGCAAGGAAGGGACATGAAGCAAGTTGGAGTGGAAGAGAGAAACAGCCTGGAAGAAAGCTGTGTTCCTGGTGGGAAGACTCCGCAGAAACCGGGATAGGTAAAGCACGGAGCACGGAGACAGGCCGAGTGCTAGAACAGAAGCCCCTAGGGTATTATGACCTCGGGATCCTTACAGAATGTGATGTCTTGTGGTGCAACTAGATCTGCTAGGGACAGGCAAGTCTCTTAAAGAATCAAAAGAGTGATTTCGAAGGGACTTTAGATACTATGCCTTTGTTTAAGCTCACAAATCAAGTGTTAGCCTTTAGTGATATTTGACATTTCAAGTTAAATATAGGAAAAATCAAAGTGTAGCTTTCTGTATGCTTTTTCAAACTATATCAGTCTGTCGGAGATTCTGATATGCCTTCTCTTTCTTTGCTCCTTCAGTATCATAAATGTAATGCAACTTCCTACAGTGGTACAATCTCTCTAGTCCACAGTATCCAGGGCCCAATGGAGTCAGCATCAGAGAGAGAAAATGCGCTGCTTAGTCCATTGCTTGCTGGACAGCTCCAGTTAGAAACTTCTTGTGTTGAACAGAAATATACCCCCTGGTGATGTCTATCTCTTGTTCCTTTTGAGGTCCCTGGGACAAAAAATGATCCATTACTTCCTCCTTTCGCAACAGCTCTTCTAATATTCTAGGATAGCTATAGGTTTGTAGTTCTTTCTTGAGTTGCCATTTCCCCACAGTTTGTACCAATTTGCAAAGTGGTGGGAAAACATTTCTGCAGCAGAGGAGTGTAAACTATTGCAGTGGTGCATCTGTGTCTAAGTTTTAGCCAACTCAGGCAGGTTGCTTCAGTGAGAAGACCATAGGAGGCACCCCTTTAAGACTCCACGTCCCACCAATAGGCATCAATCCCTACCAAAGTGGTGAGAAACAGTAGCTACTATTTTGCTTTTGAGCAAGATTTCTCTCAACAGTTCTTCAGATGACACAGGTGGAAACAATTAACCAACTCATAAAATTTGTGATTTTTAGCTTAAACTGTATTGCTTTAAAGAAAATGTCTGGGAACCACCCCATAGCATAGTGGTTAAGTTTGGCATGCTCCACTTCAGTGGCCCCAGGTTTGCAGGTTCAGATCCCAAGTGTGGACCTACGCCACTCATCAGCCACACTATGGTGGCAACCCACATATAAAGTGGAGCAAGAGTGGCACAGATGTTAGCTCAGGGCTGATCTTCCTTAAGCGTAAAAAAGAGGAAGATTGGCAACAGAGGTTAGCTCAGGGCTAATCTTCCTCAGGAAAAAAAAATGAGCAATTATTCCCAAGGAACTGAGTACTTCATTCATCCATATGCTCATGTTTGCACTAGGCGTGGATAGATACAGAAGTAAAATATCACCCCAAAATTGATACACGTTCTCAATGTGGATTTGTCTTGCCTGACTGCTTTGCCTCCACCGGCACTGTCATCTGAGGGCTTACGGGATGCCTTATCCACTGGACATACCTTAAACCAAGAAACCCATTCTATAATCAAGGATGTGTGGCATTGAGCTTGAAACCACAGAATTCATGGTGCGTACTCGTCACCCAGAAGCAGCTAGCCTGAAAGAACTGTGGAATGGCATGTTGAAGACTCCGCTAAATTGCTGATATAAGATACGGCACCTTGTGAAGTTGAGGAGCTGTCCTCCAGGATGCAATATATGCATTGAACCAATAATGTACATATGTATGGTATTGTGTCTCCAATAGAAAAACTACACAGGCCCAGGAACCAAGGGGTCGAAACAGGAGTGGCCTCTATTGCTATCATCCCCAAGAACCCACCTGTGGAATTTGTGCTTCCTATCTCCAAACCTAGAGTCCGGTGGGTTATGGTCTTGATTCTTAGGAAGAACATTTCTTCTGGGATGTACATTAAGTGTCCCACTAAAGTGTAAATTGATAATGACACCAGGCCATTTTGAGTTCCTTGTGCCAGGAGATCAGTAGGCAAAGAATGGAGTTATTATAAGGGCCTCCACAGTCCCTGCCACACACACTACATAAATATAAAACTTATACCGAGCCAGCTATATGCAATAACCTACTTTCCTGGACCCTTTAGGCACTTTAATGTAGGAATGGTGTAAGGTAGAGAGCAGAAATCTGGTTTAGACAAAAAAGAAAAATACAATGGACAACAATGTAATGGCTCTTAGAGATGACTTGGAACAATGGAAGGAAGTATCTGGAGGAAGAAGTTCTGGGAATATGATGTCTTCAAGAATCATAGGTTAGCAAGCCAGACACTGATAAAGGAGCAAACTGAAGTATGGGAAGTAGAAAAACAACGGCAATCACAGTACAGTCAACCCTCATAGGGAATGGAACATTCAGGGCTTGTGAGCTTATTCAGAACATCACCTTATCATTGGTAGCTTCTGTAGCAGGTGGCTGTTCCTTTTGTAGGCTCTTGCATTGTGCTCAAACTTGTCTCAAAGCTTAGAGTCATGTCATAGTCATTCAAGGTCTCAGTTACTGTTTTATAGAAGGTGAGGTTTCTGGACTACTCACAAAGTAATGGCAAAAGTCGTAATTATTGTGATAGCACTTTGAGAGCAAAAATGCCTCAAATTCAACTTATGGTAATTCCACTATTGTTACTCTGAAAACTCCCTGGAAACATTCACCTAGCTCAGAATCTTATAACTGTTTAGTATTGGAAAGAATATCTCTTGCCCATAGATCAAGTATTTGAAAATACTGCCCATTCAAGTGCCAATACATAATCAGGGTCCCTAGAGAAGCAGCCACTTGGGTTTTGTGAAACCTTTCATCCTTGACTTCACTTTGATCTTTCTCTGTCTACATCTTGGTTTCAGTTCCTCTGTCACAGACACAATCAATAAGTATTATTATTGTTTGAAAATAAGAATTATTGTGATTACTGCCATCAATAAGAAAAACAGGAGAAATAGAAGAATCTGAGGGGGACGGTATCAGGGAAGCTTAACCCCCCTTTCCCGGAGGCGAAAACCTGAGCCGAGGAAAGAGGTCCCCAAAGCCCGACTCAGTGATTGGGGAACAAGAACGTAAAGTCCTCCTGCGTTGCTAGAGAGGACCCCGAAGCACAGCACAGGCCCGGAAGACAGGTGTGACGCACTTCCGGCTTCTGTGAGGCTGTGGGTTCTGGCGATCGCAGGGTCTGCGTCCAAGTCCACTGGCCTTTGATCCATAGAGTCACCTCCCCTTTCTATCCCGGCACTCTCAGACTTCTCCGGGGTTCACGGTGAGACGTGGGTCCGGCCAGGGAGGATGGGCGGGGATGGAGGTGGATGTGACGGCTGTGTTCCGCGATCCCCCTCGCCACCACCGCCCCCGGACGGGGTGGAGGAGCGCCCGTGACCCTGTCCTTCGTCCCAGCCTAGGCCGTAGGATGCGCGTCTCCCTGCTGAGACAGTCCTAGATCCACGCGGGAAGGGAATGACGTTTTGTTTTCCGGACTGAGATGAGATGTCTCTGGGACCGGGAAGAGGCGCTTGCGTGCCCCGCCTGGGCCCCCTCGTCCTCGGTTTTCACCCCAAGAGGTCGCGGACAGAATGACCCTAGACTAATTTCTCTGCTTCCCATTTGTCCTCATTTTCTGTCCTTCCAGTAAGGGCTTTTATTCTGGCTTCCTAGGCCCCCCAGGTGTTAAGACGAAGACTGTGGAGGTTAGCAAGCTCCACGGGGTTTTTTTTTTTGTTTTTTGTTTTTTTTTTGAGTGGACAAGTTTGTTAAGCCTCATAAATTTTTGGATGTCATCTGCTCAGCCCCAAAACCACCACCATTAATGGTTGTGATTAAAGAATGTTTGAAGCCTAGTGAATGAAGTGATTTGGTTGCAGTGGGAGAAGATTACATACACTTCACCCTTTTCCTGTCAGTCTCTGAGCTTTCTGAAGGCCTTTTAAAGGAGTGGTTTAGTACACTAGGCGGATTTTTCAGTTGTGGGAGACAACTATGCTTGACTTGGAGCAGTGAGTAGGGAAGGGACTTTGTGGCCGCACAATGGAAAGTGCTTTGGGCCATTAGGAAACCAGTTACAAGCACTCTGTCTGCCACCGATTAACAGGATGAGCTTGGACAAAACACCACCAAGTCTCAAATTTGTCCTGAGTAAAATAAACTGGGTTATGTGAAAGGGCCCTTCCAACTAGGAAATTCTTTGATAGAATTGATTTAATTGAAAAATCCATCTAGGTCAAACCTAATGCCCTATCTGCGTTTCCTGCAGTGCCACCAGTATACAGAAAGTTACCTTCATTATTGAGAGGCTGATAAGTGGCAGGGGACCAAAGGAAACACTTATACAGGCCAGTGCTAAACAGATAATATGCAATCAAATAAATTTTGGAGAAGCAGATCAATGAAACCTTACTATTTGCTGGAGAAATAGGTTGGTTACACAGTGTAATGGGAGACGTAAGTAACTTCCCCATGGACATAATTTACTTCTGTATTTTGACCAGTGCTGCTCTAATATTCTTCCCATTCTTATTCAGATGTTTCATAATTAAGCTGACAGTTGCAATACAGTGAAATCTCTTAATTTATAAATTCCATTCCAAGTTTTGAAATACCAGACCTATAATGAATTTGTTGAGCTTTCCACAAATGGGCAGAAAATGTTGACATTATATTCATGCAAACAAATATTTTTTAAATGTTTACTGGTTGCAAGGAACTATGTTAAGTGACTTAAGGGTGACAATGAAAGCAAAAAGCAAATCTTTATTCCTGAGGAGTCATCTAGTCAAGATAAGGCATGAAAGCATTAAAAATTAAATTTCAGGGTAAAAGCTATCAAAATATTATGTACCAAACTGGTGATGGAGACAGTGACTCTAAAGGCAGGAGATGACTGAGTGCTGGGATCATTCAAGAAATGTAAAGTAAAACCCAGTCTTTCTACTGCTCCTTGCCCAGAATATGAGCAAGAATACACTCCAGACAGGCCTGTCCAGGTCAGCCTCCTGACCTCAGCCCTGCACCTTTGAGTTTCACCTCCTTGGAGTCCCTTCGTTTTGATTCATTCTGCCACTGTGAGTGAAGACCTCTAGGAATGTTTTATTCCTCCCTCCCACCTTTAAAGTTTTGACACATGTCAAAAACCAAGATTCATTTTCCTCAATCTCCTCAAAATACCTGAGACAGAATGGAATTTTCAGAAGATATATCACTAAGATTGAAGGAAATGAGCAAAAAAATATAAGAGTTGGAAGATAAAGATAACAGCAGCAACACAAATGATGACACTATAAATGCTAAAAGATGGGGACAAAAAGAAGTTACGGCTATCAGGAAAGGTTAAATGAATTTCAATAATTTTAAAATATAAAGGTCTAATTTTTTCCCCTGTGTCCTAGTGGATCATCTTGTAAACCCTACTTTGGTGACCACTTTTTAACAGTGACCAGATCACTTTTTAGAGTGACTAGATGGCAGTGTAGCAGCATGGTTAGGACCCTGGGCTTCAGACTTAGGTTTGAATACTGGCTCTACCACAAGAACTATATGTTTTTAGACACATTGTTTAATCTTTTTTAGCTTCTACTTTTTGTATGATAGGAATAATAATGTGTACTTCATTAGGTTTCCATGGGTATTAAATGACCTGTGTATGTCATGTACCAAATGTGCCTGGCACACAGGTACATAAATGGCAGTAGTTCATCATTTACAATGTCACACCACTGGATTTAGTAAATTGTCTTCATGAACACTTGTATGAGGTGTTAGCAGCGTAGCCATACAATGTTACTTTTTAATACTGCCATAAATTTTTTCTACCCTGCAGGATAGCAAAAACAGATCTCATAAAACATCCAGGACAGAAAGGACAGCCCTGCAAACACAGCCTCTTTGGATCAAGTGAGCCGGTTCTTTGAACCTGAACAATGACTACTGAACCAGAGGATACTACAGATTTGTGTCCCCAGACTACACAGGAGATGGAAGGCATAGTGATAGTGAAAGTGGTGGAGGAAGATGAGGAAGAGCATTTTCAAAAGGAAAGACATAACATAAAGTTATCACAATTTCTTAGTCGTTCCACAACTATGAATGAGAGAGCCTTATTATCGTCATATTTAGTTGCATATCGAGTGGCAAAAGAGAAAATGGCTCACACGGCTGCTGAAAAGATTATTCTCCCAGCATGTATGGATATGGTACGTACAATTTTTGATGATAAATCAGCTGATAAATTAAGAACTATACCTCTTAGCGATAATACAATATCTCGCCGAATCTGTACGATTGCAAAACATTTAGAAGCAATGCTGATTTCACGGCTACAGTCTGGTATAGATTTTGCAATCCAACTGGATGAGAGCACTGATATTGCAAGTTGCCCAGCACTCTTGGTTTATGTCAGATATGTGTGGCAAGATGATTTTATAGAGGATCTGTTGTGTTGTTTAAATTTAAATTCACATGTAACCGGATTAGACTTATTTACTGAATTAGAGAAGTGCATTGTTGGTCAATATAAATTAAACTGGAAACATTGTAAAGGGATTTCAAGTGATGGAGCAGCAAATATGACTGGAAGACATAGCAAAGTTATTGAAAAATTGTTGGAAGCAACCCATAACAATGCTCTTTGGAATCACTGTTTTATTCATCGAGAAGCTTTGGTATCTAAAGAAATTCCACCAAGTCTAATGGATGTATTGAGAAATGCAGTGAAAATTGTGAATTTTATTAAAGGAAGCTCATTGAACGGCCGGCTCCTTGAAATACTTTGTTCGGAAATTGGAGTTAACCATACCCATTTATTGTTTCATACCGAAGTCCGTTGGTTGTCTCAAGGAAAAATCCTGAGCAGAGTATATGAACTCAGGAAGGAGATTTACGTTTTTCTCATTGAAAAGCAATCTCATTTGGCAACTATTTTTGAAGATGACATTTGGGTAACAAAATTGGCATATTTAAGTGATATTTTTGGCGTTCTTAATGAATTAAATTTGAAACTACAGGGGAAAAACAATGATATATTTCAATATCTTGAACATATTCTAGGTTTCCAAAAGACATTATTGTTGTGGCAAGCGAGACTTAAAGGTAATCGCCCCAGCTACTATATGTTCCCAACATTGTTGCAACACATTGAAGAGAACATCATTAATGAAGACTGCTTAAAAGAAATAAAATTAGAGATATTATTGCATCTCACTACTTTGTCTCAAACCTTTAATCGTTATTTTCCAGAAGAAAAATTTCAATCATTGAAGGAAAATATTTGGGTGAAAGATCCATTTGCTTTTCAGACCCCAGAATCAATACTTGAGTTAAACTTGGTGCCCGAAGAAGAGAGTGAATTATTGCACCTCAGTTCATCATTCACACTGAAGAATTATTACAAGATGTTAAGTTTATCAACATTTTGGATTAAGATCAAAGATGACTTTCCATTGCTAAGTAGAAAGAGTATATTGCTATTATTACCATTCACAACTACCTATTTGTGTGAACTAGGATTTTCAATCTTGACACGATTGAAAACAAAGAAAAGAAATAGGCTCAATAGTGCACCTGACATGCGTGTGGCCTTATCTTCATGTGTCCCAGACTGGAATGAACTTATGAACAAGCAAGCACACCCATCACATTAAATACAGTCTTTATGAAATTTTGGTTTTGTGCTTTTTTACACGTATTTTGGTATATTGTATTTAAATACTAATAAAATATTTGGAATTTACTAGCTTTTTCCCCCCATATAGTATTGTTTTTGAAACTTGTTTAGTTACATAAATGTGTGTGTGTGTAGGGTAATGATGTAAAATACATTTCTGTGAATTACTGTCAATTTTGAAAAATAATACTCTTCACCATTTTGTACTCAAATCTGTTCCCTTGTCCCTGCTGCCGCCTTGCTGCTTCCTTTCAGGTGTAGCCCCATTCCTGTTCGGTTTCGTTACTCACCATCTGTGTGCCTATGTGCTCTTCCCTTTTTGTTCTAATTCCAGGAAGTGGATCTTGATGCTGATCGTGGTTTACCACCACCCTCGTCCCTGGGTTTATTTAAGCATGGCCATGGGTTATAATTCTAGCTAGATAATGAGATGTGTAGGGCAGTCTACTGGGATATTGCTGGAAGGTCTCCCTTGCTTTCAAAAAAGGGACACAAGTGAAAAGATAGTGATGATGGTTGCATAACTTACGCATCTCCCCAAAACCCTCCTTAAAAACATACAGAGCAACCAGGATAGCAAAACTGAAATCCATAGACAGCATCTACAACAAAACCAGGTAACAGGGTACTACCTACAAAACTATCATAGTCTCAAGCCATTGTGTCTGTTGTTCGCAGCTGCAAAGGGCAAGGAATGACAGTTACCGCCAAGGCTACTTGGTTGTTTAAGCAATCAAAGTTTATTGATAAAGGGGAACAGAACGTGGAGTGGGGATAAAGGGAAACAACAAATCGGTACTTAGAACATCCACACCACAATCAGCCGAGGAAGTCCCAATAGTTTGTATGGCTGGTGGGAGTGCCAGTTGTTCGGGTATGAGGCAAAGTGTCCTTTCCTCAGTGAGACTCCCAATTGTTCTATGCCTGTGACGTCCTTCTATCCTAAGGTTTCTCTAGGTTGTGATTCAGGGTTTCAGACATTTGGATACTTTGAGTTATTTCTTCTTCCTACGGATGGGGTGCTTCTGTCTTTTTTGTTCCCACAGATGGGATGTTTCTAAAGTTCAGTCAGGTGCCCTCTGGGGTGGCCAGCCCAGACAGGGAACATGACGCAGGACATATTCTTTGTAACTTGTACCCTAGAGTCAGGGCTGAAGTGGCCATCTTTGGCCCCAAGCCCAGACACATTCCTTCACTTAGGGCCCAGGGCCAGTGTCCTTGGAAGGCGGGGAGGTCAATGAACTCTGTACATTGTCAAAGGAAGCAGAGAGAAAGAATAAGCATCTCACAGCCTTGAGAAGTGCAAAATAATCAGCAGGTCCTAATGCAAAAATCAGCGGGTACTCATAAGCTATATTGAGAAAAGCTGCTGAATCCAGGAGACGTTTGCACACTTCAGTAGAGGGTAAGCATTAGGTGTCGGTGGTAAAGTCTGGGAGCAGTGTGGGCCCTGTGAAATAGAATCCAAATTGACCAAGATGGGGACAAGAGAGACCAAGTCTTATCTTTGTTTCCTTGAGGATTGTTTGGTTTCCTCTGCCCAGAATCAAGGTCTGTTTGGCTCCTGATTGGTGACAATTAGTCTTTGGCCAAGTTCCAGGATACAAGTTTGCACAAGCACCATCCTTATGGACCATGGCAGTTTTGTTTTGTTTTGTTTTTTTCTCCCCAAAGTGCCAGTACATAGTTGTATATTCTAGTTGTACGTCGTTCTACTTCTTCTGTGTGGGACGCCGCCTCAGCATGGCTTGATGAGCTGTGCATAGGTCCTGCCCAGGATCTGAACCAGCAACCCCTGGGCCACTGAATCAGAGTGCATGAACTTACCCACTTGGCCATGGGGCCGGCCCCCATGGCAGTTTTTGTGGGGTCTTTTCAATCTAAAGTCCTGCCTCTTCTGGGTCAAATGCTTGCTTCCTTTGTGTTTTCTCACTATAACTAGTGTATGTATCTCACTAGCACAATTTCACCAGGGACAGTTTGGAATTGCAATGGCCACTTTGAGGGAACTTGACGTGAATGAGACTGTTTATTTGAGAAGTGCATTAAACGAAAAGAAGAAACCTTCATGAGAGTATCCATCTTGTCTGAAAGAGACCATTTTGCTTAATGTAAAAGATATCCCCTTCTATGTTGTTTCTATATTTTAGAGTTTAATAGGTACTGACTTCTTAATAGTATGGCTATTTATCTAAAGCTGGTTCTGTCTTACTTTTTTTTTTTTCCTTGTTCCCTCTAATTTTCCCTTTCTTCGGAAACTTTAAAGATTAATTAATAAGGGAAAACCAAATTGACACTTTATGTGCACTCTAAAAGTACTATTCTAGTAGTCAAAAATAATTAAAAGAAAAGGTATTAAAATACTTATTTTGCTTTAAGAAAAATTTTTTTATATTCCTGATTACTAGTGAGATTGAGCATTTTTGTATGTATGTTACTATTTACATTTTTAATGAATTATTCATATCCTTTGTCCATTTTTAATCCTTTTCTTATTATGCAAAAGCTCTCTTTTTAGAATGGATATTAATCTCTTGCCTACTATATATTGTGCAGACATTTTCTTCATGTCTACTTTAACTTTATCTTATTGTTCCCATACAGAAGTTTTACATTTTTGTAGTGTAGTGAAATCTGTCAGTCTTGTCCTTTATGACTTCCAGGTTTTGTGTCATAATAGGAAGAACTTCCCTGTACCAAATGCCTTAGAGGAGGCCAAACTGCCAAAATAAGTAGGCCCAACATGTGATGGCCCAAATAACATAGAAGTTTGTTTTGTTCTCTAAATAGTTCAGGACAGTCATTCCAGGTTGAAAGAAGAAGGTAGGTTCTATTCAAATACAGTCATTCAGGGGCTCAGACTGACACTGTCATCTTTAACATATGGTTTTGAAGGTCACTCTGGCTGTGGAAGGATGTACACAGGAGGCTTACAGGCTAGAGCCACAAGTTGCATACAAACTTTCTGCTTATATTCCTTTGAGGAGAACTTAATTATAGGACCACATTTAATTGCAAGGGAGGCTCGGGGATGTAGGAAAGCTGGATATATGAAAGAAGGGAGAATGGGTTGTAGAAATCTAGCATTCTCTACCACAGTTCTTCCCTCTGTCCCACACATGGAATAGAGTTACTTCTTCCCCAAGAGAAAGAACGCAAAGTCCAATCCAGATACTGCATTCAGCTCAAAGTCCAGTCTGAAACATCTCAGTTTCCTTAACTTATTAATATTAGTTCTCTAGTGAAGACGGGTTGTTTTTACCTGCCAGCATCTGTTTCCTGTATTAACATTTTCTGTGTAAAGAAACACCTCTACCCAATTTTCAGTCCATAGAGTCCACAGAGGCTCACCATCCTCCCATCCAGACTCTAGCGGTGGGTCAGTTACTCAGGCTAGAATATTCCATTGCGCTGGCCATAGTAATGAGTTCAATGGTGACCATGTGACTCATGTTATTCCGAAGGATGTCAGCCCAGAATTTTTGCTGAGTCACTGGAAAGTGGTGCTGTCTTTTCACTGGCGTTCCTAGCAGGTAAGCCTTGGGCTATCAGAGGAAAGATTGGGGGCTGGCCTGGTTGCACAGCAGTTAAGTTTGCATGTTCTGCTTCGGTGGCCTGTGGTTCGCCGGTTTGGATCCCAGGTGCGGACATGCACACCACTTGTCAAGCCATGCTGTGGCAGGTGTCCCTCATATAAGGTGGAGGAAGATGGGCATGGATGTTTGCTCAGGGCCAGTCTTCCTCAGGAAAAAGAGGAGGATTGGTGGCAGATGTTAGTTCAGGGCTAATCTTCCTCAAAAGAAAAAAAGAAGAAGAAAGTCAATAAAAAAAATTTTTTTAAATAAAAAAAGAGAGGACAGGTTTATCACTGTTTTAGAAGAGTCAGTGCCTGAGATGGAAGCCAACTCAGGCAAGGAGAGCTAAGAAATGAAGAGAAGAATTCATTATAACACCTTTTGAGCACCAGGATCCAGATCCCCCTGGACTTGACAATTATGGGACATTTCCCTCATTTGCTTAAGAAAGTTTGACGGTTTTTTGTTGCTGTTGTTACTTGTAATCAAAAGAACACATCTTCCTTCCCCCTCCCTCAAGTACCACCCCTCCCCTCAAGTACTCGCTATCCCATATTCTACTTTAGTGATTAGATCTAGGGTGGGCTTAAGCGTCCCAGGTGGAATGAAGCCTTTCTAGCAGGCAGATTAGATCTGCTGTTCACAAAGTGCGGGCTGCCCTGATCCTCAATGTCAGCTGAGAAGTCAAGTGATCCAGAGTTGCAGCTTTAAATGTCTTGGGTCTTTGCTGTGTCACCTGAGGGACACCAAGGCTTGGCGAGATGCCAGCGTTGCATCAGTTGCAGCACCCCCATCTGAGCAAACAGACCTCTCCTCAATTCAAACCAGTTCAATGCATAATTACTAAAGCCTGCTGTATGTAAGGCACGACACTAGTCTGGGTTGCAAAGATAAATAAGGCATCTCTGCCTTCTGGGATCTTAACACAGGATTTACAGACTAAAATGCCCACAGGGGCCAGGCAGGTAAAGCTCATGAGTAGGATATGGGTGGAGGCAGTTGGAAAGCCAGAGCTACAGCCAATGATAAAAGGCTGAGATTCAGCCACGGTGTCAGGCAGGCGATGGAGAGAAGACCCGGGGGCAGCAACGACTGAACTCTAGCAACTTCCACATGGGAATTCAGGCCCATGCCACCAGAACTTTTCAAAAAGCTTTCGAAAACTAGCTTTTTATGTGAAATCTCCCAATTTTTAAGTGTTGCCTCAAAGATGTTAAAACCTGGTGGGATCTGAACAGCACCCATCTGTTGGACACATCAGACAACGGGCCGTCAGTTTATGGCCTTAGCCGTTTGCTGGCACACAAGTGCAGCTGGACGTTTTCCAGCTCAAGTGTTAGTCATCAACTGTCCACTTCAGGCAGTTGGTGACCCTGAGTCAGACAAGAGGAACAGAGGTAGCCCTCCCTTTCTCTTCTGACCTGGCCCTTCACCCTATCACCACAGTCTCCCACGCTCGCCAGCTAACCGTGCATTGTACCCGGGCAGATCCAAGCCTCCCCTCACACCCTTTGTCCAGGGCCAGGGACCCATGCCTGCAGGGCACTCGGGAACAGACTCCCTGGCATAGGCAGCTCCTCCTTAGCCGGTGGACAGAGCCTGGGCCGCCGAGCTGCCCCACCAGCCACCCCAGCTCACGCTCCTTAACCCTTGCACCCCGGGCGCCGGTGTGAGGTAGGCCAGAAAGACCTCGTGCAGGGCGCGCCTAGGGCGCGAGTGGGCGCACAGGGGCCCAGGCGCTTCTCCTCCCGGTCCCCGGACGCCGTCAGCCGGTCCGGCGAGTGACCCGCGAGGACCAGCCTGCGTTTCTCTAACTGCGAGAATTGTTGTCCCCTGGGTCGGCCACTGTCGCGATCGCAGACAAGCGAGAGCCCAGAAAGTGAGTGATTCCGAGGAAGAGAGCAGGTCCCCCCACGCCCACCCCGAGGACCTCGCTGGAGCGGTCGGTCTGCGAGTTTTATGTTACGACCCAATTCCAAGTCAAGTGTGAACAAAGCAAATGCGGGCAGTGCGTCCAGTAAACGTGTGGACCCCCTCCTCCCACTCCCATTGCCCGCTGTCCGCCTCCCTCCTCCCCCAGCCCCATCCTCCCTCTGGCGCCGCGAGCCAGGGAACGCTGCCCGTCGGCTGCAGGAGAGGAGAGGGAGCCGGAATCGCAGCCGAACCTATCTCGCCTGCCCCGCATGCGGGCCTGCGTGAAGTCAAGAGTGCTGGACTCCCGCGAAAGTGGCGGTGAGGCGCTTGGGCCCTGGCCTAGAGATGCTGAAACTGAGGATTTTTGACCTAAGAGAGACGAATTGGACTTAGAAGGTGAGTGATGGCAGAAGGTCCCACAGACAGGAGTCAGGAGACTGAGTGCAGTCGTGGACCTGTCCCTCCCTGACTGAACTGGCCCAGATATGCTGCAAGGCTTTATTTTTCATGGAAGGTTGTTCTGCAAAGGGTCTCTATACATTGTAAGATGTAAGGATTAGTGTTCTCAACGCCAGACATTGGTCCTGGGGGAAGATCTACCATGTGTGCAAACTTTTTGGGGGATTCTTACCGTTATGGTCGATGCCAAAGGGGTGATGCAGAGGTGGGTCTGCAGCCCAGGCACTGGATCCCGGAGTTAGGAGACTGGTTTCTAGCCCGTGTGGCCTTCTTTGGCTGTCCCCTCTCCAGTCAGTGTGAGCCCAGGGAATTAGGAAACTTTATGGAGTTTTTAAATGATCTTGTTGAATTTTTTCATTTTACAGATGAGAAAACTGACCAACCAGGATTAGAACTCTTGGTCTTAAATACTTCTGATGTTTTCCTCTATGTTAGTAGTATCATTTTAATGTTAGACTCGATACAATATAATTAAGAAAGAAAATCTGTGGTTAAAAATGCATTCCAAAAGTAGAAGGAAATGAATTTTTGGCTTATCCCTTATTTTAGGATAATTGTGCCAATAGTTTTTCTCAGCTGCACCTGTCAGTTGGTACAATCTATGTTCTATTCTCCAGGCGTACATCCAGGCAGAGCCCTTAGGGTGCCTGGCTTTTGTCTAATAAAGGGCATCAGGTAGAGACAACAGCCCTTTGTAAATCACCCATGGGCACTAATTAATTTGAGAGGGCATCATTTCCACATGCTAGGCCACAGACACCCTCAACCTGCCACTTGCATCTCCCACCTCCTACCTACTGTCATTCCTAACGTTCCTTCCTGCCTCTTGCCTGGCTTTTTACCTAACCAAGGAGTGAGTGGGCAGGTGGGGATGGGGTGGGACAGCTGGTGAGGAGCAGAGAACTCCCAAAGTCCTAAATACTCCAAGTATCAATTTAAGACCCTCAAAGCTACTACTGGCAAGTTGTGTTAGATACTGCAGGGCCAATCAAAGAGGACCGAAACATGGTCCTACGACCCTACTGGGTTTCCCTAAACTCTTTAAGGAAGACAGACATAGGGATGACAACTAACTAATATGTCAGCAGAAAGAATAAAGTATTAAAATACAGATAAGAAACAAGGTTCTGTAGGCCCTTGAAAGAGGATGGCTCATGAATTTCGAGTTGAATGATGAAAAAGACTTCCTAGAAGAAGTCACATTTAACTGCGCTAGAAGGAGAGTGGACGGAAGGGCATTCCAGCCAAAGAGAAAAGCATGGTCAAAGGTGGAAGGCTTGTGGAGTGCTGTGGAAATGACATGGAGTTCTCAATGGGAGTAGATTGGGGCTTTGACTGCTAGGAGTCAAAGGTGTGTTCCATTCAGGTCACTGTAACTAGCAAGAGCATTTACAACAGGGACTGGAACTGGAAGGCTACTTATAGCGAAGGGTTAGAAGTTTGCCTGGAAATGAGAGGAGAGAAATGAGATGAAGCTTTGAGGGAGGGAAGTCTACAGGAAAGCATTTTCTGTTTGTTTTTAAGTATAGGGAAAGCATAAGTATGTTTATAAAGAGAAGGAATCAATGGAAAGGATACCATGTCCACCTGCCTCTCTCACCCACCCTTCTTCAAACACAGCAGGAGGTCACCAGAGGAGAATGTCCTTAAAATTTCTACCTCCTCCACATCAACAGTTTCCCTTGCTGCCCTTTCCTTCCTCCTGTATCTAAGGAAGCAGTGTTCCTGTCATCGAAGATGAACATCACAGCCTGCATTCTCCATACCATTCCTTTCTGTCTCTGGGATATCCCACCAATTTATCTTCTAGTTAAATGTCCTCCTTTCCATTGATTCCTTCTCTTTATAAACATACTCATGTAGTAGAGAAGATGAAGGGTGTCTTGTTACCACTGGGTGAGGGTGGGAGTGCAGGTTACCCATGTGGTCTCCACTAATACCAGCCCACTGAAAGTGGAAGGCCAGACTCCCCACTCAGCCTTTGCTGATGGGGATGGAGCCATAGTTTTTTCTGTAGTGTTTGACTGGAGTAGAGCGGTTGTTGTCTAAAAGTTTTCTGTCTTGCTAGGTTGCCCCTTTCCAGTGTTAGAAGAACCATTGATGTCTATATAAAAATTTCCAAGAATTAAGACAGAAGTCTTTTTAAAGAGTGATAATGATCAAAGACCTAAAATCAAGGATAAAGAAAATAAAATGATGTAGGGGCCAGTAGATTATAACAGTGGGAGAGAGGGAGTAAGGGAGTAAAATCTAATGACAATGCCAACATCCTTTTTCCTATACCACACTGGCTCCCAATTCCTGTTAGCTGTCTTGTTATTTTTGGGAAAATAGATTCTTATGATTCAATAGGCCATTAGCCATGCAACCTGTCTCCAGTTTTTCTAGGTTTTCAAGGTGGAAGCTTTGGCTTTCTGGCTCACAGGGACGTTATCGGGACCACCACGCAGAATGAGTACCAAAAAAATTATTCTCACCAGGTAAGTTTTCTGGCTTGCCTAGACCATACCCTGGGGCTTTCTGTGCCCCTTGGTTTGTCATGATCCTCTGGGTCTGAGAGGGAAAGCAGGGTCACCATTGTGTATTGAGGGAAGAATCAACTAGAGAACATTTCTCTAACATAGTTCCTTCTGGAACATATGGGATCTGCTCCCAGACTAAGAATCTCAGTACTGATGCCCCAGTGCTCATGATTCATTCCCTAATCAGCTGGGGATGACGGTGGATACAAGACAGCAACTGGCACCCCTCTGTTTCCATAGGAGAACAAAACCAGAAGCTGAAGGGGGACGACCATGGGAGAGAGGTAGGAGGGAAGGAAGACAAGTTACATTGACAGAACGCATACTATGTGTCTGGTGCTACATTAGATGCTTTCATTTTTTGTTCTCACAAAAACACCATAGAAAGCTGTTTTCTATTTTTACAGATGAGGAAAATGCTCAGAAAACTAAGTAGCTGGCCCACTGTCACATTTACCAAATAGCAGAGATAGGATTTGGAACCAAGGCCTACCTGATACAAAAGCCTATGCTGTATGGTGAGAAAGCACCTAGAAATGACTGTATAACAAGGACCAGGGCATACATAGTGACATATGTACTGCAGTTTTATTGAAGAACATATTGCTCAATACGTAAGTGAAAAATCAAATGGGCTTATTACTACTTTTAGTTTTATCGTTAAAATAAAAATAAATAGCTGAAGATCTGACATATGCAACTATACTTATTCATAAGCCCAGTCTTTTCCTAGCCACTCTTTTCTAAATGGAAGAAAAAAATTGCCTCTTGATAAATAAGTAAATACGGTTACAGTCATATTTTATGTCGATGCCACCCAGGTATGCAAGTATCTCCCACACACGGATGTGTACTATGAGGATGTACAGACAAATTGGCACAAACAAGTAGACACATAAAAATTGGTAGGAAAGTAAAAAGGAAGTGTGGGTCTTTGAGGGCAGGGAAGGAGGGGTGGAGAGCAGTTAGAAAAGTGATGGAGACCTCAAGTTGGTAGCAGAACAAAGGACAATGTGGCCAGTTCACAGTGCCAGATCTTCAAATAGATGTGTAGCTTTTTGATAATTCTCAATAGAACAAAGAGAGGGCCCACGAGCATCTCTCTCCTGAGAACAAAGTGGGAGCAGGAGTCCTGGGCTGGGTTGCCAGAGCCAAATCTGTTCCATTGCTTCCGAGTTTTCAGATTCAGCCAACAGGAGAACATCTACTCTTCACCCAATTTCAAGGATTCTGTGCCTTTCCTATTAAGCACGTAATATATCTTTTCTCTGGGGTTTCCGCAAAGACAGATTTGGGCTCTATGAAGCACTCAAAAGAATCAGAGCCATGATACTTGTCTTCAAAGCCTGCTTTCTAAGCTTGAGAGACCAAGTACACCCAAACAGGAAGCTTGAAGAGCAGACTCTGAAGCCATTCTGCCTGGGATGGAATCCTGTCTCTAACACATATTAGCCTGTACTTGGGCAAGATACTTAACCTCTGTGTGCCTCAGTTTTCTCAGCTATAAAATGGGAACAATAATCAAACCTACTTAATAAGGTTGTTATAAGAATTAAATGAATTAATATAAGTAATGCACCTAGGAGAGTGCCTGACTCATTGTAAGTGCTACAAATGTCTGTAGAAAGAAAGAAAGTGGGGTGAGGGGAAGAAAGAGGAGAAAGGATTGCAAATGAGCAATTTCAATTAAATGAGGGATTATAGAGCAGAGTGAGGTGGAGTTAACCAAATAAGGCCTCGTAGAGGCCGTGACTAGAAATCAGACTGTAAACTGAACATTCAGAAGCATTCGTATGAATATGGCCTATGAAAAGACTTTGCTCAGGGAACAGAGTCCCCCCGCACCTCCCTCCCGCTGTCTCTACCTTTGAGTTCATAAATTCCCTTATCCAGAAGAACTTGTGCTTTAGCTTAGTCTAATGTAATTGTTCCAATTATCCTTTCCCTCGGTTCCAAAGTTTATTCCAAGACTAACACCATCACTTCTTACTTTTTCCTTTAGATTCTAAAGTGAAAAAAAGCAACAAAGAGGCTTCAAGGCAGAAAGTGGTGGGACAAAGTGAAACTTCCAGGACCTCCTTTGGAGGAACCAAACAATAGACTAGTGGTGATGGTGGGCAAAGCCGTGAAAGTTTGGGCGGGAGAGTGGGGAAATGTGGAGATGTTCACAGAGACGCCTGGGGAAATTACCCCAGAAGCAAGTTTTTGGTGAAAGTACCATCCTTGCTGTCTTCATGAACCACACAGGGGAGAATGGAAAAAGCTCTGGACAGAGCTCTAACGTGGTGTGATATCAGAAGACACGTGCCGGAGAAAAGCCCTACCAGTGTAAGGAATGTGGCACACGTTCCAGCCAGAGCAGAGCTGGGAGGCCACACCCAGGAGATCCTCAGGGTGTGCAGTGAGGAGGGGGAAAGCTTTGCTTCTGGCTCACACCTCACCATGCCCCACTCCAGGAAGAGGCCATATCGTTGCCTTGACTATAAGAAAACCTTACGTGCCCCACACAGATGGTGCATCAGAGAATCCACATTGAAATGAAAGCAAAGAATGTAGTGAGAGTGGCAAAAGCTTCAGGTAGAGCTCAGCACCCTCATGAGCACTAGGTGGCGACACTGAGCCAAAACTTCGTCCTTGTGTCATGTGTGGGAAAAGCTTGAGGTAAAGCTCATGCCTCATGGTGCCCCAGAGAATCCAGCTAGGGGGAGACCCTACAATGCAATGGTGTCAGGTGGCTTCTGCCCCAGCATAACCTTCATGATGCACAGCAGAGAAGCCCTGCAAATCCTGGATGTGGGAAAGTTTTGGTCATGGCACCAGCTTAATTTTACATTATAGAATCTCCTGGAGAGAAAACTTACCAGTGTTGTGCATGGGAGAAGAGATGTGGTGGCAGCTCTCATCTTTGAAGATACCAGAAAACCCACAGCTCAGGAATGGTTCAACAGGGGAGAGTTCTATGAGATTCGATTTCCTTGGTCATAGGCAACTTACTGGGCAACGAGAGAATTCACTACCCAAAAGGTGACTTGTCTTATGAATGAAATACCACAGGAGCAAAGCTATCTATTGTTTTCCTTTACCCTTGGATTAACTGCGTGGTGTTGAATAGATATTCCAGGCACAGGGGGAGAGAGTGTGTGTCTTCTCACTTACCATCTTTATATTGCAGCCAATGAAAACAATACTGAGCAAGGGTCAGAGATGTCGAGATCAAGACAAGATTGCCTTGATATGAAGGTTCACGACCTTTGAAATTAGTAGGGTTATCTCAGCCATAACTCTGATGTTAGGGTGAACTCTGAGAGTCCACCTGTCCAGTTTTGGCTCTATTTTCTGCCTCTGGCTAGGCATGTTGGATGCTGTAGGAAAATATTATCCAGGTTAGCAACCACTCTGAGGTTTTTGAGAAATACAAATATTTTGTGTAATATTATTGAAAGACTATTATGTATAGAATATGTACCATCAAAGACAAACTCTAATTTCCTCCCTTCTTTTTCTTTACTCTTCTGGGCTGCCAAAATACAGTTTTCTGCCAGCTTTCTCACTTGTGATGCAGTCCACATAAACCAGCCTTTTCCCCAGCCTCTAAGTGCATATCTGGGGAGCATTCCATCTTACACCTGGCACTTCTGGGGTTTTCTTCCTTTAAGTACTCTTGGGCCTCCACCCCAACCTGCCCATGATGCAATTCCTCTCAGTCAGCTTTTCCCCTGTGCCCCTTCTTTTGGAATTGCAGTGGGTCCACGGACACTCCAACATTAAACTCTACATAAAACTCTGTATAAGCGTACACTTTTCTGGGGAGAGGCTGGTGGATTCCAACAGATCCTAAGAGGGTTACCTGACCCCCAAAATGTTAAGAACCATTGCTTCAGGAACTCTTCAGTGTTCGTGTGGGTTTTTCTTCTTAGAAACCCACCACCACTGTTCCTGTGTTTCCAGCTATAATTTGCCCCCACATCACTATGGTAGTGAGAAGGGTCTTCTTTGAAAAGCCTAAGCAGTCTAGATTTTGCCCAATTGCCTCCTTAGGTCTGTTGAGTTTCTGGCAGTAAGGTCATTCAGGAAATAGAGCAGAGAGTCAAAGTTGGACCCTTCTCTGACAGATTCTGATTAGCAAGTTGTTACCTTACTCTTTGGGGATGGCCAGGGAAGAAGGGACAGAGAGATCTCTGGAAGATTTTTTATGGGAAGCAAAAGTGCACATAAACATCCCTAGCATTCCAAGTCATATCTGTCCGTCAAGGCCGCCTCCTCCACAACACCTTCTGGAGCAAGTTCAGCCTCACGCGCTTGCTGGTAGACAGACACATGGCACAAGAGGCCATTTGCTCCACTCCCCATCCAATACAGGCCCATTCTTAAAAGATCCTTGACAGATGGTCATCAGCCCACCATTTCCAGGGACAGGCAGCTCAGTACTCTGACCTCTCCACCTTGCATGAATGGACATCTCTGAACATTCTAACTTATAGCTAATACCACATTATTTAAGGTAACTTCTTTATAGGGTTTTAAGAATAATTATTCCATAAAATATCTATTACAGGGATGACACATAAAATGTATGTAGTGAATATTTGCTTGAGTGATTTAGTTGGACTGAGGATGTGGGACAGCACAAAAATTATCCAATGGCATGTTTCAGTTGCTCTTTTGACAGGTGTCTAGGTATATAAGAAGACCAGTACAGTGGTAACAGTCATTTCACATAGAGAAGTTCTCAACACCCCCCAAACCTCCCCTATTTCCATCCTCAGGCACCTTTCAGCAAATGATCTCACCTTGGATTTCGTTTACTTAATTGAGGAACATAATTGTAAACCTTATCTTCCTACCACCAAATCTATAATCTTTGTGTCTCCATCCATTTTTCCTTTTTCCCTCCTGTACAGTGGAGATGGTGGCCCTTCTTCTATTAGAGGCAAATACCTCCACTTGCGCCCCCTAGTTTCATGCCCTCCTTTCTTCTCAAGAATGTCAGTTCTGTTACTCCCTCTCTCTTCTGGCTTCTAATCTCTCACTCTCTCCTGCTTTATTCCTATGAGCATGTAAACCTGTCCTGATACCTCCCATTTTATAAAACCTCCTCTTTGTCCCTTATGCGTCCTTTCACCTGCCACTCCTCACTGCTCCTAATGCTGTGAAAATTTCTCCATCCAAGTGATGTGGTTTTTCTTTGTTTCCTTGTCATTCTTCTGTCCACTCCAATCCAGATTCCACTCCCACCACTCCACTAAAACTGCCACTGGCTTTCATGTAACCAGATACAATGATTTCTTTCCATCCTCATTTTACTTGATCTTTTGGTAGGCTTTCAGAAGTTGACCATTCTCTCCTCCTCAAAACGCTTCCTTCTCTGAGCTATAATCTATTGGTTTTTCTCTCCTTACTGGCTCCTCCTTCTCTACCCAGCCTCTAGAGAGTAGAGGGCTGGAGGGCTACGAGACTCAGTCCAGGGTCCTCCTCTATCTTTTTATTCTCTCCATAGGTGATCTCACTCATTCCCATGGTTTTGAACACTATTTATCACTATTTATTATCTTACCATTGCCAAATTCACATCAGCAGCCCAGACCTATCCTCTGAGCTTAGCCCTATGTAAACTGTCTACTAAATAAATATCTCCACTTGGATATCTTTCATGTATTTCAAAAGATAACGTGTCCCATAACAAACTCTTTATCTCCCTATACCATGCACATACCATATCAATCCTATCCTTGCTCTTACCCCAATCGTTCCTAGCCCAGTAAATGGCACCACCAGCTGCCTAATGTTGAAGCCAGAAACCCAGTAATCAATATTGACATCTACCTCTCTCTCACTACCCCACCTCCAACCTATCATTAACTTCTGTCAATTCTACTTTTTGAAAACAGCATCCTTGAGGCATAATTTACATACCATAAAATCCAGCCATTATAAATGTACAATTCAATGATTTTTATCATTCTACTTTTAAATAATGAACTTAGTCCACATCTCTTCAACCCACTCCCACTAGAGTCCAAGTCTCCACCATTTGCACCTTTAGCCACTGAGGAGGGTAACTAAGTGATTCTGTTTCTTTCTGCTCTCAATGCCCCCATTCTTCAGTCAGCAGTGACTTTTAAAAATATAAGCAGGATTATGTCTCTCCCCTGCTTAAAATTCTTTAATAATTTCCCATTGCTTTTATAATTCTTTCCAAGACCCTGGATGATCAGCCCTCACCTGCCTCTCCCACTTCACCACATACCATCTCCTTCTAGTTCATCCTGCTGCAGCCACACTGATCTCCTTTTCAGTTTCCTCTGCCTAGAACAGACTACTTCACTTTATTCTCCTGACTGGCTCTGTGGAAATAAAGTGAGACCACCTAAATGGGAACAAGTAAAGGCTATTTATTCAGAGCTTCCTACAGCAAGGCAGTCAGCCACCATTACCTGTGTTGTGAGACTCAAAGGCAAGCAAAGGAGTGGACAAAAGGGAAGGTTTCAGGTGTGCCCTGATTGGAGGCTGTTAGCCTGGGGAAGCTTTGGGTGGGCTAACTAGAAGCGGGCATCCTATGTGACTGGCTTTCTCTAGTTGGCCCTAAGTTGGAAGCAAGGGCAAAGATTAGGGAAGCTGTCAGTTCTTAACCAAGTCCTGGTTATTTTGGGATGATTGTTACAGGGGCTATTGTTTGGCTTCCTGAACTGGTTGCTGGAGACAGTGGTCTCACTTCCTACAAGTCTGCCTTATAGATAGTAGGTTGGCTTCCTGGGCTGTACACTGTAGGTAACAGGTTGGTTTCTTGGGTTGGTTGCTGCATATTGTGAGCCAGGTTCTATTTTTATATACAGTCTGGCTACTGTCTGTTTTTATATTCAGTCTCTCAGCTCTGTATCTTCTTTCTGGCCTGTTTTATATTTGACTTCCTTAGGGTTCTTCCTTGTCCACCAATTTAAGGTAGGTCACTTTGTTTTTTATTCTCATCATACCCTGTTGTTTTCCTTTGTGATATTTCCCCAAATTTTTAATTATTTGTACTCTATGCTTTTAGTTAATGTTGCACATAGTAGGTCCTCAACAGATATTTGTCGAATACAATGTTGAATGAATGAATGAATGAATGAGTGAATGTAGATCAGGGTCTCTTTTTCCCATTCCTACCTGACTCTGACAGGTCACAGAATTATAGTGTTAGAGCCAGAAGGGCCATCAGGGGCTATTTAATCCAACCAGCTCACCTCTCACATGAGAAAAAACAAGGCCCAAGAGAAAGGAGTGACCTGCTCAGGGTCACAGTTAACAGTGGGAGAGCCAGAGCTAGAAACCAACCCCTTGGTTCACAGAACAAAGCACATCCCTCCTAATCACAAAGCCAAATAATGCAGATACTGGGGCAGGCTGAGTCTCTTTACTCTTCTTTATTAGGGGTGCCTAATTTTCCTGTTTTAGATCACCAGTGTGATGTTAAGATCGGCTTTTTAGTTCCAGCTCTGCTGGAACTGGTTTGCTTATTCTTAGATAAGTTTCCGAACTTTTCTGGGTCTATTTTCTACTACTACTCCATCTTGCTTACAGGGAAACTGCAAACGGAAACTGAGACAGTGAATGTGAATGCACTTTATAACCATTTAAACTGCCAGCACCCTTAATATATAACAAAGTAGGACTTCCCTACTGAGTTACAAGTGCACAGGAAAGAAATGGAAGCAAACTAATATTCTAAGACTATAACTAATATTCTAATATACATGCTAAGCTCACTTCTTGTCCTTGCTACTCAGGTTAGGGGAATACAAAAGTCAGGCAAATAGTCTTCCAAAACTATAAGGACCCCCAGTTAGAGAGGATTGTCTCTTTCCTAAGAAGAAGATTAATGTTGAAGATGAGAGGCAAGAACAGGAAAGGAAAAGCTGTTCCATGACCCTTGAGGCTTGGAATTATGCACTAACAATCCACTTTTCATAGCTGTTCCTGCCCTGGCTTGCTCAGAGTGCCACAGAGGTGATTCCGGGGAACCGGCATAAGCAGTCTAAGAACATGCTTCAGGCTTCTCATTCCTGGACTAGGATGGGCTAGGGTCCCAGAATGGAAGGCAGTTGCTCAACATCTTGCTCTCTTAAGGGAGAAATATGGCAATACACTCCTTTTTGAGGTGAAAATGTAAGGCAAATGAAACTCTCCCTGGGAGGCTGAGAACATGCAAGGAAAGAGCCCCAAGTCTCCACCTCCCAGTCAGCCCTCCTTATCGAGAAAGATGTGGGAATGGGGAAGGGAGCTTAAGCAATTTGCTGACAGAATAGGAGAATTAGGAAGCTATGAAAACATCAGATCCTGACCTTTTTATCTCTCACTGTAGTATAGAGCACTATCTAGGTTAGGAGTCAGGAGACCTGAGGCTCCGGCTCCATTTCAGAGTTATGGTCAAGTCATAACATCACTGTGCCTCCATTTCTTCATCTGTAAAATGGGACTATAGTACTTGCTTTCCCTGCAGAGCTTTTGAAGATCAAGTGACAATGCTTTGGAAACTTAAAACCACTATATAAATGGAGAGTATAAATACCCATAGAAATACATAAGAAAAAAGATACTCCACATACTGCAGAAAAAGAACTCAGGCTCGGAGCTGAGCACATCAGGGTCATAACCTTCACTCCAGTTCTCACTGCCTATCTGACCATGGACAATTTATTAACTTTCTGAGGCTCAGATTGCCCAACTGTAAAACTGAGATACACTCAAGTCGTTGCTGTAAATACATGGTAAGCCATGTGTTATGGACTGAATTGTGTCCTCTCAAAATTCATACATTGAAACCCTAACCCCTAGTGTGATTGTATTTGGAGACAGGGCCTTTAAGGAATTAAGGTTAAATGAGGTCACAAGGGCGGAGCCCCACATGGTTGGGACTAGTGTCCTTATAAGAAGAGTAAGTGACATTAGGAGTGCACATGCTCAAAGGAAAGGCCATGTGAGGACACAGCCAGAAGGCAGTCCTCTTCAAGCCAAGGAGAGAGGGCTCAGGAGAAGCCCAACCCTGCAGACACCTTGATCCCTGATTTCCAGCCTCCAGAATGGTGAGAAAATAGACTTCTGTTGTTTAAGCCCTCAGTCTGTGGCATTTTGATATGGCAGCGAAGCAGACTAATACACCATGTAAGGTACTTAGCACAGAAATAAGCACATAATCAGGTGCACAACAAATGTAACTTTTTTCTCTTAGAATCAAGGTTATACTATAGTCCCAACAGTTTGTCAAGGTTATTTATCTAGACCTAGTGATGGGTTTGTGCTAATTCAGTCATATTCTCTCCTAGTCGCCCTCATGATCAGTGATAAATATTTGTAATATTTTCAGCCAAACATAAAACACAGCAGTTGCAGTTACCATTTTACATCAAACTCATGATTTATCATGCTCATCATTCTACCTCTGTCAGAGGTACCAAGGGACAGACGTGTTGTGAAGACGTAAAACTGTCGTTGACGTCAGTTCCAAAACACACCAGTTCCTCCTCTTTGGTGCTCACGCTTGAATATCTCTAATTTTTTATCTGCGATGTTTTCTGTATCTCTGTAGGTACTTCATTAGTTTACTACCCATGGAGCAAGTGTACTTCTGATAATAATTTACCTTATCTCATGCTGATTTTAACGAGCTTCTCTTAGTTCTGCTATCAGTGATTTGACAGGTTCAAATCTGCGACCACCCTAATTTTTGTAGCTTCTTTTTTTCTGGAACATCTCTAGGTTGTTCTTTCTTCCTGGATCCAAACCACCGGAGCTGCACTTTCTGGTAAGGTTTTCCTATGATTCTGTACAAGGGCAGAAAGATGCTAGCGTCTTGTTTTGTCTCCAGTCTTTCCTAATCGACCCCATCATTTAGGTTAAGTCAAAGCACAAAGGTGGTTTGGGCAGGGGCAGACGGAACCAAGGGTGCGGGGCTTCTCTCTACACCCTGCCGGGGCCAGATGCTAGGGACAGTGACCATGTATCTCGTGTCCCCACCGCCACCCGCAGACGGGAACTCAGAAGGCCTGGGTCGCCCGGGCAGAGAGACAACGAGCCGAAAATCAGACGTTCAAGACAAACACAAGTCCTGGAAAACCTACCGGAAGTGCGTCACAGCCCCTCCCCCCCAGTGTTCTCTAGGAATCCAGGAGGTCTCGCCGTCTCGGTGGTTCCCTGGGCCTTCCTAAATCTAAGGGGAATTTAACCTCCTCCTTCAGTCAGGAGAAAAGAGAAAGGTTTAGAAGCAGCTCCTTACCAATAAGATAGAAATAAGGGACTAATGGAAAATCTAGCCTTCTGGGTGGAGGTGCAGGGCACAAGTTTTGAGAACCAGCACATGGTGTTTCTAATTGTTCCTTCTGCAGGGAGAGGACCCCAAGCTAATGACTGGGTCGCACACAGATGGCTCCGGTACTTTTGTAAAAACAACAAAATTGATAGATTTAACCACAGGCTTCCTCCCTGCCCCAGTAGCGTAGCAAACATTTCTATCGAATTCAACATGCTCCGTGCACCCATTTATTGATGTAATTGGAAAGTAGATTCTACTGTTCTGTTCCTTTTTTGCTTTTATTCCTTTCCAACATTTTAATGTTAAAAAGGATAAGGAAGAAGCGTCTTGAGCGAACAAATCTTGCTCTAACTTAACCAAACTTGAGGAAACAAAATACAACCCTAATGTTTTGTTTCCCTTTCCTTCTGGAGGTTGGGAAGGGCAGGCAACGATGGATGTGGTGACTGAATGGCAGCAAAAAACTTTTCAGTCAAATGTTCAAATCGTAAAACTGTCAACTTTTTTCCTGCAACGAGGAGCAATGAGAGAAAGATGGAAAACTACAGATCAATGTCGTTTTCAGCAGAGAAAGAAGTTTCTGGCAAGCAGAGCTTTTTAACATGGAAGAGGCTGCGTTGGGAGGCAATGAACTCCTCATCACTGGGAGAGGTTCATGCAGAAACTGGATAATCAGCTGCCAGAATGTCTTCTCCAGTTCAACACAATTAAGCACTTGTTACATGCACCGGCCTATAGACTGAAAGGGGATTCCTCCATTGAGTGGGAGGTTGGGTTTGATAATCCCACAGGACCCATTACAATTCAAAGATTCTCTAATTGAATGATTTTATCACATCTTGGATCAAAACTGTTTTTCACACAGATGACAAGAACAGAGTTTCACCGCTTTATAATGTTTGATGTTTAATAATATAAGACATAGTTTTAAGAGCTCAGCTTTTGGAGGCAGTGATCTGAGTTCAGATGCTGGTTCTGCCACATATGGGCTATGTGACTTTGAGCAAATGAATGAACTAATCTGAACCTCAGTTTTTCCCAACTGTAAGATGAGGGTGCTAATACTTGAAACCAGCTCATAATGCAGTGAGGATTAAGTGAGATGATCTACATAAAGTGCTTAGCATGATGTTTAGAACATGGTAAATGCTCAATAAACATTACCACCAGGCTTTATTGAAGTTGTCATTCTCAACTAAGTCTTACACCTGACCTTTAGCTCTGTGATTCTGTTTGCAGGAGACAAGAGTCTCCATAAATGCCAACAAGGAGGGCCTCTGACACACACATTTTGCATTAAGTTGGTGGTTATCCGTCCTGTGTCATTTTTCTCTCTTCAAGCAATTGATAGCTTTCAGCAAGAGCCACCCAATTCCGAATCCTTATATTATTTCCATTTTTTCCCCAAACCATACCGAAGTCAGTATATCCACCTGTATCCCATCCCAGTTCACCACAGTGAATGTGTCACAATTGAACAGCCACCACAAGCCAGGGACTACCAATACTCCACCCACCATCAGTGACAGGGTCCTCACTGCCTCGTGGAGAGTGGCCAACTCCACAATCCATTCTTACAGTCAGCCTGCTAGGATCAGTGATGGCACCAAATGTCTTAGATTGGGTTCCCTAAAGCAGAGCCTGAGACAGGGATTCAAAGCCATGAGACTTGCTGAGGGCATGCACTTTAGGAAACGTCATTACAGGAGGAAATGAAGCAAGATAGAGAAGGTCATAGCCGAGAAGACATGTAGTCTGGTAAAGTCTAGCCTCAGCCTGATGCACAAAGGGAGGGTTCTGGAGCATAAAGTGTACCAGTTCCGCCCCCCGCCCCCCGGCCTTGAGACGAGTGAATCAGCCTTTTGTACCTCACATCAATCAGTCATTCGCTGGGGGGTGAGGAGGACAGGTAACTCCTAGGTGAAGCACTTCCCATCATCTGTGGGCAATTCCCCAGTCTCTGGAGAAGAGGGAGAGCTCTGAGCTCTTAGCAGACAAAACTCAGAGCAACTGGGGGACAGATGTGCCAGCGTAGTAACGAGGATCTGGACAGCATACCAGTGTACAACACACACAATCAACACGTATTTATTGGGTGTTTATTTAAGTCAGGCAGTCAACAGAAGCAGGACTTCAGCAGAGCCCAAAAGCACTCTTTCCTTCTCTCTAGCAAACCAAGTTAACCCTCTTTTCCATGTCATCTTCTTTCCCCCACAAATCCTACCCAGACCTTCGCACAAGCCAGGCCGAACCAGACCATGTCTTCCCTGCTCCGAATTACTGTTTACCCTCAAATCCAGCTGCAACTCAAACTGAAATTCATTCTATGAGCCATTATCCTAGGGGGGGCTCTATCTCCAGGCACTGCAAACTGGAACTCACACTGCTTGGACCACAATTAGTCCAATTCCTTCTCTGGACGTAGCTGCGCTCATTCTTGTGGGTCCACAGTAGTTTGGCCTGTCTTCTCTTCTCTGTTCCCCTAAGGCCCCTATCCCCTCAACTCAAGATGCCACTGACCAACACCGCTTCTCCCGAATTTACAAACTTGACTCCTCTTTCTACCAGCTAACCTTGGTGCTAGTAGAATCAAAACAAAATGAAACAAAAAGGCAGAGACGGTTTCCTGGAGAAGTTGTAGATTGAATAAGGCAGCAGGAACGCATACCATCCAGCCTCTGAATGCCAATTTTGCCAAAACATAAATACCTTAAGTCCATTTCTTTTCAAAGGGTTTAATACTCAAGATGGGAACAATGACTGGAACATTCTAGTGGCTGGGGTAATCATTTCTAGAAAATGTTCATTGCTGAGGTACCAAAACAGATATCATGCCAAAGAGTTCTCTCTCTCTTTCTCTGTGCTCTTCCCTGAATAGATAGGCCATCAAACAAGGCAGAAACCCCAAATCAAGTTGATCTCTACTGCATTTATGAGGCTTTTCCCAGTATTAATGTTCTGAGATTCAAAGGAAGAATGAGTGCCATCTGAAGGCTTTCCTTCATCCTCCATATCCGTAGGTTGTCTTTTTATCTAGATTCTCAAGCATGAAGATGCTAATGAAAGCATTTCTTGATGGGAAAAGCAAACAGATATCTATCTATTGTGGATTCTCCAGTGTTCCTAAGTTCTAATGGAAGGACTTCAACACATCTGTAGGTTTGATGGTTAAGGTGGAGAAAAGCCTGAAGTTGGTATTACATTCATAACAGGAGTAGGGTTTCTCTTCAGGAAGGTTTCTCTAAAATTGCGTAAGAGATGTCCTACAATATAAACATCTATACACTTAAGGTATTTATGGGATCTGTCCTCTCATGACTTCTCAGATGTTTAAAGAGGCTACAACTCCAACTGAAACTCATCCCACATTCTTTACATTGAAAGGGTTTCTCACCGGTATGGATTCTCTGATGTTGATTAAGATGTGACTTCAGAGTGAAGCCTCGGCCACATTCATTACATTGATGGGATTTCATGTTGGAATAGGTTTTTTGATATTGTTTTACGTGGGAACACTGGCCAACATTTTCTCTACATAGATCGCATTTATAGGTTTTCTCTGCAGTATGAGTTCTGTAATGCTGAATAAGGTCTGAACTATAACCAAAGGCTTTGCCACATATATCACACTTATAAGGCTGCTCTTGTAACTCAATCTTCTTATCTTCAATCACTGTTAAGTTCCAACTATATGCTTCCTCACAAATGCCATTTTTTTCATTTTTCTGACCCATGTGGAGCACCTGATGTTCAATTAGGCTAACATACTGAAAAAAGATTTCTCCACATTCATGGCACTGATGGGATTTCTCTCTAGAATGGAGTCTCAGATGCCCGGCCAGGTGTGAACGCCTCCCAAAGCCTTTCCCACACTCGTTACACTTAAAGGGTCTCTCCCCACTGTGCACACTCTGATGCTGAACAAGATGGGACCTCACTCTAAATGCTTTCCCACATAAATGACAAGTATAGGGTTTTTCACCAGTGTGGACTCGCTGATGCTGAGTTAGGTGCACACGTTGATTGTAGCTTTTCCCACATTCATCACACCTAAAGGGTTTCTCTCCAGTGTGTATTCGTTGATGTTGAATAAGATGTGCACTCTGAATAAAGCTTTTTCCACATTCATTACATTTATGCGGTCTCTCTCCTGCAGAAGATTTTTTGTGGACATATGTGACATCACCGAAATTTGTCCTCTTTGAAGAAGGTTGTCCTAGTATCTCTTTCATGGGCATTCCCTGCTTTCTATCCAATTTGCCTTGCTGTTCACAGCCTTCTCCAAAATCTTGACCTTGAGACACATTTCTTTGGATTTTTCCTGAGAGTTCCATGTCTGCTTCTGAAAATTCTAAAATTTTCTTCTTAACATTCAATTTCGTATTCTTACTTCTTTTGTCACTGCCTGAAAGAATAAAGAGGAAATGCAAATGTCATCAGTTCTTTTACAGAAGAAAAATAAACTGTCAGGAAAAAGAGGATAATCAGAGGAAACTATGATGCAATAGGAGTAACAAAGGGGGCTGCATGTATGTACTTGATGCCAGCATGAACAAAAAGAAGCTTTAGGTATTTGTGTCCAGTGAAAAGAACAAGACAAAGAAGAGGCTTGATCAGAAGGGTGGTGAGAATGACTGAGGCTAGGCAGTCACAGGGAGAAGCAAAACACTTTTATTATATACGAAGGAGAGAAAGGAGTTCTGATGTGGGAGAGGATGTAGGATATGTGGCGGGGAGCGTTACCCCAACATGAGTTAGACAGACAGAATGAGACCGACCAGAAATACACAACTGGGTGGTGAGAACTGACATAAAGTGGAAGAATGGGAAGCAAAGGATTATGAAGGGGCTATGAAGTCAGAAGAATACCCGATTAGGAGGTGGGAAAAAGAGAAATGAGCCAGTAAAATATAATGTCAAGAGGGTGGGTGATGTCTCAACCCCCACTCTCTTCACCCTTAGTGGACACTCTAGCTTCCGTTTCCCGCCCACAGCACTGGGTACTTCCCCTTTGGGAATGCACATCACCTTCAGTATCTGCTACTCCCAGCAGACCCAGCTCCATGAGGGCATGAACTGTATCTGTTCTGTTTGCTGCTCTATCCCAAGCACCTCGCACTAGAGGCTCTCAATAAATACAGCTGGATGAGCACACAACGTACGCCTCCTTTGACCCAGAAATATGGGGGGAGGTAGGTCATAAGAACAATCAGTCAATAACCTAGTCATAAGAACAATTGCCGGGAAGATATAAAAGAAAAGGTACTATTTTAAAGCAGTTGCTTTCCAAATCAAGAGTGCTAGCAGATGGATTTCCCTAATGAGGCAGCCACCAAGTAGAATGGGGCAGACCTGGTGAGGAGATAGCTCAGCTCAACCCAGATTTAAGGGCACTATGCACTTCATAAACTTCTATGCTATGATGTAAGAGGTGACAGTGGCTGTTAATGTGAATGACAAGTAGCTGGGTTTGGGGACATCAAAGGCATAATTTAAAAATAAAAACTTTGGCCAGGCTTAGAGTTTTCTGAAGACTATGAATGACAGCCTCTAAGTTCACAGCAGTTTATGGTGATCTTATCCTTATACAAGTCACTTGATGGATAAAAAAATAAGCAAACAAACAGGAAAATGACTCAACCTTATTCATAACCAACTTACTGAAAATGGATATAGCAAAGAATTCTCTTTTGCTTACTCAATTTGTTATAAAAAACTTTTGATGACCCTGGAAGAAATTTAGTACAACTGATACTCTCACATGTGGTATGATTGTTTTAAAAAGCAATTTGACAACGTGTATCAAGAGCCATAAAAATGCTTTTGGCTTTATCATCCACTAATCCCACTTCTGGGCATCTATTATAAGGAAATAATCCTAAATACATACAGAAAAAGGCATAAGCGCAGTTATCAGGACAAAAGAGAAAAAATGAGAAGTTCAACTGGGAAACAGCTGAGTAAATTATGATGTCTCCATACAATGGCAGGTGGTCAAAAACAAAAAATAGGAGGTCCAAGCAACACCGGAAAATGTATACGTCTAATATTTAATTGTACCCTATGAGTATACCTATATAAAAATAGGCTTATGAAGATAGAAAGAAATACACCAAATAATAATTTATTAGTTGGGATGGTAGGAGTATGAGTGATTTTTTTCTCCCACTTTCTTTCCTCCAAACTTCCTGTACTACTATTTTATCATTTTAAAATAAGTGAAATAACTAAATTGGGAGAAGGGGGAAGAGGAAAAGAACCATGTAAGAGAACCAAAATCCTCATTTATTACAACAGAAAGTCAATCAGTAATGTCTAAAATTGATGAGTCAAGCAATAGCAGTATTATTTAAAAATATAGAATTACCAGAAGAAACAAGTAAGAACTGAAAGCAGGTACCTCTGGGGAAAGGGAAGCTGTGGGGATGGTGGAGAGAGCATAGGGTTTTGCCTACTAATTTGAAAATTAATTAAAGTATAAATAATAATAAAATAGACTGTCATCTTTGCCCCTCCCTACTGCTCCAATATCACAACCCATCTGTCCTATTGTTCTAAGCTAATAAAATAATGTCTGCCTCCACTGATTCTCCAAATACAACCTCCTGACACATACATCTTTGGGATTTCTCTCGGAAGTGGCGCTTCAGGTGCTCAATCAGATGGGAGTGCCGACTGAAGTTTTTCCCGCATTCGGTACATCCGTAGGGTCTCTCTCCGCTGTGCACACTATGATGCTGGACGAGGTGGGAGCTCACGCGGAAGGCTTTTCCACACACCTGACATTTATAGGGTTTCTCACCAGTATGGACCCGCTGATGCTGAGTAAGGTGCACACGCTGATTATAGCTTTTCCCGCATTCACCACACTTAAATGGTTTTTCTCCGGTGTGGATTCGCCGATGTTGAATGAAGTTTGAGGCTTGAAGGAAAAATTTACCACAATCATTACATTTGTGGCCTCTTTCGCCATTTGTGTTTTGCTTACGATTAATGTCTGTGATGGCACCAAGATCTCTTTTCTGGGAAGGGTTCTGCCTTGACTTCCCCACAGTGGGGTTTACCTGCCACCTTTCTACCACGTCGTGAAGGTCACTAACTTCTCCAAACTCCTGACTCTGGGGAACATTTCTTTCAGTGCCGCCTGATGTCATCCAGTGCGATTCGGCTTCATCAGAAATCTGCTTTACTATGAGTTCCATATTGTCACTCCTGGACTCATAATCTGAAATAATAGAAGGGAAAGAGAAAAATTAGCTACTCCCTGGACTAGAAGAAAGAAAATGACTGAGGGATACAGGATGATTAAATCAAACCAACATGTGCTAGCAATGCATGACGCTGGAAAATCATTTGCAAAAAGACTTCACAATACAGGACGGGAGAAAGAATATTTAAGCAGGGAACTGAGACAGGTTAGGGAAGAAAGAGCTGGCAAGAATGCTTCAAAGGGATGAGACTGGGAGAGCAGTCACTATGCTTAATGAAGATGATATCCTCTTGGTATGGTACTTACATATGGTACCTTTTTGTGAATACCTGTGCAATATTCACTATTCTTAATAAAATTTGTTAATGGGTTATGCAGTTAACCCAGTTTTTGCCCCCTCTTCCTGTTTATTCAGAGCCTGGAGAAGAAAGAGGATCTTTCTAGCTTTTTAAATCCTCAAAGAATCTCGTTTTGGTACGAATTAGTCTAAAGGAAAAAAAGGCATTCTCTCTAAACCCAGACAAGAGGCTACTACTGTCAAGAGCTGGCCTAACACTCAACAGTCACTGATGAATACAGAGGTTTAAGAGACTGCATTCAGTTCCCTTGTAACTGGATCAGCAAGATATATTTCACTCAAAACACCGACACTTAATATGGTTTGCAGAGACAAATCTTCAAGTTAAAAAAAATAGGGAATATTACTTTTTAAATGCTAGACAGATAGATCACGGCCTATTGAGAACTTTCTAATAAGATCTTTTTGTAAAAAGCAAAGTTGTTTTCAAATATTACATAATACTGATAATAAGAGCTAACATTTGCTGAGTGTGTACTATGGACCAGGCTCTACGCCTGGAAGCGCTTTACGATTTCACGGCATTTAATCCTTACAATGACCCTTTGAGGCAGATACTATTACTATCCTTTTTTGAGAAGTTAAAATTTGTGTACCATGAAGACTACTCTAATTTTAATTTATAACTATTTCTACTTAATTCTCTTCCTAAAAAGACACTGTAACAGTGGAAACAAAAAAATCACCTCATAAAATGAGACTTGTTACCTGTTTTTTCCTCCCCCATTTAAGTAGGCAGGTAATCCCAGCCACCACAGTACTTTCTCTGCTATTCACATCTACTTATACTCACACATTTTATTCTTATTAGAAATCTCCATTTGACAAGTCAAACAAGCTCATGGCTTTCTTTTTCTGGGGGTGAACTTGAAAAAAATCAGATTAGCCCAGTGCACCTTGTTGGGACTACAGACAACTAACCTTCTCCAGAGAAGGTGATGACACAGGTTGTCACTAGTTGGCATACAGATTCCCTTTGTCCCTCTTTCCCCGCCCCTTCACCATGTACATAACAAGCTTTCTGTTGATTCTCCTGGTTAATTTGTATATTTGACAGAGAACTGTGCTCCTTGCTCAATACAGTGCCCAGCTGCTTAGTAATACAGTGGGGTGGGGGGAGGGGGTTACAAAAACACCCAATCAGGCAGATTTGGTGCTTCACAAATTCATGCTCTTCAACCTCACAGCAGCATTCTATGTTTGTAAGGTTGGCGAGTTTTCCCACTCATTTTTCCCAGCGGCTACATCAAAACATGTCCATCATGATCTCCAAGACATACCACTGTATTTAAAAATGCAATACTGTGTATAGCATGCTATTTTTGCACGAACCTCTATATACGCAAAATATGTCTAGTGATACAATCAAGAAACTGGTAACAGTCACTGCCTCTGGGAGGGACTAGGAGACTGAGGACCAGGCACAGGTGACTCACTTTTCACCTTATACCCATTTACACTGTTTGAGTATTTTTTACCATGTGCACACGTGACCTTTTTAAAACCAAAGTTCTCCACTGCACCCAACCTCTACTCCACCACCTGCTCCATTACCTGCTCACTCTCAACAGGCGACTTGTCTCCTATTTCAGGAAAAGTCAAAGCTATTCAGACAAGAACTTGAACATCTGAAAACCACAACTATAAACTTGCTGGCAGCCTTATTCTTTCATCCTCCCCTCGTCTCACAGTGGAAGAGGGCAATCTCCCTAATCAAGGTGAATCCTTCCTCCTGGACCCTGGATGTCACCACACCATCCTGTTTTCCAGGGACCTCCTTACAAAAATTATCCGCTCTTCCTTGCCCTAACATTTCAAACTCACTCTCTACTAGCTCATTTCCAGCAGCATTTAAGTATGCTTAAAATTTCTCCCACTAAAAAAAAGAACATACTGAAATAATCCATCCTTCTAAGCCATGCACTCTTTCAGTGACCAGCCCTCTTTCTCTAACCCTTCACAGGTAAGGTTCTTGAAAGTTTACTATAAGAGCTTTCTCAAATTCAAAGAGAAGATGCTCTCCTTTGCAACCTTCAATGAAACTGTCTCTTGTATCCAAATGTCCCAGTCACGCCAAACAAACAGCTGTCTCCAAGATTCCTTTTTTTATTTCTCATTTCTAAATTTGAAGGATATTTTTTAAATCTTGACCTTTTCTGATGCTGTGAGGAACCCAAAGGCATGAAAATAATCTAATGTGGCCTTCCCAGAGAAGTTAAGAAGGCAGTAACCACTGAACATATATAGAAGAGTATACTGAAGATGATGTAAAGAGATGAGTAATGAGAAAAAAAATCAGAAAGAAGGAATTTAAAACTGCTTAGAGAATGGTATAGAAAAGAACTGTGCCAACGGCCAACAGGCACATGAAAAGATGTTCATCATCACTAACTATTAGGGAAATGCAAATCAAAACTACAATGAGATATCACCTCATACCCGTCAGAATGGCCATTATTAAAAAGACAAGAAATAACAAGTGTTGGAGAAGATATGGAGAAAAGGGAAACCTCATACACTGTTGGTGGGAAAGTAAATTGGTGCAGCCACTATGGAAAATAGTATGGAGATTCCTTAAAAATTAAGAATAGATCCACCAGATCTAGCTATTCCACTTCTGGGTATTTATCCACAGAATACAAAAGCACTAATTCAAAAAGATATACACACCCCTATGTTCATTGCACCATTATATACAATAGCCAAGATATGGAAACAACCCAAGTGGCCATCAATGGAATACTACTCAGCCACAAAAAGGATGGAATTTTGCCATTTGCAACAACATGGACAGATTTTGAGGGTATTTTGCTAAGTGGTAAGTCAACATGGAGAAAGATAATACTATATGATTTCACTCATAAGTGGAAGATAAAAACAACAACAACAGCAAACAAACACACAGACACAGAGAACAGATTGGTGGTTACCAGAGGGAAACAGGGGGTGGGGAGAGGGCAAAAGGGGTAAAGGGGGACATCTGTACAGTGACGGACGGAAATTAGACTTTTGGTGGTGAACACAATATAGTGTATACAGAAGTTGAAATATAATGATGTACACCTGAAATCTATATAATGTTATAAACCAATGTTATCTCAATTAAAAAATAAACTGTGCCAATAACCTCTAACTCTGAAACCCATTAAATACCTGTAAAATAACTGAACGAGATAAAACAATACTAATAGACTCAAAATAGATAAGTGAGGTATTTGAAATTAATTTAAAAAGATAAAAAATTTGCATGAAATATGATATTTATACTATATAAATAATTCCTTGAGATGAAAGGCCACCACTAAGATCCCAATAGATAAACAAGCACAGGGCAGGTACAAATAAATCAAAGAAAAGGAAATACAAACGTATACCAACATTAATAAAAGAAACAGAAAATCTAAAAGAGCAGCAGTCAATTTTACTTTTTAAATAAGAACCTGTGAGGGAACCAAAACCCTTAGACATGTAAACTGGTATAATGCTTTTAAAAAGAAATGTGGCATTACACATGTATTTCATCTAAAGTCTACCAGTGCGCTTGACAGATAGTGCTTCTTCTGAAAGAATTCACTCAAAAGAAGCTGAAAGCCATAAGCTCCAAAATGTTTGCCACAGTGCTGAGATTTTAATAATTGTTCCAGGCAACAGGACCAAATACATATTAGTTTCCAGGATCATAACTTAGTTACCAATAGGTTCAAAACCTCATTTGGGGCACAAAATTTAAGAAGGGATGTGACATGCAAAATATGGTGGCAAGACAAACATCATAAAATCACAATCTAAGAACGATAATGGAGTGAACAACTAGCCATCCGTGCACTAGAAGAAAGGAAAAGAATTAATGCTATTGAGATATTGTGATAACTACTATAACAAAGTTATTCAGCAAAGTCTGAGATGCTTTCACAAATGAGAATTACTCCGTTAAGAATTACTCAATTTGTCAAGGAATAGAGGTCTATGAATATGATGAATTTATTAAAATCCAAACCAGTTAGTTTTAAGTGCTTTTAAAGTGGTATACAGAGAACATATGCTGGATTTTGAATACTATCCCCCAAGCATGATCAGTTTTCAATCACACCCTTATTATGATAGAAATAATCAGAATAAGCTGAATAAGGAAAAAAAAGAAGGCTAACTTACTCTTTCACAGAAAAAAATAAGCAAAGTCATAGCAATTAAAACACACATGCTTTTATAGGCTGTGCTAGAAATACTCTTTAAAACAAAATTAAGAAAACCTAATCCATGCAGATGAAATATTCTTACCCATAGAAGTAATACTCCCATAATTCTCCTTTCTGTCGTCCCTATAGAGGGACTTCTGGGTCTGGTCCAAATGTCCCCATTCCTCCAGGATGAAGGATACAGCCACATCAGCCACATCTTCAATTTTCACCAACTTCTGAAACATGAGATCTCCACTAAATTCCCATTCCCTATGTTTACATTCAGAGTCAGGGGAAGAACTGGGAGCGTTAAGAAAGGAAACGGGAGAGACTATGCTTCAAAGAGGATGGGGCGGGGGGTACTGCATACAATGGAGAAAGACATTCTAGTAGAACCCAGGATGGGCCTGGTCTCCGGTGAAAGAGAACACCTGACAAAGATTCAGGATTAAGGCAACTACTTGTCCAAGAAGAGACATGGCTCCTCACTGCGGGCACAGGGACGTCAGCTCACCTGCGACCCAGCTGAGAGAAGTGAGGCTGTCAGCTCCTGGCTGTCCTTCAGGGGAAGGGAAGGAAGTTGGAGAGCAGGAAGGGCTGAGGGGGGAGAAAAAGAGGTGTCAGTGAGAATATCTTTGCCCAGTTCCGCCTGTCATCACGCTCTGCTTTTGCTCAAGAATGCACAATGGTGCCCTGCCGCATCAAGGCCAAATTGTTTGGCTCTCAAGACCCTCTACAATCTGGCCACTCCAAACCTCGCTATATTCATCCTTCCCCCCAAAAAACCCAGACTCCCTGCTTTGGTCAGGCTCATCCCTGCCGCTGACCTCAGATTGTGCTGTTCCCTATAAAGGATGCACTCTGCTCTGCCAAGATCAAATCCAGTTATCTCAAAGAATGACCAAAAGTCCCACATCTTCCAGGAAGCTGAAGTGCTGCCTAGAGCCCAGGGCTTCTCAAGCTTTAATGTGCAAACAAATCACCTGGAGGTCTTGGTACAGGGCAGATTCTGGCTCAGCAGTTCTGGGGTGGCTCCCATATTTTGCATTTCTAACAAGCTCCCAGGTGCTGCTGGTACTGCTGCTCCTGGGATCACACTTTGATTAGCAAGGCCTTAGTCCACATTCTCTCCCTTCAAGGAACTACGATGGTTGCTTTATAGTCAGCCAATTAGCATGTATTATGTCTATTCTGTGTGTTCTAGGAATAGGCAGATAAAACAATTCTTGCCTTCAAAAACTTCACTGTCTAATAGGGAGGGCAGACATGTAAGCCTTTCCTACTTCCAGAACAGGGTAAAGAGTACTATAATTGAAGTTCACCCAAGTTCTTGTGGGAACACAGAGGCCAGGGCACCCACAGAAGGAAGAAGGGCAGGAAGAGCATCATGAAAGCCTTTCCACAGGCAGAGACTCTGGGAAGTAGGGGCGGGGTGGGGCAGGATGAGGATGCTCTCCAGGCAGAGTGCACCGAGTGTGCAACACCTGGAGGGTCTGATCTCTAGATGCTGGTGACCATCTGACCTTCCTCTGTCACCTCTGCTTGTTCTTTGTCCATGATTCATGGTGCATCCAGATCTCACTGTCTATGTGTGCCCTGACTTGGATTGATCCACCTGGTACTAACCTTTAACCTGATGGTTTAGACCTTGCTATGGTTTCCCCAATCCTGGAGACATATGCGCCTGTGTAGCCTGCTTGTTTCCAAGGACTAGGAAGTAATGAGCAAGGACACAAAAAAGAGGAGACAATGGTTAGAGATGAAAGCCACAAATAGAGACAGGATCTGAAACCAGAAGTGTGCCTAAGAGTCAAAATACAACTTGAAGAAAGGGATGGATGCAGTCTCTGAGCAAATGGTAATTTTGTTGGAATAAAGAAACTTGCTAGGGTCTGGCTAACATGGCAGAGAAGAGAAGCGGTATGTAGGAAGAGAAGAAAAGAGCAGCTTGATCTGAGGAGACTCTGAGAGCGAAGGAAAGATGACAGTGATTTAAGGAGGGCAGGATTCTGTGCTTGGGAGAACGTGGTGGGAAAGCAAAGCTAGGACAGCTCAAATTGGGGTAAAAGTGTAGATTTAGAGCTGGACTCCTCGGGTTAAAATCCCAGCTGTGCCACTTACTAGCTCTGTGATCCTGGACAAATTACTTAACTTTCCTAGGTCTCAGCTTTTTAATTTCTGACATTTTGTAATATTAGAAATTATCCTGATATCAACAGGATAACAATAGTATCCATTCCAGTGGCTTAGTGAGTGGTAAGCCAGCCAGGTCTATGAGAGACAATTTTGGATTTGGGGTTTCTTTTTTAGTTTTAATGGTATTACATGACTTTTATTCTTTTAGCAATCTTCTGAAGAACAAAAAGAAAACATTTTAGTATTACTAAAAAGTAGAATAAAATTCATTCTATCTTCAATTTCTATATGGATCCACTGGACCCTTTTACAAATCTAGGTTAGACTGTGGGATCTGAGTGATCTTATTTTTTCCCTCTATCTTGAATCATTTTTTTCTTTCATCATCCCAGGAATTATTTCATTTATACTAATCAGTATTCAAAGATTATTACCAATGATACCACAAAAGACTAAAAAAATAAGAAAATGGGAGAATAAAGGAAATAGTTAGGATCATACACTAGTGAAATAAATCACCATTCTTCACTATTCTCAAAGTATTAAATGAACTACCCAGCGTACTGCCTCATTTTCAAGATGGTATAGGACTGCTGACATCTCCTGTTACCTTTGTTGAAGCTTAGTTGAAAATTCAGAATTTTCATATCAGCAAATAGAAAAAAATCTGCAGTGGAAGATGTTTCACTATCATCAGATGAATGAGAAGATGATGTAGAGACGAGAGTAACACACTCTCTAATGATGATGATGAAACTGAAAGTCTAAGGGAAACCTTGGGATGAATCTACAAATGACCATATCCTAGATGAATTCTCTCAAACGCAAGAATCAATGGTGAATACTGTATTTCTTATTTCCAAAAGGAAATAAGACATTTTCATCCAGTGAGTCATTCAATAGGAAGGACTTCATCACGCAATATTTTGCAACAAGATTCTGGACCATCCCATTTTGCTAAAAGGAAAGTATTGGTTTTGTTAAAGGGACAGTATTGTGTGACAGTATTCTGTCCTCTTTTATGTTTATATTATCAAAATGTAACTGATAGAGCCTTAATTAATTTTCACTATCCTTTGATTCTTCTGCAAATTATTCACAAACTGACTTAAAAATATTTTTAAAAATTTTTTTTTTCTTTTCTTAAAGATTGGCACCTGAGCTAACAACTGTGGCTGATTTTTTTTTTTTCTGCTTTATCTCCCCAAATCCCCACTGGTACATAGTTGCAGGTCCTTCTAGTTGTGGCATATGGGACGCCGTCTCAACGTGGCCTGACGAGCGGTGTCATGTCCGCGCCCAGGATCCGAACCAGCGAAACCCTGGGTCACCACAGCAGAGCGCGCGAACTTAACCACTCGGCCATGGGGCCGGCCCCAATATAAAAAAAAATTTTACAAGGACCCATTGGCCCCAGATGGTAAAAGATGAGGGTTAAATGAGTTCACACAGGTAAAGCCTGAGAACAGCTCCTGACACACAGTAAGCATCACATAAGTAATAGTTGCTGCTGCTGCCTCTGCTTTTGTTATCACCGCAGTGAAGGGAAAGCTGGGAAAGGTGACAGCCGTGGGGCATGTCAGGTGAAAGACCTGACCACTGAGGGGAGCCTCAAAGAAAGCCTGCAGCCAAACAGGAAAGGCAGGTTCCCCACTCCTTATCCACAGTTCTGAAATCCCAAAGGTCTCAACACCAAAGGGGTTTTGTCATTAAGTTAGACACTGACCTAATCTGACAGCAAAACCTGACCTGATATGAAGGTATTTAAAATTTCCATTGAAATCCACTTACTGAAAATATGCATACATTTCTCTGCCGACATACTATCATGTGTGATTATGGGGTACCACCTCAAATCCTGCTGGTCGTGAAATGTATGGACTATAAATCATGTTTATCTTACTAAACCTAAAAAATTCCAAATTCTAAAATATAGACAAATTTCAGAAAAAAATCTCAATTCTCTGATAGCAAGAGCTTCTGACTGGGGATTATAGACTTGTGGACATATATCATAACTAAGATACTCAGCTGTTCACTTTTTTCCTTGATGTAGCTAATACAAGTTAATAAAATTACGAGAGGGAGGGAGGGAAGGAAAGAGAGAGCAAATGTTCTCAAGGTCATTGAAGCACTGCTTCAAATAAGATTTCAAGGTGAATGACTGAGTAGCCAGAAACGAATGCAATTAGGAACTGGAGAGCTTTTTCTTACATAAGCATTAATATACCAAAATCTATGAGGTAGAGTTGGAAAACTGTTGCAAAACAATTGTGATTTTTGTGGATTTTTTAACAGTAAAAGATTTTTGTAGATCTTTTAACAGTCCCTGTACTTAGAGTTGCCATCATTTGCATTATGGCTTCTGAATACAACTGTGGTACAGTTCCAAGCCATCCTGTAAGTGGACCCTTCTCTTAACAACAGGGACTCAATTCCAAGTCCCCAGCCCTTCCCAACCTCCAGATGCTGCTGACCGCAGAGAGACTGCCGGGCCCAAGTCTCTCCCTTACAGACACTGCTTACCCACATGGTCAGGGTACCCACTCTTGAGCCATATCTGCTCCACTGAATCACAGGTCCTCACCATTTTCCTCCAGAAGATGAGGCTTCTGTGGCTCTTGTTCAGGCTGGGGGTCCACGGACAGGAGCTGGTGACTGAAGGACTCCTGCACAGCTCCAGGTGGCACCATCTTCTGAGGAAGGACTTCAGGACATGCCACAATCTAATAAGCACAACCACACGGATCAGCATAGTTAGAAGGCTATGAAAGAATCCAGTAAATTCACGTTAAACCTTCATTCATTCCTTTGCCAAATATTTAACGTGTGTCTACAATGAGCCAGGCACTATTAAACAGTGGCTTGATAAACATGGTTTACATCTAGTTGGAGAAGACTTCCATTAAATATATCAACACAAAAATAAATACATAACTACAAACCATGTCATATGTTAGGAGAAGAAAGTGGTGCCAAGAAACAGAACAGATGGGACTTACTTTAGATTGGCTGGCCAAGAAGGCTTCTCAGAGGAAGTTTCACTTAAGTAAAACTAGAGGATGAAAGAAGCCAGCCAGGAGAAAAGTAAGGAGTGTCCCAGGCAGAGAGAACGACATAAGCAAAGATCCTCAGATAGAAAGTGGGTGTTTGGCACAGTCAAGGAACCATAAGAAGGTTAATGTAGGTCAAGTTTAGCAAAGAGGGGAGAGAGGCCAGAAAGCAGGCTGGAAAGGTCAATACAGGACTCAGGAAGCCACACTCGGTTCCCTGGCAAACCAGGTTCAAGCAGGACAGACCAACACCAAGACCTGAGCCAGTTCATGTCCGGCATGTACAGTCCTTCATCATTCTGTTCCTGGCTCTTGCTCAACCCTAGGGTACACACAAATACTCTGCCACAACCACTCTACAACCTGCCTGTTCTGGAAGGCACTAGCTCAGCGGCATCCTAGCAGGTAATAAGATCCTGCACTGAGACAGAATTGCCATTCCCCCTCTCCCCCTCCCTCATGTTTCAAAGCACTTTAAATTTTAACCCTCCTAGTACTGGCAAAACATGGTACAGGAGTCACATTAGGAGGCAGCTGCAAAACAGTTGTGGCAAATATCACTCTGCATGGAAGTTTGTGTGTCCTTGTGGACCAGCTCAGAACAAGAGTTAAGAGGAGGCCAAGTATGTCAAAGGGCACCTGGGCGCCAAAGAAGCAGAGCAGCCCTTGGGACAGAGAAACCAAGGACGAGGGGTAAAGGATAAAGCCTGGGAACAGGCCTTGCCGGAGACAAGAACTGCCTGGAGATAAGTTGAGGAACAATGCTGGGGATACAGAAGGCAGGCAGAGAGAAAGGAAACACGGTAAGCTGTGGAGGCCCCTGAGAAAATTCCCTCTATGGGCCTCAAATCCCTGACTACCACTAAGAAATATTTTTCTCTGTGTCCCTTCCAAAAATGGGCTGCACATTACAATGAGAGAAGTAAATTTGTAATATCTGCTGTAAATCCTCTATTTTAAATACGTCTGTTGTTTTCAGCTATGCTTTTGGATATTTATTACTATAAAACAGTACGGACGAGTTTGTCCATTAGTGTCTCAAGTTAGGTTAAGAAAAGGAATAACCCGATGTCACCATGAATCTTTACTTCCTGTCCTGACAGAAGTGACAAAAAGGTTCAAACATTCCCGTCTGCAGGACAAGCATTCAGCACAGCTGCAGGGTCCCTCTGCTGCCCACCTGCATCCCAGAGTGAGCTAAACCAGCTGAAGAGCCTGAGAGTATTCTGCAATGTTCAAGGACCTCTTACCCAGAGGTGAAGAATAAGGAGGCTGTGGTGCCTTCCGCGGAAGTGCAATGGCTCTAAAGAATGAAGGAAATTCTCTACTAGCTTCAAACTCTCGTGGACCTAAGAAACCATCATTTTTGTTTCTTTGCTATAAAAAAAAAATTAAAGTTTAACAGACTGTGAGCCTACAACAAGCAGAAAGTAGCAGGTCAGGTTATAAATGAGTAAGAAAGGACAAGAAGACGTAACAACACAAAAGTACCAATCCTCCCTAAATTAATACACAATTTAAAGCAATCTCAACAAAAATACCAAATAGGATTTTTGAGGTGGTAGAAACTAAACAAGTAATTCTAAAGTTTATAAAGAAAAAAGAAAACATCAAAAAAAAATTTAGAAGGAAGAAGGGTAGTCCTACCAAATACCAAAACATTTTAGAGCTCAAATAATTAAAATACTGATACAGAGACAGTAAGATGAATAAAAAGGCCAGAAAAGGACCCAAATACATGCAGAAATTTGCTATGTAATAGAGATGGTATTTTAATCAGAGAGTTAAGAAAAAGGGATTACTACAGAAGTTGCTGGGGCAACTAGATAGATAACTGGAAAAAAATAAAATTGTAACCATACCAAACACCCTACATCAAAATAAATTCTAGATGGAGCAATCATTTCAAAGTGTTAAAAAAAAAATACCCACAATGGAGAAGAAACTATGAGAAAAGTTTCTCATAATATTGTAGCAGAGAAGGCCTTTCTAAGTATGGCACAAAACCCAGAAACCATAAAAGATTTTAAACAGATTGCATAAAAATTTTTTAAAACCTGCAAAGCTAAAATCTCCATAAGCAAAGACAGACAACAAACTGGAAAAATACCACTTGCAACTCAGATGACAGACATAGCGCTTATTTTTTCTAATAGTTAATAGTATAAACAGGTAATTCACAAAAAAAGGTATACACATAGCTCTTTAAAATATATGCTGTGGTCAAACACTCATAATAAGAGAAATGAATATTAAAATGGCAGAGAAATGAAATATTGTATCTTTCGGACTGGCAATAATCAAGAAGTTTGATAACATTATGTTAACAGGCTGTAGGTAAAAAATTTCTCTCACACATTGCTGTTGGGAACATAAATTGCTATAACCTCTACAGAGGGCAATCTGTCAAAAGTTGTTTTTTTTTCCTTTTTTTAGGAAAATTAGCTCTGTGCTAACATCTGCCAGTCCTCCTCTTTTTGCTGAGAAGACGGGCCCTGAGCTAACATCCGTGCCCATCTTCCTCTACTTTATACGTGGGACACCTATCACAGCATGGCTTGCCAAGCGGTGCCATGTCTGCACCCGGGATCCAAAGTGGCAAACCCTGGGCCTCTGAGAAGCTGAACGTGGGCACTTAACCGCTGTGCCACCAACCCAGCCCTCAACAGTTGTTAAAAGTACAAATGCATATGGTCTCTGAACCAACAATTTGACTCCTACAATTAATAATGTATGTAAAGGATATTCATTGCAGCAAAGTTTGTTACAGTAAAAATTCAGAAACAATCTAAAGGAACAATTTAAATGGCCTTCAAGCGGAGTTAAATAAATCATGGGCAGCCATACAACGGAATATAATGCAGTTTCAAAGAGTGACGCAGCTCTATTTGCACCAACAGGGAACAAACCAAGACATAAGAAAAGAGCAAGAGGCAGAAGTGCACAGTGATTTAAAAACATTTGTTTTTTTAAAGCGTGGCCTACACATACAGGCTTACGTATACAGAATACAGGATACCTCAGTAAGGATATACAAGCATCCTGTCACAATGGTTGCCTCTGGTGAGGAGATCTAGGCAGCTGGGGAGTTAAGGATGGGAGGGAAACTCACTTTTCATTACAATCTTATGTACCTTTTGAATTTTGTATCATGTCATTCAAAAAATAAATACAGTAATTCTAAAACAAATAAAATCGCAGACTGTCTTCTCCAGGTTAACACACTGGATACTGCTTCTCTTTGCTGGAGTGGCAGGAAATCTCCACAGTGTACCTAATCCCAGGGGAACAAAAGAATATGAATGAAGCACCAGACCACTAAGGATCTCGCCCCTGCTCAGCAGCTCCTTAACTCTCTTCCTCTCCTTCCTCATTGATCTAATGTCTCCTCACCCACTCACCTGTTGTCTGCGTTCCTCTAGTTCTCTCTGGATGTTTTCTACCACAGCCACAGCCTCTTCTCCGCTTTCCGGGTGATGTTCTCTCACCCAGGTCTGGAACTCTTCAGGCAGGATGGTAAGGAACTGCTCCAGCACCAGCAGCTCCAGGATCTGCTCCTTGGTGTGCAGCTCGGGCCTCAGCCATTCACAGCAGAGCACCCGCAGTTGGCTCAGCGCATCCCGGGGCCCCGATGCCTCATGGTACTGGAAGTGCTTGAAGCGCTGGTAAAAAGTCTCAAACATTGGTGGATTGTACTCCTGCATCCAAGTGCAGTCTTCTTCCTCCACCTTCACTATCAGAAGGTCTTGCTCTTGTGAAGTCTCAGCTGGAGGGTCTAAGTCTATACCTTCCCCAGATTCTGTCATTATCATTCCAACTCAGAGAGATGTCTCTCCAGGTTAGCTGTGTTACACTTATCGAATCTGTTTTCTGCTCTTTAAGATCTACTGAAGGACGCTTTCATTAGTGTGCAACCTACTGATATATTGAAAATCATTATTAGCAAAGATATGATAAAGGGGTCATCTATATTAAAAACGACCACTCAACAGAGTAATTTACTTGAAAATATGGATTACAAGACAGCCATCACTCCACCCAAAAAACAACTACTAATAGAGAATATTTCCAACATTTAAAAAATGTAAAGGAGAGCCATAAAAATCTGACATGAGGCCCAACCAAACACAATTTTAGTGATGAAGAACACTAAATGTCATATACAAAATAGGACAAGACTTACTAACTACTCCAGACGCAGCCGCTCCTTCTCTTTACCACAAGCCAAACGCAAGTCAAAACAGGGGTCAAAACATTACAATGGTCAAAATTGGTCCTGTCCTTCAAGCCATAAGACCCTGACAGACCAACGGGAGACTTCATTGGCCCAGAAGAGAAACAGAGTTATAACTACAGATTTGGACCTGGATACCTCGAAATCGCCCCTGACCCCGAGACACGGGACCGGCCCGGTCAAGGTTAGAGACAGGACCCTCGTCCGGACACAAAGCCCACTGCCTTTCCTCAAAGCCCCAGTCCCGGGAAGCTCTCCTGGAAGACCAAGCTCCTGCAGCCAAGGCTGCGAAGATGGGTTTCTTCTTACAACCGAGAGAAAACCAAAGCCCACACTTCGCAACACTTCCTCGCCGGAAGTAAGCAAGTCCAAGCTTTCCCTGTCCAACCCGGTTGGGCCATAAATCCCACCCCCGAGAGCACTTCCAAGGCCTCTCTAGGAATCCCGGAGGTCCTCGCCTCGCAGCGGGCGGGAGCGGCCCGCCCCAGGCCCCGCCCCCGGGCCCGCCCCCGAGGCTGTGGGCCAATCGGCGGGGGGGTGGGGCGCCGGCCCTGGATCCACCTCCAGCAACTGGGCCGTTCCCAGCCCTCAGAGCCGCAGGGTCAGTGTCACTAGAGCTGAGGAGAAAACGGAGCTCCGCTCTTCCCCGCCCCACCCCAAAGTCATTTAAACAGCCCGAGCTCCGCCCCTTTCCTGGGGGGGGGCAGGGGCGGGGCCTCAGGTGTCTGGAGCGGTTGTTAAGGCAACAGTCGCTAGCCTCTGATTGGCCGCGGAACTTGCGCTTCCCCACCCCCAACGCTCTGCGCCCCAATTCGAAGTGGGTCCGTACCTTTCTGCGAACCCGCAACCCTCACTTTTCTTTAATTTGGGACCCTTCGGTTTCTTCACCTGAATCCTCCCCACTCCCCGAACCCCGTCTCCGGACACACCCGCCTCTCCACCGCCGCGGTCAGCTCACAGGGCCAACACATTTGACGTCACACCCGCGAGTCCCCGGAGCCTGCAACTCCCGAAACTATATCTCCCAGGAAGCCCCGCGCGGGACACGGCCGCTAGCCAATAGGGCCGCGGCTCTCTTCGCAGCCTCGGGCTCGCGGGCCTATCAGAATGCGGAAAGGCAGGAAGGCGTTTCCTCTAGTGCCTCCGCCTGGGAGGCTGTGAACGTCGGGGTCGGTTGTATTCCAGGCTGGTGAGGGTCGGGGCGGAGGCCTCGTGTTCCTGGGAAGAGAGGGGCGTCGTCTGTGCAAGCCTTCTCTAGCCAAGAGAGCCCATCTTTAATAATCTCTCATTTTTGTATCCGTTTACAAAGCTGTTCGACAGGCAGGACAAAAGTCACTATCGCCACTCTTTTACACATCGCGAAAATGAGGCTCGCCGACTCCGCTCTGAATCAAAATGCGCAGATCCTTGGATACTCCGCGGGTTATGTTTTAGTGTATAGGATAAATTTCACTCAAATCAGGGATGGCGTTTTGAGAATGTCTTGCTAGCTCTGTGGTCTACCTTATGGAAATGAAGAAATTCAGAAAATCCCCTACTATTTCCAAAGAGAGCTTTAGCTGGACACACTTAAACTGACACTGCGGTATGTTTGGTGCATTGTACTATTTTTTGGTTTCTCCTTTTACACTTAGAGTTTTGCATAGTTTCACTTTTAAACATTGGGTCTTTATCCGTTCAAAATAATCTCGATGTATGGTATTAAGTCTGGATCCAACATTATCTTGTTCCAAATCGCTACCCAGTTGTCCCAACATTTACGAAAAAGTATGTCTTTATCCCCCGTTGCCTTTGTCGTGTAATAAATTCGCATATGTTCTGTGGTCTATTTCTAGGTTTTCTGTTGTTGCATTGTTCTATTTGTCTACGCATGTGATAATACCGTGCTGTTTTAATTTACTGAGGATTAATAACTGGTTTTAATATCTCTTAAGGTGACTGACCCCAATTGTATTCTTTTTCAAAGTATTATTCTTTATTTTCTCCAAATTAACTTTAGACTCAATTTTTCTATTTCCAGGAAGAAATCTGTATTGAGATCATTTTTAATTTATGTTAACTTAGGGAGAATCGACGTTGCCACAAAGTTGGTTTTCCTATCCAAGAGCATGATGTGTCCTTCCATTTGTGGAAAAAGGCCTCCTTTTGGATACTTCAGGAGTGTTTTAAAAGTTTTTCTCATATAGGTTTATGCACATATCTTGTTATGTTGATTCCTAAGTGTTTTATCTTTTTTTGTTAATATTGTGAATTGGGTTGGTCTAGTTTTTTTAAAACTAAAAAGACATGAAAGTATGTCTGTTACCTTTTGTTGCATAACAAACCACCCCCACACTTAGTGACCTGAAAAAGTAACCATTTGTTTAGCTTCTGACTCGGTGGGCTGGCAATTTGGTCTGGGCTTATCTAGGTGGCTCTTCCGCTGGGCTCCTTCTGTCTTCAGTCAGCTGCTGGTAAGCTAAGCAGTTCTCCTTCTGGGGATTGGTTGGTTGTCAGCTGGAGTGGCAGGAGGCGACTGGGCTACATGTCTCCATCATCCAGCAGGCTAGCTTGGACTTGTTCTCTTGTTGGTGGCAGGCTCCAGGAGCAAGAGAACAGAGGTTGTGAGAGTTCTTGATACATAGGCTTGAAACTCACACAGTGTGGCTTCTGCCACATTCTGTTGGTCAAAGCAAGCTACCAGGCCAGCCAAATTAAGAAGATGGGGAAGTAGACTCTACTTCTTGACAGGAGGAACCATGAAGTGTATTCCTAGTATTTTCTCTTTTTTGTTTTACCTTTGGGAGAAATACCTAGTATTTTCTCTTTTTTGTTTTACCTTTACCACAATAAGATGTTCCATCTTAAGAGGAGAGAAATGGGTGATGATCCAGTGCTGGGAATGGATTTTGCACATAACTGTCAGCCTTCATTTCATCGTAAAAGTTCTGGAAAGTGCTGTCTAGGCACTTTGAATTTTGTCCTTATATTAAACTAGACCTTAAGAGAGCTGAATCCTTAAACTTCATTCGTTTCTTGCTTCACAGAATAAGCTTTTTTGAACTGTGCTTTGACACCTGCCATCAGCTAACATTGAAGGGGCATTAAAATCCATTAATCTTATTTACCACAGAGATCTTGTTAAGACACTGTCCACTGTGTCACATAGTATCTTTTTTCTGAGCACTCATAGGAAATTTCTCTTCTCTCTTGGTACCAAGAATAGCTGGATTTCTCCTAAGTCACTAATTTTAGTTTGCTTTTACCCAAGATACACTGCAAATTGTGTAACTGATCTTGTTTTCTTCTTGAATTGGCTGCTGGGGCTTTTCAGAGCCAAACTGTGAGCTATCTTTTGCCAGTACACCGGAGTTTACACTAGGCAATTTGTAATCCCATCTTATCCCTGGCTTTATCTTACTTATCCCTGCCCTATTTTTCTTTTCTCACTTAATTATTCCCTCACTTAATTCTGTTTTAAAGGCGAGGCAGCTCACATTTTTCGGTTAACTTCTGTGTACAAATCACCAAAGAAGGCATTGGGAACACAGAAATATTCCATTCAGGGATATCACTGAGAGAAAATGAAAGCACTTGACATTCTGCAGATGAAGGCAAACGTTACATCACAGAAGAAAGGGAGAAAAGAGCTAAGCAAACTAGTATATCATGATCAGAGTCCATAGTCACACAACCAAGAGACAGAAGCTGGTGGAGGCAGACTGGTAAGCAGACCAAACTTACATCTCTCCTTGCTGGGAGGAGATGAAATGTACTTTTACTGTCCTCAGAGTACTTGATATTCTCTTCGAGATTCCATACTTAGTATAGGTGGGTATTTTCTGGAGCTAGGTTTGCCTGTACTATAAAGGGTTCTCTTATTTATGAATTTGCATTCTGCTCTTAATTCTCTCCCCCATCCTTGGCTACCCAACCCTAGTAGAACCTTGTCCTGCAATACTGGGAAGAGAGCTTTTGCCTTCCTGCCAGATGATGATAGTGTTCCCACACAGATGAATAAGTAGACTTGTGCAGTTTCTGCCCTCCAGGGACTTTCAAACCGTTTGGAGAGATCAGATCTAAACATGTGACAAGTAATGTCATTAAATTATGACATATTGCTCCAAATGTCTAGAATGACAAATCTGAGCCTTGAGAGTAGTGAATTTGTTTCTCTAGAAGTGGATTTGTCATAAAAACTAATCCTGAAAAATCTGTCTTCGCATGTTTCATGTCCTATTAATGTTTAAACAAAACAAATCATGACAGAATGCTACAACCACTTAGCTACTGAAGCCTAAAGTAGAGGTGGACTACCTTTGCTTTTGCACAACTTTCAGATAAAGTATTAGTTTATAATTTAAACTTTAGTCCATAGAGATGTCACATGGAATTCTGACCCTGCCTGGGACTCTGTATTCATAAACCAGGACATTAATTGTACTCATTTAAACAAATGAATTTTAAAAATGAATTTACCTATAACATAACTTGGATAATTCCTCACTTGTTAAATAATGCAGATGATTTAATCTAAATGTTAAACTACCATATAGTATCCTTCATTTCATTGCATGATTTGCTTTTCTGAACATTGAAATATGAATGGATATGAAACATGTAAAAGATGGTTATTGTATTTTTATTATATATTCTGTTTCTTGAAGCAAGAAAAAAAACACTAGGAAAAAATCTTCCACTATTAAACACTAGATTATTATCTGCTTTTGACTTTTCTGAGTACATGGGGTGCAAAGGTTTCTATGATACTTAAATAAGTCTTTGGTATCTTATATTTTCCAACATCTTATGATTAAAAGTTACAGTCGTGTAGAGTCCTAGGGTCAAAATCAAATCAGCACAAAATATTTTAAAATGAAGTTTTAAAAAATAACCCAAATTACAATTTGTCATTTACTCCTATTGCAAACTGAATGAAAGCTTAGTTTCAAATGCTTGGAGGTAAGACGCCTGCCAGTGGAGCGTCAGTCCTTCCAGGATTTCCCCTGGGAGACAGCTCTTCTTCACATCATCATCTCTCACAAAATACTTAATGTGTATGAGTAGCAGAGAACTGCACTACAGATAACAAAGAATAGTGGATGCGGCTTATGTATGCTCCAGCTTATCTCTATGTACACAATAGTTAACTGTCTTGTACTGCTCAGAAAGTTTCCTCTGATCACTGCTTCTCAAGATTAAGTGTGTAGACGAATCACCTGGGGATCTCTTTAAAATGCAGATTCTGATTCAGCAGGTCTGGAGCAAGGCTGGAAGTTCTGCATTTCTAACAGGCTCTCAGGAAATGGCAATGCTGTCTGTTTTTGAGAAGCCAAGGCCTCATGTAGCCCTGTCACCTGTGGCTGTGTGTACACCTTGGACTAGTGCCACAGCAGAAGACAAAGATTTTTAAAAAAACCTTTCCCTGGATGAGATGAAGATTAAATCATCCGCTGCCCAATTCCTGATACAAAAGTGCTTTGTGGAATTTCTTCATGACTAAGAAAGAAGGTGAAGTTTCATTAGAAGTGAACATTGATATTTTTAATGATGCAGATCACAAGTGAAGTTCCTTACAGGGAATTCCATTCATAAGGACAAGCTCTGTTCAACAAAACTGTTTTTGCATTCCACAACTCAGCCTACATTAACAGTGCTTGATTAGTCTGTTTACAATGAATAACCATCTATAATAGCTGTTTTCTTTGTTCTTTGTCCTTGTAGCAATAACAAGAGTAAATTAATTTGAATGTGTGCTGCTTGAACTCAAGGTAGGCAGCAAGCTGCACTCTTTATATCTCTTCTGCCCCGACCTCAAAAAATATCTATCCTTCTTCATTTATCCTCAGTTATACTCGTCTTAAAGATGTCAAACTCATCAGTTTTTAAACTAGCAGTTAAAAGAAAACAACACAAAGATCCTGGACCCACGAGGAGGAAATAGGCACACAAGCATAGACTGTGCCCATCGCCTTTTCTTTCTCAGTGAAAAATACTTTTTCTTATGAATTGCAAAGAGTTTGGCCTCTTGGCTTTGTTTTTTAAAGTTCTAGTACATGAAGGATGCATTTTTTTAAAAAACAACCTTTGGTTGAAACAACATGTTATAACACAAAACAATCTGGATGTCCTTCTATCTGCTTTTTAACTCCTAGTTCTTTAGGAAGTGATTGATTTGTATATTCAATGTAAGACCAGAAAACAGATATACGTAATAGAAACCAGAGTAGCAGAGAAAAGAAGAGGAGAGATGGCAGGGTCCATGTCAACATTTAAAAGTGGGAGAGAGGGGGCTGGCCCCGTGGCCGAGTGGTTAAGTTCGCGCGCTCCGCAGCAGGCGGCCCAGTGTTTCGTTGGTTCGAGTCCTGGGCGCGGACATGGCACTGCTCATCAGACCACGCTGAGGCAGCGTCCCACATGCCACAACTAGAAGAACCCACAACGAAGAATACACAACTATGTGCCGGGGGGCTTTGGGGAGAAAAAGGAAAAAATAAAATCTTAAAAAAAAAAAAAAAAAGTGGGAGAGAGGGAGAAAATGACAGAACAGAAGAGTTGGGCTTAGCATAGGACAAAATCCTTGGCAACTTTGATACCAAGTGTGAGGCATTACGAGAGCTGGGCATAGAAAACAATGTCAGAGAGGATGACACAATCTTTTGTGGATTTATTACCTATGAATTTATCTAAACCATTTTTGAATTAAAATATGTCTTCACGTGGCATAGTGGCCCACTCTGCTTGGGCAGCCCCAGGTTCACATGTTCAGCACCCCATGGGAGGACTTGGTGACATAGTGGTTAAGTTCGTGTGCTCTCCTTTGGTGGCCTGGGGTTTGTAGTTTGGGATCCTGGGCGAGGACCTACACACCACTCATCAAGCCATGCTGTGGTGGCGTCCCATATACAAAATAGAAGGAGACGCACAGATGGCAGCTCAGCAACAATCTTCCTCAAGCAAAAAGAGGAAGACTGGCAACAGACGTTAGCTCAGGGCCAATCTTCCCCACCAAAAAAAAAAAGAAGTCTTCAGTCCACATGGACTCTTTAAGCTTTAATTTCCCCTGTGAAGTCTTTCACTGTATCCTCCCCATCAACCATGAGTGATTATTTCCACCTCTGTTTATACAAATGAACACTGTGTACACCTTAAAGTGTGCATTTACCACACCGCTCAGAAAGGATTTGTTTGTGTCTCTCTGAGGAGACTGTCAGCAACCTGAGGACAGGGACCATGTCTCCCCCAGTGTTGTATCTATGGTGTCAAGCACGGCGTCTTGGCATGTAGAAGATACTCTACCAACCTGTCTTGCCTCAGTGACTACCCACGTGGGTGAATGACTGCTTAGCCCTCATTGTACAGCTGGACCTCTAACTTTTCCTAAAACAAAATTTACAAAACGTTATTCACGGACAGTGTGTTAAAGAATGATACCTAAGCTTTAAAAGAAGACTATCCTTCAGTTCCCTCACCTTAAGGCCTATAAGCTCCACAAGGCAAGATACACAAGGAGTGTACCTCCGGAAACCGCGAGGACGGCAAACCACCAAGATGCATCTCAGTCCTCCGGGGCGCCTAGAGAGGCCCAGAAAAGCCCGAGAGGGGTGGGCACCGCAGGGAGTCGGTGACGCACTTCCGGCCTGGGTTCATATTTGCGGTCACCGGCCGGGGAGGGTTCTGGGTGCAAGAACTGCGGGTGGGAGGAGTCTCTCGGGGCCCCGGGCGGGGTGGAACCCTGCTGGGGACCGGACAGCCGTGCACCCTTGCTTCTGGGGCTGGGCGGTGAGCTCCGGGGCGTCTCGCAGGGTTCGCTGTCTTCTCACCTGGAGGCAAAACTCCGGCACAGTCAGCACGTGAGAGGGGAGGATGAGTTCGAGCTGTGACACTGAGGCCGGGGCCCGGACGGTGGCCGCGAGGGCCGGGGGCGCCGCGCCGCCCCCGCGTGATGGGCTTTTGGTAGTGAAAGTGGAGGAAGACTCGCTCGGGGAGTCCGCCCCGTCCAGGGACTGTCAGCATCCCGAAACTTCTCGACAGCGTTTTAGGCAGTTCCGTTACCAGGAGGCGGCCGGACCCGAAGAGGCGCTGAACCGGCTCAGGGACCTTTGTCGTCGGTGGCTGAGGCCTGAGATGCGCTCGAAGGAGCAGATCCTGGAGCTGCTGGTGCTGGAGCAGTTCCTGACCATCCTGCCCCCGGAGCTCCAGGCGTGGGTGCGGAAGCAGTGCCCGGAGAGCGGGGAGGAGGCGGCGGCCGCCGTGCGGGCCCTGCAGGGAGCGCTTGATGGGACCTCACCCCAGGTGAGGAGTGAACGCGTTCTCGGGCTGGAGTGTGGGGAATGGAGGTGGATGGGGTGCTGTGAGTCTCCGAAGTTCTTTTCTGCGTTATTACATTTTCTGTGAACTTCAGGATGTGCATGAAACTCTTCCCTTTCCGTAGGAAACAGTGACAATCCATCCAGCACATATAGACCTCTCAGCCCAAAACAACAGGGGAGTATTGTTTGCCCATTGTAAGAGACCCTCTTGTCTGACTAGACTATTTGGGAAGGAAAGATGTCAGGATGGAAAGTGGACTCATGTCATTGAACTGCTTATGCCAGAACAGCAATTCCCCACCACTTTGAATGTGAGGATCCGTTTTTAGTTTTTAACGGTTTGGGGACCCCCTCCTCCCACAATTGATAATAGTACTCTGAAGAAGGGAGAGGGCCTGGAAATGGACATAATAATTGATCATGCCTACATAACTAAGGCTCCGTGAAATCCCAATAGTATGGGGTTCGGAGAGCTTCCAGGTTGGTGAAGGTATCCACTTAGCGGGAGGTTGAGGCACCCCAACTCCAGGGGGACAGAAGTTCCTGAGCTTGGCACCCTCCCAGAACTTGCCCTATGCATCTCTTCCATCTGGCTGTTCCTGAGTTATATATTTTTATAATAAACTGGTAATCTAGTAAGTAAACTGTTTTCCTGAGTTCCGGAGCTGCTCTAGCAAATTAGTTGAACCCAAAGGGGGTTGGAAGAACCTCTGCTCTATAGCCGGTTGGTCAGAAGCAGGTCGGTAGGTAAGAACTGGACTTGTGATTGGCATTTGAAGTTGGAGAGGGCGCAGTCTCGTAGGACTGAGCCTTTAACCTGTGGGATCTGACTCTGTCTCCAGGTAGGTAATGTCAGAATTGAGTTAAACTGTAGGACATTCAGCTGGTGTCACAGAATTGCTTGACATGTGGAAACACACACATCTGGCGTCAGAAGTGAAGTAGTGTTGTAAGTAGAGTATTCAGTGTTGAGAGTAGAAGAGACAGGAGTGTGTTTTTCCTTTACAAGGAGACAGAAGAGAGGTTCAGGAAAAAACCAAAATTTATTACACTCAGGTGTTAGAGTTAAGAGGCATCGCATGCCACACAGCCTCATGGGAAAGAGACCAGTGTGGTCAGGAGGCGGATGACAGGAGCTAGGGGGAAGTTTAGGCCAGAGCGTATTTTGCAGTATTGGAGGGAAGGGCAAGATGGCTGGGTGAACAGTTTAGGGTTGGCTCGTTTGAATAATTTCAGTGGGCTCTCAATCATAGCAGTGGTCCCGGGTTGCCTGGTACCTGGCCCTGGGACGATTAAGGCAGAGGATTGATGCCTCTTGGGGTGTATGGCTCAGATAGAAGACGTCTGGCTCTGGATTAACCAGTCTCCACTGAGCCCTTTGCTCTCTAATTGGCTCCCCCTCCCAGGGGCAGTCTCCCCGGCCAAAAAGCTTTTTGTTTAAAGATGTCAGAAGATAACATAAAATATTACAAAACTTAACAGAAAATTTAAAAAATACATTCCCTTCCCATCATTGAGCGAGAGAGAGGCTTGGAGTCAGTTTGTGACCCATCACTGGAACCTACACAACCGTCTCCCTGCACCAGTTTGAGAACTTTCCCCAAGAACTGTGGCTTTCCCTTCAGAGAATGGTCAACTTACATTTAAATAAGCCATCTCAAAAGAGCATCTTGTTGGATAATTATCTCATGACACAGTGGTCAAGGGAAGGGAAAGGAAATCTTACGGAGCACCTGCTGTCCGTGGGGTACCTTCATCTTCGTACCTTTTCACACTTTAGGAAACTGTCTCAGAGCCAGCACTGGAGCTCCGGACTTGCTGGTTATCTGTATGTTCTCAAACCATATCAGCTTTCCATTTTGATAAGTCACAGTGATATAACTCAAATGACTATTTTGCTCTTACCCCAAATTAGCGTAGACAGTCCACAGAAGCCTTCTCAGGACTGCAGGAGAATGTTACCCTCTGTCTTTGGTCACTTTGAAAGTCCCCCATCAATGCAAGACTCACTGGGAGAGACTCAACAGCCCTGGTTGCCAATTGATTCTCAGTGCTTGCGGACTCCTCTCTGGAGTCTGGCCTCATCCTGAGACTAATGGTAACTATCCTGGGACAGCAGGTGCTGAGGGCAGGTCTCGTGTTGTTTCAGGGGTTGGTGACGGTCGAGGATGTGGCTGTGTCTCTAACCTGGGAGGAATGGGAGCGTCTAGACCCAGCTCAGAGGGACTTCCACAGGGAGAGCGCACCGAAGGATTATGGGGACACGGTCTCGCCGAGTAAGTGCCGTGACTGTCCAGCCGTGTGTGATTTGTGAAGGGCCTGCTTCAGTAGATCCCTGAGCCAGCCTGCCATTCACAGACACAGGTTGAGAGCCTCGGCTGGAGTCTCTTTCGTGACCCAAGAAGGATCTTTCTGTTCTGTACTGTTAAGTGATAGAGTCAGCTTTTTATTTTGGTTCATTTTTAATAAAATACATACAGAAAAATATAAAATGTATAATGGGCATCTGTGTATTTACCACCTAGTTTATCAAATTTTAATATTTGGCCATATTGGCTTTATATTTTTTTTCAAAGAAACAATATGTAACAGCTATAAGTGAAGCCCTGTGTGCCCTCCCTGAAGCCGTTCCCCTTGCTCCTTCTCCAGAGGCAACGAATATCCTGATTGTGGTATTGATCATTTCTGTGTGTGTTTTATATTCTTTCTTTGCGTACATGTAGCAACATACACACACACTGTCTCTCTCTCGCTATAAGCATGTGTATAAACTTGTAAATATATAAACATGTGAACATATTATTCGTTTTTATGGTATATAAATGATATTACTGTATAATTCTTTTGTACCTTGCCTTCTTTCTCAACATTACATTTTTGAGATTTATCCATGTTGATACATATAACTCTAGTTTATTCATTTTATCACTTGTATATTTCATTATATGAACATTCTAAAATTCATTTATCCATTGTCCTGTCAGTGGACATTAAGCCTTCCAATTTTTCACCGTTCCAAACACTATTATATCGAACATTCTTGTATTTTTCTCCCTGTGTTCATATGTACGGGTTTCTGAAGAGAATATACTTAGGGATATATGCCCATCTTGCTGTCCAAAGGATTGTACCCAATTTGTATGCCTACCAGCAGTATATGAGAAATCTTCTCTCTCCACATCCTTGTCAACAGTGGGTGTCCAGCTGATGGCATGATGTCTTAATACAGTAGCCCAACTGCTCCCTTTAAAATGTTAGGTTATGTCACACCTCTCCTCAGAACCTGCAGTGGCTCCCCATTTCACACAGAGTAAAAGTCTAGGATCCCTAATGTGACATGGCCCCGTGACCTCACCCACCCACCTCCTACTCTCTCCCTCACTCACTCTGCTCCAGCCCCACTGACCTTGCAGCTCCTGGAACATGGCGGGCATCCTGCCTCATGGTCTTTCCTCTGATTGATCCCTTTGCCTGGAATATTCTTCCTCTGGATCTCCATGAAGCACACTCCCTGACCTGTTTCAAGTCTTCGCTCAGATCTCACCTTTCACTGAGGCCTGACCCGAGCATCCGGTTTAATGCTGCACTTTGCCTACCTGTCTCCTCCTCCCACGCTGCTGACCCATCTCTTACTTGCTCCACTTGATCCATGGCATTTGTCACCCTCTAACATCCTGTGTAATTTACTTTATGTATGTTTATTGTCTGACTGCCACTTCTGGAATATAAACTTCCCAAGGGGAAGGATTTTGTGTGTTTTGTTCATTAATGTCTCCCACGTGCCTAGAGCAGTGCCTGGCACAGAGTAGGTGCTCAGTAGATAATATTTGGATTGATGAGTGAAGGGTAGGTATCCTGTCGCCTTCCCCTGATCTCTACTGGGTTAAATATCTTCCCAGATACCTTTGGGACATCCTGGTTTCCTCTGCTGTGAATTGCCTGTTAATACCCTTATCTCCTCTCCTTTCCTCCGTTATCTTTTTCTTAATTGCTTTGTGGCTGCTCTTTATATTTTTGACGCTAATCCTTTGTTATTTATTGGTTATATAGGTGGCTTGTCTTTTCACCATGGCATCTTTTGTTATATAGAATTTTTAAATTTAATATAGTCAGGTTTTTTCAATCTTTTACTTTATGGTTTATGTTTTTCAAATCTTCTTAGGAAAATATCAGGCCTTCTCAATCCTGTTTTCATCTTTGCAGAGACAACAACTTTAAAATCTTTTAACTCTTTCCAGTGGTATTTATTTTCATATTTCTAAATAAGATGCTTATTCTGCTGTTTTTTCCCCCAATTTCAGTTCCTATCTCCTGACTGCCTATGGAGGAAGACAAGAATTCTGTCCCCACAATGTGTACACATTTAGCAGTCTGTAATTCTCTCATAGTTAAATCAGTCTTTTTGTTCATTAATATAATGTTTCAATATTCTGCTTATGTAGATGTTATCTGTATTCACCCACATCATATATACGATTGTATGTTCTTTTATTTTACAGGTTTTAGTTTTCCCTGGAATTAATAGTGCTTTGTTTTGCGTGTGCCTACTTTTCTAACTACTGAACACTAGTTCATGCACACGCTTTCTGTTGAAAATGTAAAATTCCTCTCAGCGTGTTCAGGTGTATCAGATACGCCATCACTTTCATCTCCCCCTTGGCGAGATCTTCCTGGACCTTCTGCTGCAGTGTGAACGGGCTTTTTCTTCAGGCCTGTTACACAGCTGTTGTTCTAGAACTTTCCCTCACTATCACCTTGGAATTCCTTTTCTCTTTCATGGATCCCATACCATTTTCTTCCTTGGTTTACTTCCTTGATTTGATGGGGAACATCCTCCAGTGTCTTCCAGAGAACATATACTTGGGAGCTACATTTTTTGAAAATTTGCATGTCTGAAAATATCTTTTTTCCCCTCTCACATTTGGATTATAGTACAGCTAGATACAGCATTCCACGTTAGAAATTATTTTACCTTTGAATTTTGAAGATAGTGAATCTAGCTAGCTTGCCATGTTGCTGTTGAGAAATCTGAGGCCACTGTGATATTTTATCCATGGTGTGTGATCCATTTGTTCTGTATAGAAGCCTTTAGAATCTTTTCTTTATTCCTGCTTGTATGAAATTTCACAATGGCTTGGCTTTAGTGTGAGGTTTGGTTTTATTTATTTTTATTCATTGTTCTCAGTAGCTGGTGGGCCCTTATAATTTAGACAGCCATGTCTTTGAGTTATTTATTTTTATCTAATTTTTTCTGTTTTATTTCTGGGATTTCTTTCAGTTGGATGTTGAAACTCATGGACTGATCCTGTAAGGTTCTTCCCAACCCCTTCCTTTTTCTTTATCTTTTGTTTCACTTTCTAGGAGCTCTCCTTAGCTTTATTTTCCAACTCTTAATGCTAAAATATTTCTGATTTCATTAATATTTTCAAGAGCTTTTTCCTGTTCTTTAAATATTCCTTTTCTTATGGCCTCCTTGTTTCCTGGATGCAATATCCTATTTAAGAATATTAATTATGGGTTATTAAATTTTCTTGTTTCATGCCTTCCATGTTTTATCGGCATTTATATCAGAAGTTTTCCTGAAATGTTGGTAACCTTTCACTTTCCATGCGTATTTAGTAGTCAAACTCAAGAATTCTGCCTGGAAACTGTGTGTTGGGGTAGGACTTGTAAACTGGTGATCTTCACGGTAGGGTCGGTCACCAGGTGCTGATTTACTAGGGATTTCCTGTATGCCGGTGTCTCTAGGTCTTTTGGCCAGGGCTGGTAAGTTGTACCACAGAGAGGCATTCAACAAATATTTTATTGAGTTTCTGCAGTAAGCTAGGTGCTGTTGTAGGTGCTGAGGGTACAATGGGGACTGAAGCCTATGAAATGAAGCCCTTCTGCCTGGAGGATGTAAACTTGGAAACCAACAGTTTGGGCCTGAGCAAAGGACAGTGCACTGAGGTTTACGAATTAGTGACTCTCCTGATGTGAAACTGGTACCCATCCCATGTTCTCAGCCATGCCTCATGTCCCTGATATAGAATTTATCTGATTGAGCCTTTCCAGAGGGTAAACTGCAGAAGTTCCGGATTGGGGGCTGGAATCTGGTGGCTTGACTGTTCTTTTATAGACTTCCCATCAGTCTTGGATGGGTCTCCAACCCAGACCCTGCCCTCAGACATTGGTGGCACCTGCTATGTTTGTTACTCTAACTCATCACGTGGATAGCGTTTCTCTTGTTAAATCACCCTTCGTTCATGGGGTAAAGGCTGTATGTCCTCTCAACACCCCCTCCAGAGCTGCCTCTTATGATACGGTGACTCATACAACAGAGGAGTCGGGCCGGGGAGAAGAGAGGGGCTGGTGGCTGTAGGCACAAGCGTAAAAGGAAAGAAACACAGTTTGTGCAGGTAAATGTGAGCACATCTGACAGGTTAATGGAAATAATTTAACTTTTGGCTTGGTTTCAAGGAGAATATTAAAAAGGTTTCTTGTAGGTTGTTTTTCTGCTAGCACTTGCTTATTTCACTCTTGCACAGGGATGAAATGTCAGCAGTTCTTTTTCAATGTTTCAGGTTTGGAAACTAGACCTGAGAACAAAGAGTTGATTCCAAAGCAAGAAATTCTAGAAGAAGTAGAGCCACAGGGGAAACCACGAGGTTCCCAGGAGAAGGCTCCCCTGCTTTCCGAGTGTGGTGACACCCCCGAGGACAGGGTAGGAAAGCAGTCAGGAGACCCCTCATCGCTGAAACTCGAAAACTCTCCCGAAGAGCAAGGACTCACCAGCACCGCAGATCTCAAGAATGGTCCCACAGAAGAGGGAGACTCCAGATTGAATGAATTTGGGAAGAGTGCCGCAAGATCAGACTTTGTTCGTTGTCCGCGTGTCCAGGCAGCAGAGAGGCCCGTTAATGGGGACAAACGTGGGAACAGCTGCAGACAGAGTTTAGACAGTGTGAAACATAGAGTAGGGAGACCTCACAAGTCTACTGACAGTGAGAAAAATTTCCATAGTTCGGGCCTTTTTAAGACCCAGAGGTGGTTCCGGGAAGAAAGACCTTATCAGTGTGATAACTGCGGGAAGAGTTTCAAACAGCGTTCGGACCTCTTTAAACACCAGAGGATCCACACTGGGGAGAAACCCTACAAATGCCAGGACTGTGGGAAGAGCTTCCGTCAGAGTGCTGCCCTGATTAAACACCAGAGGACACATACCGGGGAAAAGCCGTACACGTGTCCCAAATGTGGGGATAGCTTCAGGCAGAGCTCACATCTCAACCGGCACCAGAGAATCCACATAGCAGAGAGGCGCTATCAGTGTAACGAGTGTGGGGAAACCTGCCCTATTTCTAGCCGTTTTAGACATCAGAGAATCCATAGAGGGGAGAGACCCTACACGTGTGAAGAATGTAAGAAGAGCTTCAAACGGTGCTCTGACCTCTCAAAGCATCAGAGAATCCACACCGGGGAGAAGCCTTATGGCTGTTCTGTGTGTGGGAAGCGCTTCAGTCAGAGCGCGACCCTCATTACACACCAGAGGACTCACACTGGGGAAAAGCCTTACAAATGTCTTGAATGTGGGGAGAGCTTTAGACAGAGTCCACACCTTATCCGACACCAAAGAATCCATAGAAATAAAGTCCCATCGTTTTAACGTCCCTCTGCATGAGCCGTGGTGTTTCTTTCTTGTTTTTATTTCATTGCCCACAAATTACATTCTTTGGCTTTTGGAGTATTTCAGTCACTTCTGGATCATAGTTCCTTGGGCATCACACCCAGGACAGATTCAGTCTGACTCGTCTCGATACAAACCTGGATAGAGCGTGGCTGGGAGGGAGGAATGCAGAAGTCAGGAGCCCCTCCTAAGAGGGTTCCATGGAAGAGCCTTCTGACGAGAGCAGCCTGACACACGACAGAGTTCTGTCCTTGTCTCTTCACTCTTCCTACCTCTGCATTGGACCTCTGCAATCTTCCCCACTCCAGTTACTTCCCCAGGAATTAATTTTAGTCACCTAGAATTGTCGTCTACTTAGATGGTAGAGAGGATTTCCAATACTTTCTAATCCAGAACACCTTGTAAAGTTCAGTGCATACAAGAGGCACTCTGTATTTTTGGCCTTTTTAAAAAGGTCTCTTGCAGAACCCCTGTTCTTTCCTACTCTTTCCCTGTTGGGTTAAACTGTAGGCACACAACTAAGAACTTGGGTTAGAGCCTAGATCTGTCTTACTCTCTAGTTCTACACACTGATGACGTGCATTGCATCCAAATTATTTTTGAACCTTTTTTTTTAACTAAGGGAATATAAGCACATTTTTGGATATTTGGGAAAACAGTAGGGGAAAAAAATTACCCATAATCCCACCACCGTCATCCACCTGTGTCTGGCATTTCGGTGTATTTCCTTCTGACTTCTTGCTGTGCTTATTTTTTATATAATAAAAAATCAGTGTTTATATTTTGTATCTTTAATCTTATGTCTTAATGATTTTACATGGTTTTTATAACCTTTATGCTTAATGGCTGCATCATTTTCCATCAAGCAGATGTAACGATTGGGCCATTTTCCTTTTATTGGACATTTCAGGCATTTTTATTTTTTTATTGTTGCAAGCAATGCTGCAGTGAATATCAATATAATTTTAGCATAATTTAGACTGTTCTTTAGAATCTAAGGCTAAGTTCCCAGAATTCCTTGATGAGTGTGTGAGCTATTTTATGGCTTTTAATACACCTTCCAATTTCTTTCCCCCAAAGAGAGTGCCAAATTACAATCTATTACGAGAGGTCTACTTTAGCATTGCCACCTTACCTTGTGTTTTTTTCCCTAAATGTACAAAAGTCAAAACCAACTTAATTGTCTTTCACGATTCACCTCTTTGGCCTTGAACATGGTGGAATAGTACTGCAAGCTTTCTCCTTTGACCTTCCTTATAACCAACGGGAGAGATTGTGAGAGGGCTGGCCTAGGTGCCTTCGGTTTTTAGGGTGTCATGCAGAGAATTTAACCTATTTAAATGAGTTTTAGTATCAAGAGTACTGGGCTCATGGTATCCGTTGAAGCAGAACATGAGCTGTATCAGACTAGTGTTTCCCCCAAGCTTATCCAAGTTATTTGCCCAGGTTCATAGAACTAGTAAGCAGTAGTCACGTACATAACCTGGTACAGGTTCTGATCCTAGTGTTCTTTTTACTGTGGGAACTCTGTGAACTTAGACTGTACTGGCCTCTCTGCACTTTTAGTTTTTCCTCTATTCTTTTCTCTTCTCCCTTCTATAGACATCTACTGTTGTCTACATACTACTTGAATTTCCCACATTTAAGACTTTGGTCAAAATACCTCCTTAGCTTTTACTCCCAGCTCCCTTCCCCCAGTCCCTAAACCACCAAGTTAACACAAGAAAAACTCCACTCCTGTAAAACAATTTTAAAATGTCAAATCTCAGTTATCCTACCCCAAAATACTTCCTCTACTGAACTAACACCATCCGTAGGTTTTGTCACTTACCAGGCAAACTGCTATATACAGTAAGTTAATGTGTACATGCCATCTCTGATCGCAGGATTGCAGAGGGTCAGCGTATGGGTCTGCTGTGGTGCTAGAACAGAATACCACAGACTGGGCGGCTTAAACACCAGATGTTTCTTTTCTCCCAGTTTGGAGGCTGGAAGTCCAAGATCGAGGCGCCGTCAGGGTTGGTTTCTTTTGACGCCTCTTCTTGGCTTGTACACAGCTGCCTTATTGTGTCCTCACATGCCCTTTCCTCTGTGTAGTGCACAGAGGGAGATCTCTGGTGTCTCTTCCTCTTATAAGGACATCAGTCCTATCAGTGAGGGTGCCACAATTATGACCTCGTTTAACCCTAATTATCTCCTTAAAGGCCATGTCTCCAAATATAGTCACACTGGGGTTAAGGCTTCAACACATGAATTTTGCAGAGGACACAATTCAATCCGTAACAGTGAGGAACAATCTTGTTACTCGTATTCCCCCATAGCACCTAGCACAGCATCTTGAAAAATGGTAAATCTAGGTTTTTGTTAACAAAGTGATAGAAGACCTGATTGGAGCTGCGAGAGGAGTTACAAAGTTATTTAAACCTATTGTCTTAACACGTCTTTGTTTCAAACATTTCCAAGGTCTATTCTTCTGGAAGGTCCTGTGCCCAGCTTGGGACTTCGAGGTCTCCAGGGCAGTGGCACAAGTTAAAAGGGAAGCTCCCGGGGCCCAAGGTGGGAACCGCAAGGGTGGGATCTGTTCCCTCTCACTAGCCCAACAACAGTGAGGAACCAGAGGGTGGCAAAGCATCTGCAGCTCCTAGAGGGGATGGATGTAGGGCGGGGCTGTCTACAAGGCAGTGCAGTGAGGCGGGCGAGGCTGAGCAGCTGAGCCCCTGCTTACCTTCTGGCAGGATTCTGAACAGTCTTTGGCAGCCGCTGTTGCCCCAGCAGATGTCCCAATGGAATGTGGGGTCATCGGAGATCACAGCATGGCTTGGGGGCCTCCGTAGCCATACATCTTGGGTGCCCAGATAGCCACACTGCCACTTCAAATGATTGGACCAGGGCATCTGTCTTGGCATTCCTGTCCCCTTCAGAACCCACTGTGGATTCTTTTGGTGAACCAAGGGCTTCTCATAATTGGGCTCCTCATTTTGATTATTTGCAATTATCCAAGGCCCACTTGCTGGATTGTATGATTACCTGTTGGCCACAAAAACAGCCTTTAGGGCATCTCTCCAGTTCTCTTCTAGCTAAGTGTACTGCCCATAATTCAGTCTTCTGTCAGGCCAGAATGCTGATCTTCAGATAGTTCTCATCCATACAACCCAGAGCTGCCATCAGGAAACCAAGCTGCCATTTTTCGCTTTATCGAGGGGTTTTATGGCTTCCACTTCCATGGGGGAAAGAAAGTCCTTGGGAGGGCTTATTGTCAGTCCAGCAGTACAGCTGCTGTTCTTCATTGATGCGACACATGCCCCCTCAAGGTCTTTCTTGTGGAGGGGAGTGAGAAGGTTAATGTTACTCTGAGCTCTAAAATCTCCACTACACGTAGGTCCAAAATCCTTGCTCTAAAGGCTTGGGGCCATATGTGTTTTCAAAAATCAGAGTTTTTCAGCTTTTAGAAGGATAATGTATTTACATAACACCATGTAGGGACTGGGGCCAGTACTCCATAATCTACCACATTAATATTTCTGGAACAAAATATATGAATATGCATGCCAATTCAGGTAAAGATTACAAATTAGTCTTTATTTCACCACCAGATAAGTTCAGGTCAGCTCAGCTTTGGTAACCAAATGGATTATGAGAAAACATTTTTACCCTCAGAAGTTTTTGGACTTTAGAATTGGGGAAAAAAAAGGAATTGTAGACATTTAGATACACATATATATAGGCCCTGGACATTTATATATGTATATTTATAAATATAAATTTATACGTAACTATATCTGTCTACCTAAAATTTTAGATGGATATCTAGAAACAAAAAAGGCTAAACTGTAAGGACAGTGAGTCCTTCCTTACCCAGCAAAAGCTGTTTCCCTAATTCCGCAGCATAACTAAATTTAAAGGGGATGGGCATTTTAAAGCCCTTGATAATTGAAAGTGCCTCTTTCATTGTATCACTGGACCCCTCAGATTTTTTAAAAACCTTTTAATAAAGTACAATTTACAATATAAACAAATTAGATGAGTTTTCACGAATTAAACATACCGATTTAACTAGCATGCAGATCAATAAACATTACCAGCCCTCAAAAGTCCCTCCACCTTGTGCTCCATTCCAATCACTATTTCCCAACCCAGAGCATTAACTTGTCTTCCAGCAACATAGATTAGTTTTACTGATTTTTGTACTTTACATAATTGGAATCATCCAGTATGTATTCTTCTGTGTCTGGTTTATTTCACTTATACTTCTGAAATTTATCCATATTGGTGGGGTTTTGGGGTTTTTTTTGGTGAGGAAGATGGCCCTGAGCTAACATGTGTTGCCAATCTTCTTCTTTTTGCTTGAGGAAGATTGTCACTGAGCTAACATCTGTGCCAGTCTTCCTCTATTTTGTATGTGGATGCCCCCACAGCATGGCTTGATGAGTGGTGTGGAGGTCCATGCCCAGGATCCGAACCAGCGAACCCCAGGCTGCTAAAGCAGAGCATGTGAACTTAACCACTATACCACCAGGTCAGCCCCTATCCATATTGTTGCATGTAATTGTAGATATTTGTTATGGCCTGAAGATTTGTGTCCCCCTAAAATTCATACATTGGAACCCTAACACCCTGTGTGGCTGTATTTGGAGATGGGGCCTCTGAAGAAGTAAAGTTAAATGAGGTCATGAGGGTGGGGCCCTGATCCAATAGGATTAGTGTTTTTATAAGAAGAGACATCAGAAAGCTTGCTCGCTCTCTATCTGCATTCACCAAGGAAAGGCCATGTGAGGACAGAGCAGCTGTCTGTAAGCCAGGTAGAGTCCTCACCAGAAACCCAATCAGTCAGAACAGAAATTGATTTTCTCACAGTTCTGTAGGCTAGAGATTCAAGATCAAGGTGTTGGCAGGGTTGGCTCCTCCTGAGGCCTCTCTCCTTGGCTTCTAGATGGCTGTCTTCTCCCTCTGTCTCCACATGGTCTTCCTTCTATACAGAGCTGTGTCCAAATTTCCTCGTTTTATAGGGACACCAGTCATATTGGACTGGGGCCCACCTTAATGACCTCATTTTAACTTAATTCCCTCTGTAAAGGCCCTGTCTCCAAATAGAGCCACATTCTGAGATAGTGGGTGTTAGGATTTCAACATATGAATTTGAGGAGGAGATAAAACTCAGCCCACAACAGATGGGAGCTGCAGAAGTTGAGTTATTTGTCCAATAATTTATCAATTCTTTACCAAAATGCTTCATGTTTTGGGAAAAAACGTAGGAGGTATTGTTCTGATCTCAGATCAATGAAAAACATCTCAAACGTACTGTTAGCTTAATGATAACAGCTCTAACAAATAGAATCAAAAAGGTATAGTTGCTTAAACACAATAGAAGTTTATTTTTCACTCCTGTTTAACAGTTTAAGGCTGATATACATGACTGGCAGGGTGGTTCTCCTACAAGCCATCAATGTGATGGCAGCCCCACCATCTTCGATACATGGCTTCCAAGATCCCCTGGGGGTTTTCTAACCTCGTCAAATGGAAGGGACAAAAGAGCCTGGAGATGTGAGAGGGCTTTGATAGGCCAAGCCAAGAAGTGGGACACATCATCTCTACTCACACTCCATTGGTTGGAACTCAGTCACCTGGCCACATTTAATAATAGCAGCTGTGAAATGTAATCTAGCTGTGTGTCCAGGAAGAAGACAAAACAAACTTTTGATAAACTGGTAGCAATCTTCAACAAGACTTAGAAAGTACTAACTATAAAAGACTGATAAATTCAACTACATTAAGATTAGGAAAAGACAAATGAAACAGGAAACACAGCCCATGAAGATGAAAAGATGCTCAATTACATTAGTAATAAGAGAAATGCAAATTAAGCCACAATTAGATACTATTTCACACCTTACAGATTATCAGATCTTTAAAAATCTGTCAGTACCAAATATTGACAAAGATATAGAGCAGTGGGAACTCTCATCTATTGCTGCTGGGTGTGTAAATTGTTACATTTATTAGGGAAAGCAGTTGGGCATTACTTCTTAAAGTTGAAAATGTATCTATCTTATTTCTAGGTCCTTCCACGGGGAACTAAGAGGCATGTTGACATGTTTTATAATAGCCCCAAACTGGAAACATCCCAAAAGCCCATCAACAAAAGAACAGATTCATCAAGTGTGGCACACTCCTGCCATGGAATTCTCAGTGTCGGTGAATATGACTGAACCACAGCTACACAGAAATATGGATGAGTCTCAAATCACAGGTGCAATGAAAGAACAAGAGTATGACTCCATGTTTGTAAAATTCCAGAAAAAGCGAAACTAAGTAATATATTGTCAAGACATAAACAGATAGGTGGTATGTATAGATAATTCAATGGAATGATTAACATAAAACTCAGTATTCGTTAACCTTTGCTGAAGAATTAAGGAGATGAGGTTGGAGAGGATTTAGGGGTTTTTGTGATTCTGAACCAGGATGAGGATGCATGGGTGTTCTTTTTATTATTATTATTCACTGTCACATATCTTCATATACATTTGAATTATACTATTTCACAATAAGCATGAACAAGTTTATTCTGAAATATTGCTAACATACAGACAAGTAGAGAAAATAGAGAAAGATTTGAAAGAACATTCATGTTTGCACCATACAGATTTATCAATTCTTAACGTGCCGTGTTTGTTTCAGATCCTTTTTAAAGAAATAAAACGTTACGTGCTGTTAAGGACCCTCATGCGCGCTCTCTAATCACCTTCCTTTCTCTCTCCCATCAGAAGGAATAACAACCCTGAAATTATGTATCCTTCTTTTCTCCATTTTATACTTTACTGACAAGGTCTTGCATCCATAAACAATACATGTCCTGTTGCAGGTTTTAAATTTTATGCAGAGCATATTATACTCCAAATGTCATCTTGGAATCAGATTTCCCATTTTTAGATTGATTTATGTTTATGCATATAGATCCAGTTTATCCAAACCGCTATAAAGTAATCCGACAGAGAGGTGGCAAAATGTTAAATGTGGTGCATCTGGGTAGACGGTGTAGAGTTTCCTGTATTACTTTTGTAACTTGCTGTAAATTGGAAATTACTTCAGAATAACGACATCAGTACTGATTCACATATATTAGCAGTATGCACTTTGAAATCCAAGTGGGAAAACCATCTCTTTACGACAGCGACACAGATAATTAGCCACCAATTTAATTTAAAAAATCAAAGAACTTACCTGAAACATAATTTTGCCAGTAAGTCATCCATTTCTACTTTAAAATTCACTTTAGAACTTCAAGTAGTGTTTTTGCTTTATACTTGCTTGCACCCAATTTCCCCTCTTGTTCATTTCCACTAGCTAAGAAATGTTGACAAATGGAGAACCCACCTTGATGAAAACTACAGCTGAGAATGTACTTGAACAAGGTCCAGACCCATACAGGTGTTGTCAAAATTTGGATGGTGTGAGCTGCATACTAGTCACACAGATGATCACGTTATGTGACATCTTAGGCAACTGCAACCCAAGTTTGTGAAAAACAAGAGAAAATGAAAGCATTTATCAATTTTTTATCTTATTTTCACTCATTTAAATTTTAACAGCCTGTTTTTTAATTTATATTTTAGCATTATTAGCTAAAGTAGGCAAGTTATATTTGTATTATTTATTTTTCTCTTTGATTTAAATGTGGTGAATAAAGTTTCACTGGTCTTGTCAAGAAAAGATGTGCCTTTTCTAGTCCAGTGGAATATTCTAGACTGTTAATGCCAGACTCTCCTGACCTTTACCAGTTGAGCTGATGGTTGCTCAGTCTACCCAGTCATGGAGCACAATGGGTCCAGCCCATTAGCCAAAGAGGAAAGCCAAAACTTGAGCATTTCCTCCCTGTTATCTTCTATGGAGGGCTGGTTGGAGCTCTTGCTGTAGTGCTAAATGTTAACATGACCACGTACTGTCATTGACGTTGCTAATTGGTGCTCTTGGCCTAGCGACTATCTAGCCTCTTGGAGCGGGCAGGAAGCCTAACCTGAGCTCACTCCCTTGAGGTGGGGGCTCCTTTCTCCCAAAGCAAGCTAGTTCAGCAATGCTTCCAGACTAGCCCCATCCCTCCCTCGTGTCCCAGGAATTCTACTGAAAAAAATATATTCAGCAAATCCAACATTTTATAAGGGTCATTTATAAAGGGGAAAGAAGCCCATTTAATTTAGTTGTAAATAGAGACGGAAGTGGAACCAAGTGCAAGCTCCCTGTTTCTCCCTACGAAGTCCTTAGGGTCTGTCTACCAGTGCTGTCCAAAAAACCTTCCCGTGATGATGGGGATGTTCTGTATTGGCGCTGACCTTGAAATGTGGCTTTTGACTGAGGAACTTCATTTTGTTTCGGTTTTGTTTTTTTCAGTTTAAATAGCCTCATATGGCTAGTGGCTACCATACTGAATAGCCTAGCTCTTTTCTTTCCCTTGGGACGGATGTGGCTGATGGCAGGTATGTTTCATGTTATCCCTGGATTCTTTAGTTGTGCTCTTTCTTTCTGGAAAGCTGGAAGCTTGTGCATTATCCGAACAGAACAGATTTAATAGCCTGGATCAGACTTCTGTGTACTCAAGCCTGGATCTGCTTTTCACAGGTCTCCATCTCCCAAGGTTGTTTTAAGGGGTACATATCTCTCATTCACTTATTTCCTCATCAGTCAGAAGTCTCAACTTCTTAATTTTGCTTAGGAAAATACAATTTGGCAACCCTTTCTTCTAGCCAATTCATGCTGACCAGTACAAAGATGCTGATCAGGTATTTTTGAACCCAACATAAAATCTAATACTAATTATTTTCCTTCTGCAAGACTTAAGATTTCTCAGTTTTATGGGGTGCCACTTGCTTTCTTCTCATTCTCAGTAGAACTTTTTTGTTTCTGTATGCTGGGCAGGAAGTCACAGAATTGGGAGGAGCAAGAAAATAATAAAATCAAGAAGAAACTAGAGGGGGTTTGAATAATAAGAGAGGGTCTAAATAGCAGCAATTTTTAATGGAGACCTAGGCTGATGATTAGGATATTAGAATTTCAAATGGGTTTCTTGTATTGGTGAGCTATAGGTAAGAGAAATACAGTCAGCTCAACCTGTTTAACCTGAACCTAGGAATGTGCTTGGACTAACTATGGAAACAGAAGGGATGTGGCTCCTCAAGGACTACAGTCAACACTTTTTGTACAAGCAATTTATTTGTGGGGAGAGGTGTTGAAACACTGGCAGGGGAGTGTACAACAGATACACAGAAGGGAAGACAGCTAACAAAGCAGCGACCATTGTGAGTGAATGGGCATAATCCCATGGGAAAACTCGGAAGCAGTGTAAAACCCATGCTTCAGAGATGTTTCACCCAAGGGGGGAGGCAGATCTGGTATTTATCAATTTCCCATCAAGCATGGGTTGAGGCCTGCTCCCAGGATATGCTAGTCAGCCCAGAGCAGTGGCCTTCCACGGTTTTAGAAAAAGCCTACAGGACAAGAAAAACAGACAGTGCAAGTCAGATGAAGCATGCAGAAGGGGTAAGGCTGGAGGGGTGGGGCCGGGCACCAATGGCATCTGCTGTAAGCACTGGCTTCGAACTCTCAGGAGGATGTAGTAGCACACTAACTTTAGTTTATAAATTTTACTTTCTTTCTTTCTTTTTTTTTTTTTTATCTGAGGAAGACTCACCCCAATCTAACATCCATTGCCAACCTTCCTCTTTTACTGCTTGAGGAAGATTAGCCCTGAGCTAACATCAGTGCCAGTCTTCCTCTATTTTGTTTGTGGGTCACCACCACAGCTTGGATGATGAGTGGAGCAGGTCTGTGTCTGGGATCCAAATCTGTGAACCCAGGTTGCTGAAGGGGAGCACCCCAAATTTAACTACTACACCAGGGAGTCGGCCCCAATTTTAGTAATTCTTTATATCTCACCAGTTACTAGTGAGTAGCCCTTACTCTATTTTTAAAATGTCTACAAAGTATCACATCATTTTTCTATATGAAACCAAATAAAGCATTAAATTGTTCACGATCCATCACATGGTCTCCAGCCTGGGGGACCACAGAGCAAAGCTTCTACGCCTCCCTTCTGCCTTAACCTGACTTAGGGGAACAAAGGTATGTATAGGGGGCTCAAGGGAGACTGGACACAACAGCCTATTACATTTTCTATTAAGTGCTTCCGGACCACAGCAAGGTTAGCTACAAAAAGAGGGTCCCCACAGAACCCGTGTCAGTTGCTGTTTATCTTCTTAAAACAATGGAGTTACAAATACTTGCAAAAAGTTTAAGTTCTGGTCTTTAAATGGTAGCTTTTCCAGCTAATATCAAGTAGATATCTGCTCTCTGTGAGTACTCTGATGCTTAATAAAGCTTGTGCGCCAACTGAAAGATTTCCCGCACCTATCGCATCTATAGGGTCTCTCTCCAGTATGAATGACCTCGTGTCGATGAAGGTTTGCCTTAAAACTAAAAGTTTTCCCACATTCTCTACATTCAAAGAATTCCTCCTTGGTATGGATTCTTTGATGCTGAATGAGATCTACGTTCCGGCCAAAGGATTCTCCACATTCACGGCACTTATGAGTGTTGTGTTTAGTGTGAATCTGTTGATGGCTCATGAGGGTTGAATGGCGACCAAAGGCTTTTCCACATTCAAGGCATTTATGGGGCTTTTCTCCACTATGGATCAACTGATGTCGAATAAGGGTTGAATTCTGACTAAACGTTCTTTCACATTCACTACATTTGTAGGGTTTTTCTTTGGTGTGGATTCTCTTGTGTTCAACAAGATATGCCATCTGACGGAAAAATTTTCCACAGTCATGACACTTATACGGCTTTTGTTGAGAATGACACTGTTTATGGACACTGAGTGCAGACTTCTGTTTGAAGGCCTGCCCACACACGTCACACTCAAAGGGATAGTCTGAAGTGTGCATTCTTTGATGTCGAACAAAATTGGCCTGACGCCTGAAGACTCTTCCACAGTCACTACATTCATAAGATTTCGCATTTGTAAGAATCTGCTTGTGCCTCCAAAGCAATGATCTGTGATGGAAGCGTTTTCCATATTCATCACATTTGCCCCACTTCCTTCTTGTTTGAGCATTCTGACCTTGGATAAGGTTAAGGTTTTGAAGGAAGTCCTTACTGCGTTTACCACCAACAGTAGGGAGTGCAAGTCTGTAAACGTCCACAAATTCATTACATTTATGTAATTTTTCTGAAGGTATCTTGGCCGTTTTCGGCTTTACCACTGATATCTTACATGATTCTAAATCTTCAGACATTTTCTGCTTTCGAGGTAGCTTTTTCATCTTGTATCTGGCTTCAGAACCTAGCCAAATAAAAAAAATATACATAAATGACCTGTCCACCACAGAACGAAAAAAGGAAGAGAAGCCAACTATTTGTGATATCAGACACTCAAATGAAGCTAAGAAGTGTTCCCCTAGTGACATCATCATACTGAAGTGGCCAAAATTCTTATTTTCACAGGACTCTTGGCTCTCCTAACAGAAAGAGCTCTGGACATCAACTAACCAACTAAAACATGCACAAGAACCTGTGTCAGAGAAGGCAACGACTGAGCAAACCCATCACCATCAAAGGAAAAACAACTTACTCTAGGCACTCAGTAGTGTCACATAAATACAGGGGAAATAGGAAATATTAAAAAAAGCAGCATTTTATACTTTCTAGATAAGTATGTTTTTAATAATTCTGGAGGAAACAACTCCTTAAAAATGGAGAAAGTATAAGATAGAATCGAAAAGGAACCAGAGTGGGAGGTACAAAAGCCAATGGAACAGAGCAATGGTTCTCAACCAATGGTGGTTTTGCCTCCTGGGGGATATTTGACAACGTCTGGAGACATTTTTGGTTGTCACAACTGGGGCGGTGCTACTGGAATCTAATGGGTAGAGGCCAGGGATGCTGCTAAACATCCTACAATGCACAGGACAGCTCCCCCACAACAAAGAATCTTCCAGCCCCAAATGTCAACAGTGCCGAGGTTGAGAAACCACAGGGTAGAGGGATGTGAAAAAGGGTAGAAGCAGCAATCAGGTCACAGCAAGTAGTTAGAAGTAGGTATATCAAGAAACACCGAGGGAATATGAAAAACAAAACGAAAGCAAGGGAACAAGAGAAAAGATAAGAAATGAGGGTAGAATAAAGGAGTATCTAGGATGGCATAAGAGCTGTCAGGAAAGACCAGACCAGCTGCCTCAGAGAAGCACTTTACCGCACTAGAAAGAGGAGGAGCTTTGCAGACTTGAAATTAATTCCCAACTCGCAATCCACTGACTGTGTAACAGATATCTTAATCTTTCAGTTTCTCTATCTGGAAAATGGGGTGATGGTCACACCTACCGCCATCAGAGGGCAGTAGGGACGAACAAGTGGGAGAATATATGCCAAACACCTGGCTCAGCATCTGGGACACAGAAGGGGCTTCATTAACGTTCCTTCCCTTCCGCTGCAAGATTTCCACTGGACCGGGTCTTCTCCTCACCCACCTGGGCAAGCACTACCGGAAGCCTTCCTAGTCCCAGCTCTTGGCAGATCCAGCATCCACGGCTCTTCCCACTGCTCCAGCTGACAGATCACCTCAGGTTTGGGAAACTGAAATCCTACTCACGGGGAAGTAAATGGGATGTGGTGGTTAGTGAGTTACAGAGAGATGTCCTAGAGCTCAGCTGCACCCCTCCGGGTCGACAATGGCAGCAAAGATAAGGAGACTAATCAAAAGGGCTGGTGAGAATAGAAATCGGCACAGTCTTTGTGAAAATCTGGCAATCTTTACTGACAGCCTGAACAACAGCCACAGCCTAGGATGTGGTGATTTCACTCCTACAAATACAGACGGTCCCTGACTTACAGTTTTTTTGACTTTAAGCGATATGTATTCAATATAAACTCTACTTCAAATTTTGAATTTCCATCTTTTCCCGGGTTAGCCATATGCAGTATGACACTCTCTCGTGAACCGCAGCTCCCAGTGAGCCATGTGATCATGAGGTCAAACAACCAACACACTTATAACATTCTGTACCCCAACAACCACTCTGTTTGTCAATTTCAGCACACTTTTCAATAAACTACATGAGATATTCAACACTTTATTATAAAACAGACTTTGCTTTAGATGATTTTGCCCAACTGTAGGCTAATGTAGGGGTTCTGAGCACGTTTAAGGGAGGCCAGGCTAAGCCATGACGTTCAGTAGCTTAGGTGTATTAAATGCATTTTCAACTTATGATATTTTCAAATTACAAGGGGTTTATCAGGATGTAAACCCATCATAAGTCGAGGAAGACCTATACAGTGTAAGGAAAAATTAGGACAAAGATTAATGTACCAGAGATGTTCGGCAGAGTTATAACAGAGCAAAACTGGAAATAAAATAAACTAAATGTCAACAGGGGAATCATTAAAGTGTAACATTTTAACACCAGGGGCAAAAAGTATTAGGCAGATAAAAATCCATGTGTTCAAAGAATATTTATTAAAATAAAAAAACTCCCTATATATTTTAAAGCAGACTACAAAACTCATGTAAAGTATGATCCAAATTTTATTTTTAAAAACTATATATGTGTGTGTATATGTATATAAGCGTACATGTATATGAAAAGATGAGGGAAAAGTACACCAAAATCTGAACATGGGTTATATCTGGGCAGTGGGCATGTCGATGATTTTTATTTTCTACTCTATCATTGAAAAATCATTCGGTGATATATATTAAGAGATTTAAAAGCGCCATACTATTTAACTCCAAAATTCCACTTCTGGGAATATATCTTGGGGAATAATCAGAAATTGATACAAGGACTTATAGTCAGAAACATCCATTGGAACATCATAATACAGAAAATGATAAACACACGAGCAAATTAGCAAACAAAAAGCCAAGCTGAACACCCCCAATGGGAAAATGAAATATTATGGATCATACAGTAGACTTATATTATGATCAATTACTATATTTGTGGGGGCTTTTAATAACAGAGGGAAAATGCTGATGCTATAATGTTAAGTTTTAAGGGTTTATAGAATTATACAAAGAATACGCTCAGCTACATTTTTTACAAGCATAGGGGGGGAAAAAACCGGAAGGAAATCTTCCCAAATAGTGTTAGCCCTGAATGTTTTCCCCGGGCCTCATACTTTCCTATACCTTCCATGATTTCAAAGTATGCTCTTGTAATGCTTTTAAAAGGAAAATACACATTAAAAAATCCAGAGGTGGGTAGACAATCACACAAGAGGTAGTCAAGACTCTATGCCAAGAGTGTCAGTGGGGAAGTCAAACTGTGGCCCCAGAAAGAAAACTATTTATTGAGGAAACTCCCACAGTAGGAGACTCTGCATTGGAACAAGACAAAAGCAGGCTCCTGGGAAGATGGAAGCAGTGAAGGGTTGGAAATGAAGTCAGTTAAGAAGCATTTTCTGGGTGCCCAGTGATGTCGCAAACAAGGAAGGAACCCAATTCCAAAGAGAAGAAAGAAAAAGACTTTTCAAGAGAAAAAGAAGCTAGCCTTTGGAATCCAAATCAGCCATAATCTTTTCACCTCCTAGAGGCCTTATAGACGGGAGGATGCAGGGGCACGGGGGGACACAGATTAAGCAGTCCTGACTTCTAAAACAAAAGGAAACTACTCATTGTCCACAATCCCTTATTTGAAAACCTTGAGACCAGATGTGTTTCAGGATTCAGGAATTTTCCCAAATCTTACAAAGGTGACTTGGTGTGTATATTTTCTATCACGTCCCACCCCCACAGGGTTTGGAACTGTACTTAATCAACCACACTCATATTTCTGACGCTAAATATATAGATACAAAGACCAAGTGGGAAAAATAAGGATGACAAATAGCTTCCTGTAGGATGAAATCAGGTTTTACCACCTGATGACTTCCAGTTGGGTCTCGTAGCCAAATGAGTTATGAAAAAACTTCTGGTTTTCAGAGCTTTTTCCGATTTTGGAATTGCAGGTGAGAGACTGAGGACTCGTGCAGACACTCAGAGAACTCAAAGCCAAATCTTCAAGTCGAGTCCTTACCCAGCAAGATCAGGTTTCTGTAATTCTCCAGCATCACATCTCTGTAGAGGTCCTTTTGAGCCCAGTCGAGTTGGTTCCACTCTTCTCTGGTGAAGAACAGAGCCACATCCTCAAAGGACAGCAACTCCTAAAAACAAAGTGACTAATTACAGCTTCCATTCTTACAATAACTTTGTGAGCTATTATTATCATTCTACAATATTCTATTTGATGACGTGAAGTGACTTGGCCGAGCTCATTCAATTATTAAGTAGATTCAGGGCTCAACTCAAGTCTTCTGACCGTCAGGCCATGCTCCTTCTTTCTTCTATACTACAGTCAACAAACTTTTTCTCTAGAGGGCCAGATGGTAAATATTTTAGGTTTCTCGAGCCATTTGGTCTCTGCTCAAATTATTCTGCTCTGCTGCTACAGCACAAATGCAGCCACAGACAACAGAAAGAGAATGGGCGTGGCTGTGTGCCAATAAAATGTTACTAACAGGTCCAGGTCAGTTTGCTCTATACAATACTACCTTTGACAAATAATATATTTCTTCGGCTCCAGGTTCCCTTAGGAAAAAGATGGCACACTCAAATGAGGTTACTGAGGATAGGTTAGTGAGCAGACTATTCACAAAGGAATGGACAGGCTTAAAGGAAACCAAGAAGGCATGCTGAAGCACACAGGGACTGGCTATCATGGGGAACCATTACCCACGAGGTCTGAAGGGGAAGGTAGGAGAGTGGTTATTGGAATCCAGACAGCTGTTGGAGAGGGAGCAAGACTGGAGGCCGGGGCCTTAGAGGAATGAGGCCACTATCATCCTGCAGCCCAGCAGGGAGGGAGCTGTAGGAATAAACACCCAACATCAATTTCCTCCAGGCCTCTGGTCCCCTGACCCCCTCCATTCCATTTCCAAAAGCCAACCAGGAGCCAGAAGGCAAGGGAGCCCACTGATGGTAAATATAAAGGGCAGCTTCCCAGGGCACAGACCAAAGGAGGGATGAGTGGAGAGAGATCCAGAGGGGGCAAACAGAGATTCTTTAGCACAATGTACATGGTAGAAATTTCCATCTGCAATTGTGTGTTCAGCCCCTGTGGGCTGGGAACAGAAGGTGCCCCACTCACACACTCTTGCAGCTCTTGGAGCAGAGAGGCCATGTCTGCGCCCCCCGCCCCCCTCCTCTTACGAGACATTGTGTGGGTTCACAGGGTGTTTGTGTAGGGAAGGAGCGATCATTAAAAGGAAATAGGCACCCCATCTGAGAAACTTCACGTAGCTAGCTCCGCTCTGAAGACAGACACCAGAATCTCTCAAATTATCTTTCTTTCCTCCGCACGAAAGCTGACTTCCAGGGTTACGGTTTCAAGCCCTCTCTCCCACCATCCCCAATGGCCCTCCTTTACCACAGCTGCCCTGCAGGTCTCCTCAGCCTGACCCCAACTCAGTGTTTGCATTCTCGGCAGCTACGTGAAAGTTAACAATCGCTAGGGCATAACGTGGTTCCATCTCCCATCAAGTTCTCTCTGTACATTTAGGTTTATAGTTGGGCCCTTAACGTTGCTCAACAATTCTGGCTCTCATATTTCTCACCAGTGGTACTCTACACCCTTATCACTCTTGTTCCTTCATGAAACACTTACTGAGCACTGATAAGTTGCTAGCCTTCATGCTATATGCCAGTATAAAAATGAATAAAGCTTACAGCTCCTGCAGAGGCCACAGGATATAGTTATTCAGGCTGTGCACTGCTCACGTCTCAAGGATACCATTCACATTACAGTTGTGTGAATGTGTCCCCCTACAGCTGCTAAGTGCACAACCTGTACAACGGCCTAGCAGCCTTGATCTCTGCTCTAGGGAGTGAATGGTCCACGGTGGAAGATGGAGAAGTCAAGTTGGTAATGATTCAGAGGTCAATGATCCCGTGGGAGGTAACTAGAGGGGGCTGTGAGGACATGTTGCTCACCCTCACCCCCTCTCTTTCAGGGTGCACTGCCCAGTTACGTCCCAGAAAAGAGCCACAGGGCACGTGGTCTTTAACTCCTCTTACACTCCCACTATCTTCCCTAGACATTACCCACATTTTCTCTCATCCTCCTCTCTTCTCCCTCAGAGGAAGTGGTTGCCCTTCTAGAAATCCCTCCTCCTCTGCCTTTGATTCCATTCTCTCACGTCTCCTCCAGGGTCTCAATCTAAAGACGATGACTCTTCCTTTTCGATACCTTTACCCTCTTTTCCCTTGTGATACTGTGATTTACAATAAGAAATATATATTTGGTCTTTATTCCTGTTTCTGGCACAGAGCTCCTAAAACTCTTAGAATTTCCTAAGGCATAAGAACAAAGGAGCATCCTTTTGGTCTTTTGACCCAGGGTTCCAAAATAGCTCCAGAGCCATGTAAGTGAAAAGAATGTCTCGTTACTCATAACAACTCCCTTTCAACCACACCTAAGTTCATGTTAATGATGTGACCTCTGGAAAGCTCCTAAGGATGGGGGCTGGTTGCCAGGGGACCACCCATGTGATTAGATCTTTCATCCCCGCTCCAACACCTTTGGGGAGGAGAAAGGAGCTGGAGGTTGAATGATTCCATCAATCACGCCTCTGTAACGAACCTCCATAAAAACCCCAAAACAGGGGGAGGTAGTGGGAGGCAGGGCGTGCCTGGAGAGAGCATGGAAACTCTGCACCTCTTCCCACAAACCTTGTCCTGTGCATCTCTCCTATCTGGCTGTTCCTGAGTATATTCTTTTATAATAAACCAGTAATCTAGTAAATAAACTGTTTTTCTGAGTTGTGTGAGCCACTCTAGCAAATCAATAGAAACCAAGGAGGGGGATGTGAAAACCTCCAGTTTATAGCCAGTTGGTCAGAAGCACAGGTGACAACCTGCCACAAGGACTATACTGAGGAAGCGGAGGAGGACCCACAGCTCACCTTCCACCGGGCTGTCAGGAACACAGCTTCCATGGCCTGGTCTCCGAGGTGGGGCAGGATCCCAGCCATCAGGCTAGGCTGAGGGAGAAAAAAGAATGAGTAAGGCCAGCCCGACACTGAAGCTCTCTCACTAGGCAGCCCTGGGACAGGGAATTCCAATGGGCTCGACAAATTTCAGCTAATACAGTCACTGTGTTTGGTGTTGGGAAATGTGATAAAATGAAAGGAGCCACTAGCATAGTCTTTTTAGGAATTTCTGAAGCTAGCTCAATTTCCAAAGCTTTATTCAAGTGAACCTGTGGCTCTGCCCTCCGCTTCTCCCTAGATTATGTTCTGCAGGACCACACTGAGAGACGGAACACACAAAAGGACCAGAGCGTAGATAAAAATAGAACTCTGACCCACAATGTGCAGCAACCAGCCCAGAGCCCAAACCACAACCAACGCAGCAACAGCCCCCAAATCAGGACCTGCTCAATAACTTCCAGCTTATCTCTAATGTGCTCCCCCTACTCCGATTTAAGACCAACAGAGAAAGTCAAATATGCTCCCCTACCTATAGGATGTCCGCTATCATCTATCTAACCTGCCTCCAGCTTTCCCAAGCCAACAACCTCTAGACTGGGCATATCTGAGCTTTCCCCTTTCTCCCCACTCTAAAATTCTCCTTTGCCTGCCTTTGAGTCTCTGCCAAACACAAGCGATGGTGGCCAACTCCTTTGCTAGAGCAGGCTCTGAATGAAGTCTTTGCTTGGGGTGGTCACTGGGGTGGTCCTCCTTTGTTTCTACATCATACAGAATCAGCTCAGAGTGTAAAAATGATTTTAGGGCCGTTATCAAAGATTTCAGGCTATATATTATATACAGAGAGGTACTCACTGTCTAAAGAAAATTCAGAGAGCTTTACCTGATATGAATGTTTTATCGATGGAGAAACAAACTGTAAAGGAGGAGACTTCAAAACTGAAAGTGTTCGAAGATGGGCTCTCAGCAGTTCAGCTCAGTGTATAAAGCATGTGAGGGGTAGCAGAACATGCCACCCCAAAATACGACTGTAGGAGCTAGGGACACGCCATCCCAAAATAATCGGCTGTGGAATATTGGTTATTTTGAGCTGCAGGCACTTGAAAAACCGCAAATACAGAGAGGCTTTCTCTCATGGAATTAAGAAGAACCCCTAAAAGAGGAAGACACAATGGACTCTGCGTGGCTAACCAGGCCCTAAAAGAAAACAGTCAAGCAGCCACGCCAGGACTGAGGTGCAGCCACATACTCTGTTCTCAGAAAAACCACAAATCCTATCTGAAACCCAGCACTCCTTCCTGACAGAAGGCCAGAAGCCCGACACAGCTAATTTTAGAACACTAGTATCCAGAGGGGAACCAAAGAATCAGAGGCCTTTCAACACAATCCCTGGGCTCTGTGGTTTTGCCTTTATAAGCTCTGCCCTCGCACGCCCTCCCTGGAGCGTACTTTTGATTTGTTCTGGAGGCTGCATCTCCCCGGTTTGCAAACTATATGAGCAACAGCGTTTTCCTAACTAAATTCTTGGATTGTAGATATTTTTATTGACATTCTGAACTCCCCTTATTTGCCTAAAAACAGATCCTCCAAAAGGAACTCAATTATCATAAATCACTTCCCTGGGAGTTTCATCAACCAGGGAAGATTGACTCATCGCAGGAGAGGAGAATAGAAGTCGACACCACACCCAGACAAACTGTCACAAGCCATCAGACCTCCCATCTATTCTTCTAGGGTCCATTCTTCTTTCCTAAGAATCATTTACTCTCCTCCAAGATCCCCACTCCCCTTTCCCTATTAACACGGTATTTAGGTCTGAATTCTAAGCCACTTCAGGAGTTACTCCTCCCCCCCCCCCCCCCCCCCCCCCGCTCTGTATCGCCCACGCATGCATGAGGCATACAAGCTAATAAACTTGTTTTTCTTTAATCTTTTATTGCAGGGGTCTCAGCTAAGAATTCAGAAGGGTAGAGAGAAAATTATTTTTCTTCCCCTGCACGTAAGAGGAAGTACATCGTTTTCTACTGTGACTGGTTAGTAGATGCTTGCAATCCTTCGAGAGGAGCAGCACTGTACAAGTTTACTTGTCTGTAGCTGATTGGCTAGGAAGATGCAAGGTCACCCTGATGTCAAGAAAGCTTTAGTTTCCTTTAACAACAGATAGAGCCAGCATTTGGGGGAAATTAGGACAGTTTAGGTTTCGGTTCCCCGGCGATGGGTGGTTGGCCTAGGAGTATTCCCAAACTGTGGTCTCAATTTTGGTTTTCCTTTAACACTATAAATTCAATATTGTTACTCTCAGGAAGCACAGTGATGGAATACAGAGGATTTTCTTTTCTTTTTTTCCTTGTACTTTTCTGGCCACCAGTGAACCTTGGTTTATGTAATTGCATTTTTAAGAAAGTCCCTCACACACTGTTCACATTCCCTAAAAACAGTTTGGGAAACCCTCTTTAGCAGGGAGGGACCCCAGAAAATGTCCTGATCAACGGCTCCCCGGCTGGGGAGGGGCCTCATCCCTTTCACTATGTAAACTATATTATCTATTGTGAACGCTTTGCGTTTGGAAGTCAGACTCTAAAATGCCGTCTCGCAAGGGTAAAAACAAGACACCAGACCCCAAGTGGAGTCACTCATGCTAAGCCCCAGTCACCACACCAGGAAACTTTATACTTCACCTAATTACACTTTCGGCCTCTCCCAGGAGTGAAATCTTAAACTAGTCCATCTGAAACTACCTGGTCAGCACTAGTGAGGTCATCTGCCTGAGAGACTCCTGCCAGCCCCTAACGGCAGGTAACCTTGCCACAACCAATCCGCTTTTTGCTAGTGTAGCTTCCTCGACCCGCTCCCTTCCGTCTGTAAGTCTTGGACTTTGCACAGCTCCTCGGGGGCTCCTTTCCATCCGCTACATGGGATGCTGCCCATTCACGAATCGTTGAACAAAGCCGAGAAAATCTTTAAGATTTACTCAGTTGAATTTGTTTTTTAACAACAATAATGGGAACCCCTTAAACTTTTAATCGCATCTCGTTTTCCCCCATAACCAAACCAAACCAAACAACAGGATCAATCGACCATTCATTGATCCGACTCTGCTCTTCCGAATGCTAAAGACCTGACACAGCGGAAAATATCCAAAGCTGGCGTCTTCAGGAAGACTCTCCATCAATGCAACTTCCCCTGAAGGCCCAGGGTTCTCTCGAGCCCTGACACCTGCCCCGCCCAGCCCATCAGACTATCTCCTTTCTCCCCAAACCTGCTCCGCGCCTCCGACTCTCCGCGGCGCCGCCTCCTCCAGGAAGTTCTCAGTGCCCACCTGCAGCGGCCATGGGGGCTGGGCTCCCCTCTCGAAAGGCCGGGACGAACCGGGAATCCGCCCACGGTCGTCCAGCTAACTCCCACCTGAGGGCGCGAACGCGGAAGGTCCCGGCGCCTCTCATTCGTCCCATTAGCGCGCACCGAGCAGAGCGTCCCCGCCCGCGTACCTTCTAGGAACAGCGGAGGCTCCGCAACTCTCTGGTCGGGTTAAGAGAGCGGCGGCCTCCCCTCTCGCGCACCCACGCCCCCGGCCCGGCCAATCAACGGCCGCAAAGGGCGCCAGCTCGGCCACGTGACTTCCAGGCCCGCCCCGGCCGGGTCCCGCCCACTCGGGCGTCCAGAATTTCTAGTAAGGATCGCCGCGGCTTTTAAAAATGCTGCTACCAAAACCCTCCTCTTTCACACCAACTGCATCAGTATCTCCAGGGGTAGCACCTCGTGCAGTTGGGTGTTTGTAAACGCTCCTCATGTGAGTTTAACGCAGAGTGACCAACTTCTTAGAAAGCCAACCCTGGACACGGCCATAGCAGACAGAAAACGTATTATGTTGAACATAATGAATTATTATATACGTGTTATTACTTTCATATAAAAATATGAAAAATAGGTATTTATCTGAAATTATTTGGAATTATTTCATTTTCTGTGACATGAATGCTGTTATTTAAGCAAAGCAACAGGACTACCAAAGTGGCAATTAGTTGTAATTGATAGTAGGACTAATTAATCTTTGATAGGATTCCACATGTTTGAGAGAATACAGACCAAAAAAAAAAAAACTTTTTGAAGTATTATGTGGAATCTCCCTTTAAGTCTTGATTCCCATGGGTTTAAAAAATATATATATAGTGTAGTGTTTTACCAGTATCATAATAGTTGTTTGACTTGGGACAAATTACTTACCTCCTCTGTATCTTAGTCTCCATACATGTAAAATGAGGAAACTAGTACTAAGAATTTCATAGGATTGTTATGAGTATTTAAATGAGTCAATATATGTTAGAACAATGTCTGGCACACAGTAAATGCTCCTGAAATATTAGGTGGAAAACCTTCAGTTTTCCAAACATCTTTAGATGAATACAGATATTCATTGACTCACTGTTGTAGCAGGTGAACTTTCAAAAGACACTTAAGAAAATCAGAAAAAAACACTCATTTGTTCAATTAATATTTGAGTGCTACACTGTGCCAGGCACTCCTAAATTTCAAATGTTACACATTTCAGTGTTACTCAAAGTATTTAGAGCTTGATCCAGGCAAAGGGCTAGTGATGTCAGACAGAAAACCAGTTGAACTTTTGACATCGTGTTGTGCTAAAGTGACAACACTGGAGACTTGGGGGGCCTCAAATTCAGGGATAGTTTCCCTATCAAGATATTTACTGATATCTGAAGCTACATGGAGCAGGAGGCTAAAGAGCTATACTAAACCATAGGGAAAGGAAGAGAGGGATTTTCCAGTCTCCCAGTGTTTACAAGATAAAGACCACTCTTTATCTCATAAGAGAGGAGATCAATAATTATAAGTCCTATAAGCAATAGTTTCTATTGCTACTCTTTAAGCTCACTGATCCTTTCAAATATTGTTGTGGGTTTTTTTTTTAATCTCTAGTTCTATTTATTTCTTTTTATTACCTTGTATTTTTCTGTTCATATGTTTATGCTTTCTTTTAAATCCTTGAGCATATTCATAATTATTATTTTAAAGTCTTTGTCTCCTAATTTCATAATTTCTGTCACTTCTGAATCTGTTTCTATTGACTGATTATTTTCCTGGTTTGGGGTTACATTTTCCTTCTTTACATATCTATTAATTTTTGATTGGATGCTAGACATTATGAATTTTACACTGAATGTTAGAATTTGTTGTCTTCCTTTAAAAAGCATTAGAACCATACAATCCAGAAATTACACTTCTGGGAAAATACCCCAGAGAGTCAAAAGCAGCAACTCAAACAGATGTTTGTACACCCATGTTCATAATAGCCTTATTCACAATAGCCAAAAGGTAGAAGCAGCCCAAATGTTCTGGACAGAGGAACAGATAAACAAATTGTGGTCTCTCCATACAAGGGAATATTCAGCCCTAAACAGAAAGGAAATTCTGACAAATGTTACAACATGGATGAACCTCAAGGGCATTATCCTAAGTGAAACAGGCCAGACACAAAAGGACAAATATTGTATGATTCCAGTTATATGAGGTCCCTAGAGTAGTCAAATTCACAGAGACAGAAAGTAGAAGGGTGGTTGCCAGGGGCTGACGGGAGGGGGAAATGGGCTTAGTGTTTAATGGGTGCAGGGTTTCAGTATGGGGAGATGAAAAAAGTTCTATAGATGGGTAATGGTGATGGTTGTACAACAATGTGAATGTACTTAATGCCACTAAACTGCACACTTAAAAATGATTAAAAAGGTAAATTTTATGTTATGTATATTTTTTCACAATTTAACAAAAAACTTTTTTTTTTTCCTGGCAGACAATTCAAACTACTTTCAGATCAGCTTGACTCTTTCAATGCTTGTTTTTAAGGTTTGTAAGGGTGAGTCATCCCCAAAAGAGTATGATCTTGGCTTGAATGCATGAGCAGATCTTGAAGTACTCTAGGGCTACTTTAGTAGTTTTACTAAATCATTATCATTAGCATTTTACGAAACTATTAGCATTATCTTTCTAGGATCTCTACTGAATGCCTCAGGTGTTCCGTGAGGACTTTCTATTAAGGCTGGCCAGGACATGAACATCTCCCAGCTGTGTGAGCTTTGAGAATTTCAGCTTACAGTTTCCTGCGTGTTCACTGGCTGGCATTGAGTCTGCTAGGAACAGACTCAGAGAGGCCCCCTTATGGAGATTTCCAGAGGGCTTTCTCCATGTAGCTTTCAGCTCTCTAGGACTCCCTACCCAATTCCCAGCTACCTCTGCCTCCTTGAATTCAAGTCCCTGTCTCCTCAACTCAGAGAGCCAGCTGTCATCTGTTTGAGTTCTTTCTCCTTTGCACTGGGGTCTAGAAAGTGCCTCCAGTTGGAAAGCCAGAGCAATCATAGGCCTCGCCTCATTTATTTCCTTTTTCTCCGGGATTTTGGGTCTGTACTGCCTGTTGTCCAAGGCCTGAAGACATTTTTTCATATATTCTGTCTAGGTTCATAGTTCTTTACAATGCGTCCAGTCAGTCAGTCCAGTCCTAGTAACTGCATCACAGCCAGAAGAGGAAACTTGGTATAGTTTCAATGTGCATTTCTTTTATCATGAATGCAGTTGAAATTTTCATGTTTAAAATCTATTTGCATTTTTTAATGAACTGTCTATATTATATTTGGATGTTTTTCTCTTGGCATATAGTTTATGGATTTTGGATTTTGAGACATCATTAGAAATATTTCTCCATTCCGAGGTTAACTTTTTAACTTTTTTGGTTTCTTCTTCTTCCTCTTCCTCCTCCTCTTCTTCGTCTTTTGCTTCTGCTTCTGCTTCTTTAATATGTAAATCTCTAATCCATGTGGAGTTTAACCTGGTATGTGGTGGAAGTTATGGATTTAAATTTAGTCTTTTTCCAAAAAGTTATCCAGTGATGCAAAACAATTTTTTTTAAAGCCTGTCCTTAAATCATCCCATTTGCAACAGCATGGATGGACCTTGAGGGTATTGACATTAAGTGAAATACCCCAGAGAAAGACAAATACCGTATGATTTCACTCATCTGTGGAAGATAAACTAGCACATGGACAAAGAGAACAGTTTAGTGGCTACCAGAGGGGAAGAGCGTTGGAGGGTAGGTATCAGGGACGAAGGGGCACATTTATATGGTGACTGATGAATAATAATGTACAACTGAAATTTCACAATGTTATAAACTATTATGACCTCAATTAAAAAAATCTGCTCACAATTAGCCCTCTGCAAATATCTTTTATACCATAAATTTAGTAAAAGTGGGGCAGCTTTTCAACTGGTACACACCACTACAGTGTTCCTACCACTATCTATTCTGATTGCACAGGGTCTGTTCATATTGGGTGGTACCCATGCCATACACTGGTAAATATTTCCAATATTACTCAGAACTTAATGTGCCCTATGTTGGAAGAGTACCTTTATGAGGAGTCTCTGTGCATTTGACATTTCTCATCTGTCTGTTTTCTTAACTTAATGCCATCTAATAGCTGAGTTTTTTTAATTCCCTAATTTTTAAATACTATAGAGTCATCTCTTCTTTAAACATCCCTCAACATTCTTTTCAGGCCTCAGCAGAATGACATAGCACTTGCAAATAAATATGAAGGTGCATAATGTAGCACTTGAGGCTAAAATGGAGAAGATCTCCATAGCCACCTTGGCCTTCCCCTTGGTGCTATGGTGAGTGGGAAGAAAAGAGATCCAGTCACTGCAGAACACCAGCATGCTGAATGTAACAAACTTGGCTTCAGTGAAAGTGTCAGGTAGGCTCCTGGCCAAAAATGCCACAATGAAACTCACAAGCACCAGCAGGCCCATGTAGCCCAAGACACAGGAGTAAGCAGTGATGGAGCCCTTGTTACATTCAATGATGATGACACCTGGCTCAGAGTGAGATTCCTTGTTTAGAAATGGGGGAGAAGTCCCCAGCCAAATCCCACAGATTGTGGCTTGGATCTGTGAGTAGACAGGAACAATAGTTTTGAGGGTTGTGCGTGCCACACACATCCTTAGCCTACTCCCAGGCTTCTTGGCTCTGAACGCTAGGACTACCATGATGATTTTGGCCAAAACAGAAGAAATAGCCACAGTGAATACAATTCCAAAACCTGTTTGTTGAAGGAGGCAAGTGGCTTTTGTAGGTCGAGAAATAAAAAGCAAAGAACAGAAGAAGCAGAAGATGAAAGAGATGAGGAGGGTGTTGCTGAAAGCTCTGTTATTGGCTTTGACTATGGGAGAGTCTCAGTGTTTTACAAAGAGTGCGAGAAGTAGAGCTGTGAGGATGGACAAGGAAATGCTCACACAGGCCAGAGCCATTCCCAAAGATTCCTCAAATGATAGAAATATTTCTGCTTTCGGGAGGCAGTGGTTCCTCTGCTTGTTTGGATATTGATCGTCTGGACACTTGACACGCTGTCTGAGTGTAAGTAAACAAAGAAGGAATTTATCTCTTGCAGTCTATATTCTCTCTCCCCATGCCAAGACAATGATTATAGCAATACATTTCTTTACGTCTGCAAACTACGATTCTCTGCTGCATGGGAATTGCAATGCTAAAAATCTTAGAAGTGAATTTCTTTCCTATAAATGAAAAGATGGTCATTAAGAGATGATCTAGTACATTGGTCATTTTATGGTTTAATCTGAGCAACCGTTATTCTACTTGGTGATCTTCTTTTAACTGCAGGTAACAATTCAGACAACTATAATCACAACGGGGAATATCTATTAGAGTTGATCATCTAAACATACGTGCCTTATATTCATTGCTAACTTTCTATGGCTCTTAGGAGAAAAGTTAACGTAACCTTCAGCGCCATGCATTCCTTGGGTTCTGCCTTCTTCACACACTGCTTGTCATTACTCTCACATCACTTTTGTGACTTTAGCCACACTGCCCATTCTTTTTTTTTGAGGAAGATTAGCCCTGAGCCAACTGCTGCCAATCCTCCTCTTTTCGCTGAGGAAGACTGGCTCTGAGCTAACATCCGTGCCCATCGTCCTCTACCTTATATGTGGGACGCCTGTCACAGCATGGTGTGCCAAGTGGTGCCATGTCCACACCTGGGATCTGAACCGGCAAACCCTGGGCCCCCAAAGCAGAACGTGCGCACTTAACCGCTGCACAACAGGGCCAGCCCCCACACTGCCATTTCTTTCTCCTTTTTCAAATTCTTGCTCGTGGAGTAAGTCTAGCCAGCTGACCAATCTCAGAATACAAACTTCCCACATCTTGAGGGTAACCTGGATGGGCCCAGGCCATAAATCACCCAGAAACCCCCTGTGAATGCAGGAGAGCCTTAGAAGGACAGTTTTCCCTGCTAACAGCTGTAAGTTTCACACTGACCAGAAGGGCAAGCCAAGGCCCAAACAACTTCTGCCAGATGCTTCAAATTCTCTCAAATGACTTTTTGGTTATCAAAAGCTGAATACTCATCAATGGTGGCAGACGTCAAGTCCTGGAGGCGTGGCGCTCAGCATCCAAACCCCAAGGCTCTTCTCCACCTGCTTCTGTTTCTCAGCGCAGGCTCTCGGGAGGAGGCAGGACAGGCGTCGGGGGCCCAGGCTAAGGGAAGGGGAAATGGCAGTTCCTTCTCCATTCCAGAGCTTCGCTACAGAATTACTGAGCTCTGTGCTGTCCATCTGTTTACATATCAACCACGGCTATCACCTCTCCGTCAGGAATGTCACCCTCCCCTGCTATTCCTGAGCTCATCTAACTAGCTCTGCCCACAACCACCAGCCCTCCCTGAGGCTGAGGTCTGCCGCCTGTGAACCCAAGGGACCCGACCCATCCCATCCCGCCAGGGACGACGGGGAGTATTTGCAAGACACTGCTGGGCAGCAGGGAGGGCAGATCACCAGGATGCTGTAGACCACAGAAGTCTCTCATCTTTATTCTAAGCACAACGGGGAGCCAATACGGGCTCTAAGTAGGGGAGGGACATGACCTCTAGAGGGGACCGCAAGTGGATGTGGGAAACAGTGGAGAAGGAGCAGCTGGGGGACAAGCAGTTCAGTCTTGGACGCACTGAACTTGCAGTGCCAAGAGACGGCCAAGGGCAAATGTCAAGTGGCACTGAGAGATGTCTGCACCTCTGAAGAGCAGCCTGGGCCTGACCTGCCAGCTGGAGAGGCCTGAGCTCACGACGGCGATGCAGCCATGGTGAGGATGAGTCCTTCGGACAGAGAGCACAGAGGAAAGGAGAGCACAGTCCCTGTACAGAGGACCTCTGACACGGGAAGGCCTGGCCCAGGAAATGAGACGGAGAAGGAACGAGAAAGGAGGACGGCCCATGGACAGTCCAGTCCCAGGGCAAAAGGAAGACTGGTCTTCACAAAGATGGTCAGCATGTCATGGCCAACGTCAAATGCTGCCGAGAGGTCAAGAAAGGTCAAGACTGGACAATGTTCTCCAGGTTCTTTACTATTGTTTTCAGCAACATGGGGGTCACTGGAACCCTAGCAAGAGGCACTCAGCAAGCTGATAAGGGTGGAAGCTGAGTGGACTGGGCAGAGCAATGAGAAGGAGGCAAGGAAATGGAGACAGTAAGTCAATGCAGCTGAGAGAAGTTTGGCCTAGAAGGCAAGGCAGGAGGTGAAGCCAAGGGGTGGGGGAACGGGAGGAGATCGAGGGGTCCACACAGGGCCTCTTAAGATGAAGACACCTGAGTCAGGTGTAAAGACTGATGGGGAGGGGCCAGCAGAGAGGGAGGTTGAGGCTGTGGGAAAGAAGGCCCAGCACATGGAGTGAGGCTTTGGAGGAGATGGGAGGAGAGGGATGCAGGGCACAGAGAGAAGTACCAGCTCCAACAGGAGAGACACACCTCCCCTGCTGCTACAAAGGGAAGGGGCCCAGGGTGGGCACAGTTACCAGCAAGTGGGCGGGAGTCCAACTGGGACACTGAGGGCTTTCTCAGCTGACGGCATCTGTTTCCTCAACGACACAGGAGGCAAGTGTTTCGGCTGAGAGTGAGAGATGGGAGCAAGTGTGGCCAGCTTAGCTTTCGGGCAGGACTTGATCTTGGCGCTCTGCTGAGAAAGAACTCTGGATGGACAGATTTTAAGTGCTTTAGTGACAGCAATGAATCTTTACAGAGTCATTTTCAAATGAAGACAGCTGGACGATAACAGTCCCTAAGTTGACACAAAACGAATGAAGGGGCTTAGTGATCCAGAAAATCTATGTCTAGATGAATGAGGCTGTCAGAGCTGGGGCCTGGTCTCTGCTGCCTGGCTCCCAGAGAGCTGCTTTACCTACCTGCGCTCTGCCAAAGAGCCTCTGGAAACGCACCCCTGTTGTTACCGACAGGGTGAGGCTCAGGCCACAGGAAAGATCATGGTTGTGGTGGGCCGTTTTAAGATGGCCACCAATGAACCCCGTCTCCTGCTACTCACAGCCATGTGTAATCCCCAGCCTTGTGTGGGGGCTGGGCCTAGTGACCTGCAGAAAGCCAGGAAAAGTGACGGAGGGCACTGCCAAGATCAATGAGAGAACACTGGCTTCTGTCTCTTACTCTCTCATTGGCTCACTGTGATGGAGCCAGCTGCCATGTTGGGAGCTGCCACATGGAGAAGCCTACACTGCTAGGAGCCAAGAAAGGCTTGGCCAACAAGCATTAGCTGCACAACTGCCAGTGAGGCAATGGGACCCAGTGCAACAGTCCACGAGGACCTGCAGCTGCCGTCAACCACCGGTGCAGTCCTGGAAACAGAGCCTTCCCCAGTGCAACCCGAAGATGACCACAGCCTTCAAGAGACTCAGAGCCAAAGACCCAGCTAAGCCCCTCCTAGATTCCTGACCCACAGAAACGGAGATGAGAAATGGGTATTGTTTTAAGCCACTAAGTCTTGGGGTCATCTGTTACGTGGCGATAGATAACAATGACACAACACTGATCTGCCCCCACAGGAAGTCCATGGGAGACAAGTTTGCAGCCTTGGTATCAGGGAGAGCAGTACTTCTCCTAAACAAGTTATTTGCTGTTTATCTTATAGAAACAATGCACCATTTAAATGACCATATTTTCTTCTTTGCTTTGGCTACTAGGAAGCTCAGAGCCAAATCTGTATGTACTTCTAGCCACTGCACCAGACCAGAGAGAATGCAGTCTTTCATCTTTTTAGCTGACCTTTACTTTCCCTGTAAGGAGATCTTGTTACCTGTTAACACATATCTAAAACCCTTCTGGATGTCGGCAGAGTTTGATGATATTAAGGAAGGGAGTATGTTTTTAAAATACTCCTTATCTTTCAGAGATACATACTGAAACTTTTATGGAGGAAGTATGATATCTAGGATTTGCTTGAAAATAATCCAGGGCAAAGAAGTAGATGGAATTATAGATGCAAGAAAACTGGCTATGAGGGGTATGAGGTGTTTCTCTCCAGGGGGAAAAAAGAAAATGTTCTGGATTTAGATAGTGGTGATGGCTGCACAACCCTGTGACTATACTAAAAGCCACAGAAAACAAATACTCTACAATCTCACTTATACGAGGAATCAAGAAAAAAAAAAAACCTCATAGATTCAGAGAACAGATTGCTGGTTGCCAGAGGTGGTGGGTGAAATGGGTGAAGGGAGCCAAAACGTACAAACTTCCAGTTACAAAATAAGCAAGTCACGAGGATGTAATGTACAGCTTGGCAATTACAGCTACAATACTTGTATCTCGTATTAGAAAGTCGCTGAGAGAGGAAATCTTCAAAGTTCTCATCATGGGAAAAACAATTCTGTAACTACGTATGGTGACAACGTTAACCAGACTGATCATGGTGAGCACCTCAGAACTATATGCAAATATAAAATCATTATGTTGCACACCTGAAACTAATAGGATGTTGTAGGTCAACTGTACCTCAATATAAATAATGGATCGCAGTGTGTGTGTTTACTACTGGACTCACAATTCTGTTCTCTTGATCTGTGTGTGTCCTCATGCCCGTACCACACACTCCGATCACCATAGCCTTCTAGGACATTTTGGAAGCAGAAAGTGAGTCCCCCAACGCTGTCCTTTTTCAAAATGTTTTTGGCTATTGGTGGTCCCTTGTGACTGTATATGAATTTGAGGATGAGCCTGTCCATTTCGGCAAATAAGGCAGTTGGGCTTCGGACAGGGATTGCATTGAATGTGTAGGTCAATTGGACTGCCTATACATCAGCTTCCGCAGACACCATAATGCTGATATAATCAAAAAGATTTTTAAAAAGTGACTTGACTTGTTGAAGGATCATGAAAGAAAGGAACAGGATGCTGGGAGAGAAACCGGAAGAAAGAAAGAACCACCGAGTTAGAAAGAATGGTTAGGGAAGCCTTCACTGAAGAGATAACCCCTGACCTGAGGCCCAGGAGGAAAAGGGGAGCAAAGAAGAGCGTTCCAGGCTAAGGGGACGGCACGGTCAAAGGCCCTACGGCAGTCAAGAGGAGGGCTCGCTCCAGGGACTGAGGGCAGGGCAGCAGGGCTGACTCAGAGCCTGGCAAGCAAGGGCAGGGAGGGGAGAAGGTGCAGCAGGTGAGGGCAAGTTCCAGAATGGCACCAGGAAACTGATAAGCACGGTTATCTCCAGCCAGTGGGACTTCTACTTTTCACCTTATTCCTGTCTCTGCTTCAGAATCAATTGTTTTAGTAGTTTTACAAAAACCTGATGTGAAAAATCTACCCACCCCAAGACTGTGAAAATAAAGAGAAGCTTCAGTTTTGTAGCTATCAAAGAAAAGCCCGTTTAAAAACCTGGCACAGTAATGAAATGAGCACACTTAGATGGACAATACTCACTGCTAGTGAGGATAGGAAGAAAGCGGCTCTCCTCTCCATTGCCGCTGGCGGTATAAACTGGTAAAGTATCTGGAAAGCAATTGAACAATACGTTCTGACAACAATAAAAATATCCTAATCCTTTGACCCACTCACGGGGTTTATCCTAGAGCAATAATCCAAATGAAAGCAAAAGCTATATATGTACACACGATAAATGTCACAGTATCCCCAGTGGCTGCTGCACTCACTCCCCAAAATAGTATGCCTGCTGACAACAGGGTGATGATTAAGTAACGACTTGATAAAAGGGTTAACGGATTAATTACCTTATGGTAAATTAATCTGACGCTATATCACACAAATATTAAAAACCGTAACTGTGAAAACTGATTGCACCAACATGGAAAAATGTTTTATGCAAATGATAAAAGGGCATATAAAGCCACACCTATGCTACGACGACAGTATAAAAGATGTACACAGAGGAACAAGGACTGGAAGGAAACACGAGACAGTGAGCAAAGATGATCTGATGCGGTGGTAGGATTATTGAGGATTATACCACATTTAAGTCTTAATTTAAAGGCCCTCCCTTCAGACAAATATCAAACACAAAAAGATGAGATTAACTATACAAGGTTGAGAAAGCTTCTCTCTCATTCCTCTCTCCCTTACCCACATTCTGCTGAAATCAGCTCAAGTTGAGCTCCCTTTTGGTGCCCTTGTTTCTTCTTTAAAAGGCTCAGCACTCACTCTGCAGAGAGAAAGGCCCTTTGTTGAGGGGCAGCTCTAATCCTCCATCCATCCTTTTGGCAGTTCCTGTCCATGGGAGCTGGGGTGAGGGGAAATGGACTGGACAAAGAGAATGGTGTCCCCAGGAAATGATAAGAGTCAAAGTAAGGCACGTGGTTCCAGCCCCAAGAGCCCTATAGCTCACATCTGCATACGGCCCCTCCCAAGGGGGTGTGAGGGGCACTATCTGTTTGTCCATCCGTGCCCCATCACTAGAACAGACTTCTCCTTTGTCCCTTAGGAACAGACTATGATCCTGACCACACACAACCTATAAAAGACAAACAAAGCAGAGGCTGATGAGAAGTCTCTGGAAGCCCAGTGTCCTAGTCGAGGGATCCAAAGCACTGTAGCATTCCCTACTCCTCCTGAGTCCTGAGGGGCCTGGATCCAGGCAGGCTGCCCCACACGGCCTCCACATCAGATTCTTTCTCAATCCACTGCAGCCTGGCTTCTGTCCCACTGCACAGAAAGTGCTCTTGCTAAAGGAGGGTGCCCGACATCCTAAGAAGCAAACCCAAGAGCTCTTCCATCGCACTGCACCCCCGAGGAACCACTCCCTCCTCCAGGAGCCTTTCTCTTCCCCATCCCTCTCTTGTGCCTCTCTAAGAGCTTCCAATGTGTGTCACTAGCTCCGCCTCTACTCCTCACCCTTCAGTGCTGGAAGCCTCCTCCAACGTCTGTCTTCCGCCCTCTTCTCTCCTCACTCTTCACCCTCCCCTCGGAGGCAGCATCTGTTCCCAAGACTTTCCCTCTCCACTGTACTCTGTTACGTCCAGTCCCCAAAACTCTACTGAGTTCCAGATCTATTTTTCTAACAGCCTAATGAAAAGCACCTTTAATGACTGCTTATCATGCCTTCCACTGTGCTAAGACAATATCCAAGACCATCTAACAAGAAACTGAATCTCAGAGAAGGTTGGTAAGTTGTCCGAAGTCATCCAGTTACTATTTGGGGAAGCAGGGACCTGAACTCGCATCCATGTGACTTTGAAGCCTGTGCAAGAAGCACTACACTCTACCGCAACCCTAAAAGCAGATACACTCTCTACTTCCTCCTTGCTTCCCCCTCCCACCCACCCCAAGCCCGCTCCTCCTCTGGGACTGCCCCATCTGGGCTGAGAACATCAGCAGCAGCTCTTTGGCCTGTGGAGTCATGCTCCACTCCCTCTAGCTCACTCCGTCCATCGAATCAAGCCCCAAATCCGGTCAATTCTGCTTACACGTCTCCCCACCTGTGTCTGCTGCCCACAGCTCCCCAAGCGGCCTTCATCACCTCCTCCCCCAACTCCACAAAATCCTGCATCACTCACTCTCCACCTGTCCTCCAGCCTCTCCCACACTGCTGCCCTGGAAGCAGATCAAACTCCAGCCGCCCCACATGCTCTCAGCAGTTAAAGCCTGCCCCTGCCCCTCCCCTCTGCCATGGAACCTTTCCTACCACCCATCCCCAGTCTACCTGGTAAATTCCCCTGCCACCTCCTCCATGATGCCTTCTCTCCCTTCTGTTCCACCCTGGGAGATTTACCAATTCCCCTTTTGCTACTCTCACAGCACTTTCTGTTTGCATTCATTTATGGATTGACTATGGGTACCTACCACGTGCTAGGCACTGCCCCAGGGATGGGAACAAAATGATGAGCAAGATGAAGTCAGCCTGGAACACACACAGTGCTGGAACACTCTCTTCTCTGGTACAGCTAGTGTTTGTAACCTGTCTCTCCCACGAGTGTTATCCCCCAAAACCTGATCAAACTTGGTACCTCACAATCCACCATACATCCTGGCTTAGGTAACGCAGGCAATAATTTTTACTAAAATAATGTATTAATTCAGAAAATCCCCCTAACAGATATGCCGTCACCCCACCCAAATTTCAGCCTTTTAAAGCATCCCAGGGGCAGAATAAGTGGCTCTCAGCCCACGTCTCTTACCTGGAACACCTGTTCATCGAAGTCCTGCACTCTGTGGACTTCGTGACTGTCACTACGGCTGGGAGCAATCTGGGGAGAAGTAAGAGATATGGTGAACAATGTGGGCTTCTGGCCCCTCCCCATCACCCCTAACTGGCGGCCCCACACGCACATAGGAACTGTTAGGTCAGAGAGAAGGCAGAGTTAGACGTGGGTCACAAAGTAAAACAAAAGCAGCAAATCCCTTGGTGATGTTCACCTGCTGCCAGAGCTGCGACTGGTGTTTAATCCACCAGCATAATGTGAGGAGCTGGGGGGAAGTTTTTTCAGACTAACATGACAAATTTTTGAACTTAGTCAATTTGATTAAAAATAAAAGAAGGATTCAGAGGGTCCAGGCATCACAAGACGCTCACGCCCCCTCCCTCCCACCAGGCTCACAGACGGAGCTCTCCCTGCAACGGAACAGCCTCCCCACAGCTCTCTGGGGAGGGCTCCCTGGTCCTCTCAGGCACGAGGAACCTGGCTTTCTCTGCTCTGTGGGTCGATCCCACAGTAGCCACTCCAGAAATGTTTAATGCTCAACACAATTCTGGAAGTGGTCGTCTCTGCAGAGGCTCATGAGCAAATTCCATTTTGATCACCTTCCATGCACACTGCCCATAAGAGCTGTTTCGCAAGCTGAAGCCTAAAGAAACCACCAGCAGGGAAATCAGTTCTGCAGGGTCGGGGATCCAAGAAAGTTAGGACCGGAAGGGGGTCTGGAAAGTGGTGCCAGTCCAACCGCTCACTCAATGGCCACTGGGTTTCCTCCTCCAGCACTCCCAGTCAGTGCAGGCACACTCTCAGCTAGGCCACCTCTACTGTCCCTCTGCTTCCCCTCTGGGCCGTCCTCCTGCCTCCCGGAAAGTCCACGACAGGTGAGCACCTCCTGTGAAAGGCCTCAGCAACCCCATTCCCTGGACCTGTCACTAGGCTGCTCTCAATGCCAACACCCCTCTTGAAAGACTTCCTAAACACCACCATTGTGTTTTCCTACAAAGCACACGGCGCCAGAAAAAGAAACTTGAAAAATTCAGCCATCTTGGCCTTCCCTGGAAACAACCGCTCTTCTGAAGAGCCTTGGGGTAACCCAGGATCCCGGACTCTGAAAGCCCCCGCCATGCAGAACAAGTGTTAGCAGATGGGCTTCTTTCAGTACAAGAGGAAAAGCCATTTGCACACTCAGCCCGGCTCGGTGACTTCACGGCAAAGGGAGCGGGAGGCCCTGAGGAGGCTGCCTGGTGTGCGCTGTCATGTCAATAATAACTGAGACTTCCCAAGAGCCACAGAGAGCAGCGAACAGAAAAGAGTTAGCAAGGTCTGTCAACACAGCTCTCTGGAGCCATCCTACTGATTGGCTCGGGAATGCCCACAGCTTCACAAAGCAGATGGGGCTCAATGAAATGCCCACTTCAGGCTCAACAGCAGACAAGTGGCTCCCCAACCCCCGCCATCAATCTCCAGCAGGTCAACTCACCTCGTTCGCCATCTGCCAGGACAAGAGGGTGGGCTCTGCCGCAGGAGATCTGTAGCTCCCGTGTCTCCTGAGGTCTGTCCAGAGGCAGTGGGACGGGCGAGGGCTCCAAAACATCCTCCTATCCCCTTGCTGACCCACCACCAGGGTCAGTGCACTGATGGAGGGTCATAGCATTTGTAACACTAAAGGTCATACTGCCTGACCCCCACGTTGTTACCCAGTCAGATATCAGAATGACTTCCTCAAGGCACATATGTTAGAGCCGAGCAAGGACTAGAAAGCCGGTCTGCAGCTCCAGCCCACTGCACCACATCATCTCCATGACACACTGACTTATTGAAAAGCATCCTTAGTCTCAGTAAAGAGAACTTCTCCCACGTCATTTAATACCACTTGAATTTTTCAGGAAAGGAAAAACATTTTCTTCCTGCAACATCCACTCCGATTCCTCAGGAAGGTGAAGAACAGCATGTTATATGACACCACTTATCTGAAAAGGAGACCAAAAGAATACGCAGATGTACTCCTTTGCAGATGCATTAACTCTCTCTAGAAGGACAAACTGAAAACTGTTAACACAGGTTGTCTACAGGGAGAAAAACCATGATGCTGGGAGGACAGAGGTGGAAGACAGACTTTTCATCACATCTTCTACTGCACCTTAAGGATTCTGAATTATGCAAATAGGTTATCTATTCAAAATCGACAATTTCAATATTTAAATAAGCAAGTAAGGAGGAAAGATGTTTAGGAGTCACTCTAAAGAAGAACCTTATTGTTCTCTAAAACCCTACTGGAGAAGCCAGGTTGGTCTTCGTAAGGAATTCCTCTCCCAGGTCTCTTGTTTGTTGTGCTGAGGAAGATTCACCCTGATCTAACATCTGCTGTCAATCTTCCTTCTCTCTTGCTGAGGTAGATTTAGGCTGAGCTAACATCCATGGCCAATCTTCCACTCTTTTGTATGTGAGCTGCCGCCACAGCATGGCCAGGGGTGAGTAGTGTAGGTCCACACCAGGGAACCGCTCCCAGGCCACTGAAGCAGAGCACGCCAAACTTAACCACTAAGCCACCGGGGCTCACTTCCTCACACAGGTTTTAAATGATGAGGTTTTGAATATTCACAATGGAGGCTGGAGGTGAGGAGAATATCTGCAAATACACTAGTCTCAACCTACTCCCCACTAATGATGCCCTATTTTCTCCTAGGAACCCCATGTTTAACAAGATTTTCCCCACCAAATAAATAGCATTATTACTACTATAATACACTCGCCCATTAGTATCCATCAATGACTGACATAATTTCAGACAGAGCTTCGATCTGCATCAAATAACTGGTTTTTTATAATGAGATGATGTGATTCTAGGCAAAATCAAAGAAACTGGACAATGATGTTAGCCTATACAGCCCTATAAGCTGAAAACACAGAATAGTTTAAAATACTGAAAAGTAACTCACATCCCCCATTACTACCTGCACAGACCCCTAAGGGCCTGGCAAGCAGTACACACACAACATTCAAAGGGAATCTGGTTCCTAGGTCCAACTACCAATTGAGGGGAAATACAGATGACAGAGGATCATGTCAAATGGCACAACACGGATGCATTCAACAAACTTCAGACTGGAAAACTGTGCAGAATAAGCAATGTGATTTCATCAATAAATAAATTTCAACGAAGAAACATTAAAAGAGACTTAAAAGATTTTTAAAAGTCTTATCAACCAATTGCAATGTCTGGATGTTATCCGGATTTTGATTGAAGAAAAAGCTTTAAAAAAATTACAAATCCGGGCTGGCCCCGTGGCCGAGTGGTTAAGTTCGCGCGCTCTGCTGTGGTGGCCCATGGTTTCGCCAGTTCGGATCCTGGGCGCGGACACGGCACTGCTCATCAGGCCACATTGAGGGAGCATCCCACACGTCACAACTAGAAGGACCCGCAACTAACATATACAACTATGTACTGGGGGAGTTTGGGGAGATAAAGCAGAAAAAAAAAAAAAAGATTGGCAACAGTTGTTAGCTGAGGTGCCGATCTTTAAAAAAAAAAAAAAATTAAATTAAAAAAATAAAAATCTAATGACATTTATGAGACAACTGGCAATTTGAACACTGATTGGATATTTGATGATATGAAGAGACTATACTCTTAACATTTAGGTGCGATAATGATGTTGCATTTACCTTTTGCTTTTGAGTCATTAGTTTTTAAGATAAATACTGAAATATTTATGAACAAACATCAATGACGTTAGGATTTGCTCCAAATTTATCAGGGAGAAGGTCGGGAAACGGATAAAACAAGCCGGGCATGAACTGATGATGGCTGAAGCTGGTGACGGCCCGCGGGATGCATTATCCTATTCTGTCGACGTCTGCATGTCTAAAACTGTTCCTAATGAAACGGATAAAGAAAGGCAACGTGGCATCTCACAGCACATAAAGAGTGCAATACTAAGTATAAAAGAATTGTGATATAAAATGAAGTGAAAAATGGCAGAAAACAAAACCTATGCTATGATCAGAACAACATAAAAATATATTTACAAATGAATGAGGGAAGAAGAGAAAAGTGAAAAGAAAGGTTTGTCTAGTATATATTTCCAGGTAATTTCCCTTTTATTTTAAAAAATGTTTCTTGTTGTACTTATAATATGGATGGACTAATGTCTATTTTTTGAAAAGCCATCATAAATCACTTCTAGCATTACTGCAATCCAATTTCGAATATCTGGAATACGGCCTCCATCTTAAGGATTTCATTGAATTTTCCCCAGACCACATTCTAGGCAGTGTAGAGTGTTTCAGGCTATCTCCAAGCCAGCAAAGAAAGGTCGTCTCTCTGGGGCCAAAAGACAACATCTTTCTCATCACCAAACGTCCTTTCGTCTAAAGGTTCACAGTTATCACCCAACAGGCTGAAAAATAATCTAGTCCAGAGGGTTTCAAACAACGCGCCCTTATAGCCTCCTTCTGTGTTGTTGTTCCGATTTGGTTTGTGTCATCAGATTCCTGAAAGTCAGAGGGAGCTTTCTCAGCCCAGTCACAGCAGAGAAACCCAAGGGGAGAGTGCACACTTCTCTCTTTCTGGCTCCTGTGAAATCCAAACTGAGAACCTTTGAGTCCCATTCCCCAAACTTTCGTCACATCCTTGGTTTTAGAGGACAGCAGCGGGAATCCATAGCCACAGGCGGCAGAGGAAATCTGAAAAAGAGTTCCCAGAAAGCATCAACTGATTGGCGATGTCAAGTTTTTCTGGCAAGAAATGGCAGCTTATTGACCTATTCCAAGAACACATACTATTAACACAGCAACTAACACTATACGGAACATTTACTATGTGCTAAGTGTCTGACAGGCACTATCACATTTCACCTTCACACTCACCCAGTGATCTAGGTGTCATATCCTCCCCATTCAGCAAGACACAGGCTCGCAGAGCAGTTCAGTTGAAGACTCCCTTAGTTTGAATCTTGGCAACACCATGGGGTCTACAGCTGTTAGACCCTTACCAGCTGTGACCTAGGTAGACAGCTTAACCTCTCGGTGTCTGTTTCCCTCTATGCGATACGGAGATGACAACAGTGTCTCTCTTATTGGGTTGTTGTGAGAACTAAATGAGTCAATAGAGCTAAAGCCCCTACAGTAAACAGTATGTGACAACGTAAGAGTGATGGGATGTACTCACTACGATCACTGGTGGTCATAAACAAAAGCCAACAAAATTGGAAATGAAGATGTAAAACTGTCTTTATTCACAGACAACCAGAGAGCATGCATGATCCTATAGGTAGAAACTCCTAAGAAATACACAGAAATCTACAGAAATAAACAAGTTCTCAGCAAAGTCACAAGACACATGGTGAATACAAACACCAACTGCATTTGAAAATACTCACAATGAACACTCCAAAAACGAAATTAAAAATACAATTTACTAAAAATACCAGCAAAAACAATAAAATGCTTAGGAATAGATTTAACAATAGAAATCTAAGAGTTGTATACTGAAAACTACAAAACACAGCTGAGAAAAATTAAACACTACTTGAATGGGGAGATATTCCATGTTCATAGGCTGAAAGACTCACAATTGTTTAGATGGCATTTGTGCTCAAATCCACCTACAGATTCAACACAATCTCTATCAAAATCCAAAAAGAATTTTTGCAGAAAGTGACAAGCCAATCCTAAAATTTGTATGGAAAAGCAGAAGACCCAGAACAGCCAAAACAACTTCCACAAACAAGGACCAGCTGGAGGACTTCTATTTCAAAAATTCAAAATTTCTGATAAAGCTACAGAAGACAAGAGAGTTTAATCTTAGCATAAGGACAAACATATCGATGAACGCAACAGAACTGAGCAGCCAGAAATCAATCCTTAGATTTACAGCCAATTGATTTCAACAAACGCACCAAGGCAATTCAACAAGGAAAGGATAGTCTTTCAACTAATGATCCTAGGACAATTGGGTATCCACAGGCAAAAAAGGCCCGTAACCCACACCATACACAAAAATCAACTCAAGTGGCTGGCTCATAGACCTAAACACAAGACCTAAAACTACGAAGCTCCTAGAAGAAAACATGGGAAAAATATCTTTGTGATGTTGGGTTAGGCAAAGATTTCTTAGATATACCGAAAGCACAATCCAGGGCAGAAAAGCCATCAATTGAAGTCCACTAAAATTAAAAAAAATTTTGCTCTTCAAAGGACACTCTCAAGAGAATACAAAGAAAAGCCACGGACTGGCAGAAAATACTCGCACATATCCTACATGTCATAAGGTACCTCTATCCATCTGGAACACATAAATCACTGTTACAACTCCCTATTAAGAAGGAAACAACTCAACTATTCATTCATTTGGAGCTTGAAATCCTGTTTCTCTTGCTCTCGCCCCTTTTCAGTTAAAGATCACTCCTCACCCTTGGCAGAGAAGGCGGAAGCCAAACTGGCCCGATCCGCTTCTTTTTCATCCCCCACCAAGGTTTCCACAACCGGCACCAACGAGAACGCATCCTGACACATTTTCGCTCTTCCGAGCATGGGCTCCCAGATGAGCCGCCCCGGGGAGCCGCCCTCTGCTGCCATTTTCTCAAACCTGAGGCAACGCAGAGGCCTGCAGTGCAGCCATTCGAGTGCGTTCGGACCTTCGCTCCTTCCTCTCTCACCCCTGCACCCGCTCGGGCGACACGTCCTTTCCCAGCTGCTCAGCGACTCCAGCCGGCCCACGGCTTCCCTGACCTTTGGCAGCCGCCCTTCCGAACAGCAGAACTTCGGGAGTCAGACGGCCCGAGTGCGGAGCCCACTGTGCGTCCGCCGGTCAGCTGTGGGCCCGGGGCTTGTCCCTTGAGCTCTCTGAGCCTCCCGCTCCTCCCTCAACTGTGGTGACAACCCCGACCCCCGGGGCAGGAGCGGATGCCCAGCCGCTCCATCACTGGGCAGCGCGCCAACCGCCTTCCCTTCCGGGGCCTGCAGCCGCCGGAGAGGCGTCCGCCCGGAGGCAGACCCCGTGCCTCGCAGCTTCTCCAAGAGGCCGAGGGCCCGGGGAGCAGCGGCGGAGGCGAGGGCGGACGGAGGGAGGGAGGCGCCGCCCGGACCTTCGGCTCCGACTCCATTCGGGAGGGCACTGGCAGGGGCCTGCGGCGCGGCCGCGAACCGGCGGGGCTCGGCTCGGAGCTGGGCCGCACGAAGGGGGCCTGTCCGGCGCCCCGAGAGGCTGAAGCTGCAGGAACATGCGCTCGGCGCGGGCCGCGCGCCCTCCTACCGGACCACGGGCGCGGCCGCCTTCCGCGGGCTCCGCGAGCGCCCGGCCGCCGTCCAGGGCCTTCGCCTCGGCCGCGGAGCTCAGCCGGCGCCCCAGCCGAGCCTCCGCCGCCAGCGCCATTCTCCGCTTCACGCCTCAGCTGCTGCTGAGCGCCGCCATCATAGGTGACCCTTGACCCCACGCCCAAGCGGAACCGCCGGCGGTCTCGGTTCCTATTGGCTGACGATCAAGGAACTGAGGGCGGCGGCGGGAGGGCAGGGACCTTGAGCGTGTGAACGCTGGGGATCAGGTCCCGGCTCGGCCACCTAGTGCGCGAGCTTCCTCCGAGCTTCCACTCCGTCTGAACGCAGCCGCTTACGCGCGCAGCGCACGTTTCCGAGCGTCTGCCCGGCTCGTCGGGCGCAGGGCGCTTCCTGTTGCAAGGCCCATTGCTTCTTGGCATTGGCCTGGGGGACCCTTGAGGGTGGCCCACCCTGCACAATTCCAGGACAGAGCCCTTCCCTCTCCTGTTTCCTCCCTTTGCCTCTGGCCCTCTTCATTTCTTACCTGGCCTTGTCGCGGCCTTTCCCCACTGCCGCCTGCTACCAGGCCGCTCCAGCCCCAGTGATTAGAGGGTAGCTCCTACTGTTGTCCTTCGCTGCCCAAACCCCTGCCAGGCTTTCCTGTTGTCTTCACAGCGCATGCTCCTCTCCAGATCACCTCGCCCTCAACCCTTGACTCCGCTGGAATCAGAGGGCTGGAATGCAACTGCTGACTCCCTGTGCTGCTTCAGGCCTCTCTACTTGCACACAGTGCCCCGAATGCCCTTCGACTGCCCTCCTTCCCGGCGCATGTGTGGCAAACTCCTACGCGTCTTGGAAGAGCCAGCTCGAGCACCTCCTTGGAAGTTCTGTGAAGGCAGGAATTCAGTTCATTCAGATTGTCCTCACCATTGTCCTCCTAGAGGTTAGCTTGCAGCTGGGAGCAAGGGAGGCCCTCAGGAATGAATGATTGGGGAGTCTGGGCACCTGGGTTCTTGTCTAGGCTCTGCTGCTGACTTGCTACGTGCTGTTGGGAAGTTGTCTCCTTTCTCTGGATCTCACTTCTAACATGAGGGACTGAGAAAGAATCAATACATGAAATCAGTCTTTTTAAATGAATGAGGTGTTTTGACTTTAGGGCTTGTTGGATGTCTTCCAGCCCGTTAGGATCCATGACAGGCGTTGCCAGATCCTAGTCCCAAATGCTGAGGGCAAACTCTTTCTTTCTTCTCTCCCTTGCTTCTTTCTCTCTCTTTCTCTTTGTATTGCTTGATCCCTGGAAGGAATCCAATTTTAATCTACTCCCGAGACCAGTTCAAATTGTTTTGCTGTCCTGCAATGTGCCTTGTATCCAGTCTGTGAAACATGATTTTATAGTCTCCTGGTGAAATGTGGTTGCTGTTTGACCGTTCTCTAGGGCTGTTTTCTAGAGGGTGATCATGGACTGCGGACTGATAAGACAAGGTATCCAGGGGAATGCTCGTCCAAGGCCGCCAACTCCAGGGAACGTCAGGAAACAAAGGTGTGAGATCAGTGGTCTGCTGGGCCGGGAACCCTATCCTCTGTTTGCACGGAGCTCCTGCTTCCCTTGCACCGCTCCCAGTGACTGAGACACGGACGGACACTTGGGCAGACCTGTCCCTGGGAGGCATGGACTCCTCTGTTGGTCTCCTGGGGCTCCCAGACTCCCCAGTGGCCTTACCGAGCCTTCCTTAGACTCTGCAGCTGTGCACGTCCCCTTTACCTGGCCTTCCCTCTCTCTCTCCCTCATTTGGAGTCTGACTGGCCTCGTGGCCTGATGGCTCTCCCACATTCCCAGGCTTCCCCACCCCATTTTCTTTTACAGAGGCATTTCCCCGCACAAACCCCTTATGCGTTTAAGCCTGTCTTGCTGTGTACCTCTCAGAGGACATTTGAGCCAAGGCTCGAAGCCATGAAAGAGTGAGCCATGTAGACATCCCGTGTAGAGGGTCTGGACAGAGGCTATAGCAAGTACAAAGGCCCAGAGGTGAGACTGCTTGGGTGTGTGTGCTGCAAAGAACCCAAGTGGTTCGGCTAACCCCAAATAGTCCTGCTCAACTTTTAACTTGTTTTTCGTAGATGAGGATAGCCACCAAAACTTTGCCTTGTGTGCACGAGGGGCACTGCTTGAGGATCAAACGTCCGGTGTCATCTCTAAGAGTAAAGGCCAAACCTGATTCTCAAACCTGTTCACGCAAGGGAAAGAATAGCTCCAAAATCTGCTTTCCAACTCTTGACAACCACTGATTTCACAAAGGCCGGCCCCGTTCTCCTAGCCTCCAATGCCAATCCTGTCAGGTATCAGTATATGGCCTCTCGGCTCCAAATCTACTCTTCATGGCCTGCTTTGGGAGAATGCAGCTGGGCCCTTTACGTGTTTTTCTTGGAAAGACAGAGCCGGGGAAAGAGGACTTCCTTCCTGGTTGCAGGTGCACAAATGGCTTCTCCAGCACGAGGCTCCTGCCCTAGTGCTGGCCCACAGCACAGAGCCGCCAACAGCTTCCTCCAGCAGCCCCCTCAGATAAGGCCCTAGCCGAATGCCTCCCATGAGGCCCCTCCCCTCGAACGTCTTTCTCGGCCCCCACAAGTGTGGCTTTCCATAAAGTTCCAGAGTGCACCTTTCCCATTAGTTCGTGGGTTTTTATATTAAACTTTGTCTCTTCGAATCACTAGGGTGTTTCTGTCACCTCATTGAACCCTGACTTATACACCAATTAACAAGTCACTCATTTCACCAAACCCATTTTCAACCCTCGTGAACTACTGAGGAAACCCTGCAATCTCGGTGGAAAGAGAGGGCTGGAGGCTCCTGGGAGCTGCCTCTGGTTTGCGGCTCTTCTGATGAAATGCTGAGTGAGCACACCTGGAGTGTGTTTGGACCCCCTCCCCCTACAGACACGCAGAAGGCAGGATAGCTGGAGGTGAGTGAGGAGGTGGAGAGAGGTAGGAGAGGAGGCTGGAAAGATGGAGGAAGGGCAGCCAATAGACTTTGGCCATGGGGCCAATGTAAAATTTGGGCTTTCATCTAAGTTTGTAAAGCTATAGATGTGTATTGGAGTAGGAGCTCTCCACGTCCTCAGTCTTTCTTCCCAGCCTTACCTCTGGGATCTCCGACATGGGGGGATGAACAGTTCCCACAGGCTTTGACTCCCTTCAAGCTTCTTGTCCCATGTGCATGCGGTGCATGTTTAAATTTCTACCAGGAAGCTCCACAGATGCCTCAGATGCAGAAAGGAGCTCATGGGGCCCATACACACATACAGCTTGGAAGTGAGGGGGAATTAACATCCTAGAGGCAACGTTCAATCTAGGGGGTTAGGAGCCAATGGGTAAAGAGTACCCCTGTGGTCCATTTGGGGCAGCCCTCTGTCCACTGCTCTGGAGTCCTGGCAGATTCGGGACTCCAGTGATCACAGTGATGACCTCAATAGAGCCCCTTGTATTGCCATTTCCTGCCTGACTCTTGCCAGTCCCTCACTCCTCTTCCTAGGATCCCCTCTGGGAAACTCTGAAACTTCAAATTGGGGTTGGGAAGGTGTGTAGGGGGAGCTCTCACGCCCTATCAGAGAGCGTCAATTACACCGTCCAGGAGGAGGCTGGAAGTCTGCATCTTCTACAGGAAGTAGCACTACTTTCCTACTGAGGCAGATTTCTCTCCCCACCCAGCCACAGCCAAGCCAATGGGAAACGCTGGAGCTCAGCCAATGAGAACCTGTTACTGCCCCGAATGCTTCCTTTCCCCCCATGGACTTGTATTTAGAGCAGCCCTCCCTACCTCCCCCTTTTCCCCTTTCAAAGCAGCTCCCCTCCTTTGTCTTCTGGATTTGCCTATAGTTTGCCATAGGAGGCGCATCCCAAATTGCAATCCTCTCAAATATTCCTGAATAAATTCATTTTGTGGGTAAAATAACAGGTGAAAAGTCTTTAAAGGTGACACCTCCCAAGGAAGCCAGTGGAGCACAAGTGTTACTCGAAGCCTGTGGGAGAGAAAAGCTAAAACAGTTGGCCCCAGAAGTGGGCTGGTGATCACCCAGGCTTGTTGTAGCATCATGATTCCTAAGACTCTTACTCACGGTGGGGGCTGAGGTACAGGCAGGCTCAAAGCATTGGGTTAAGCTGTCCATCTCTCATAACCCCTGCAAGGATGAGGTGAAAGATAAGAGCAAGTGTTCTTTTTGTGAGGAAGATTGGCACTGAGCTAACATCTATTGCCAATCTTCCTCTTTTCTTTCTTGTTTTTAACTCCCCAAAGCCCCAGTACATAATTGTATATCCTAGTTGTAAGGCCTTGAAGTTCTTCCATGTGGGATGCCGCCACCACATGGCTGGATGAGCAATGTATAGGTTCATGCCCAGGAGCCGAACTGGCGAACCCAGGGCTGCCCAAGCGAGCTCGCCAACTAAACCATGACACCAGACGCAATGCAAGGTTTAATGGCTGGCTTTGTCAACTGTGTAGGAGTCCTTGTGGAAAGATACTGACAGATTCAGGTCAGCCAGCTCTTCACTCAGGGCATGCCATGAAAACCAGCAGGCCTGCATACTGCTGTTTAAAAGACTTGCATTTCCTGCAGCCACAAAGGAGCAATAGGCATGCGATTTTGTCATGAGGGTGACAGCGTTACAGAGGAGGCTGGATGGACAGCCTTGGCAGGTCTCCTGTGCTGAGGTCAGGCCCTCATAGTGAAGGAGTGGAAACCTAAGATTGGGATGGGGCGTTTTGGAACCATGCACCTGACAATATTCAAACACAGAAACCGCCTGGTCATTTGCAGGCCAGCAGAAGTGGCCCTCTCTCATGGACACAGCAGAGCTGCCTCCCCATGCCTAGGCACCATGCTAAAACTCCACCTGAACAAATGCCTCACAAAACGATGCTTATCCATCTCAAGAAGCAACACACCTTGCCTCATCACCTCTACACCAATATTTTGGATTAAGTCTCAGGAGAGCCTGAGTGAGGAAAAACAGCCCCTTTTGCAGGAGGAAATAGCTTACTCACTGATGGAACTGTAGTATTGGCTCATGGGAGCCAGCAGGAACTAGGCAATACGTGTGGATATATGTGTGTCTTTAGCAAGGGCAGAATAAAGGAGTAGATGCAGAGAGTTTGTTGACTCATGGGCATCTCCTTCAGGATTTAACCTCCTGCCAAGGAGCCACTTCTAATCTGCTGCTGGGATGGCTCCACGAAGTTTCCATATGAAATAGGATACAGTAAATGAGGTGGAGATGCTAAACCTCCCTGGGAGAGAAAAGAGTCAGAAGGCTGAGGGAGGTGGGAATGATAGAGCAGATTGAATCCATGAGACCAGAGAAGCCCCCATGGGTGGGTCCGGAGGACTCTTCCTTCACTAAGGGCATCAGAAATGCACTTGTCAGGAAACTCCAGCATCTTTTCGAAGCTCAGGGTGTGCAGACCAGTGTGACAGTAGCAGATGCTGCTCTGAAACTAGATTCCCAAAAAGCATGGTAGCGTTCCAGAAGTACAGAGCTGGGTGGCTGGACTTCACCTTCAGAAGCAAGGAGGATGGCCTTGGTAGGACAGGAAGCACGGGCAGAATGGCAACTGCCATGCCTTGACCCCCGTGGTCTGTGGCATTGGCTCCCTGCCCACGGTATTCTGAGGGGTAAGTAAGGGCAGACAGCTAGGGTGCTTCCTTGACTTGGGTCAACCAGAAAAGATCTGGTGATCTGAAGACTGACATCGGTTAGTACAATGGAAAGTCAATCCCTCAGCCAGTGTTAGGATCTGACCCAGTTCTCAGCCCAGAATCCAGCAATTCCACTTGGGGTGGCTGGGTCCACTTGAGGAAGGACTCTGCAGAGCCACCACAAGTAGAGTCAATCCATATTCTCCTTTTCATTTCATTTTTCAATTCCCCAAGGGTAATTTATCACAGGGACTACACACTGGAGAATTGAGAATAACCAGGTCTTCCAAGAGCTGGATGCAGGGTCTGAGTTGACACTGACACTATAGGACCTGAAACAGCAAGAAAGCCCCCAGGTAGAGTGGTGGCTTATGGAGCCAGGCACAAGTCTCTCCCACAGGCGGTCAAATGTGACCATGGACCCACCCTGTGGAAACGTCTCTGGTTCCCAAGAACACAACTGGGATAGATATCCTTAGCCACTCACACTCGTTCACCCACCCAGCACTACATCAGGGGAGGTGCTGCATCGCAGATGGAATTGTAGACCTGAGCACCATCTTCAAAGATCTAAAGGATTCAGGCGTGTGTGTGCCCTTCACAGCTCCATTGAGTTCACTTGTTTGGCTCCTGCAAAAGCCAGGTCAAGTATACTAGACAATGGTCATAAACTGCTATAACCTTAGCCAAGGGCGTAGCCCAATCAGAGCTGCTGTGATGACAGTAGGATTTCACTGCAACAGGTGAACACAGCTTCTAGAACTTCCTATGGGATACTGATCTGCTGAGTGGGGTTTTTCCAGTCCCAGCGGTAAAGAGGGTCAAGGGCAGGCTGCCTCTCCATGGCAAGGATGCTATTACTCGAGACCTCTTCATGCTCTCTCTCTCCTGGTCCCTCCCTAATGAAGTCTCTGTGTACAAGACCTTGTCTCCCATTCTGCTTGGTTGACCAGGCTGAGACATGGATTGACAAAGGGAAATTATGTAAATCTGGTTGTATCACTCAGGGTTCTCAGAGAGAGGGGACCAATAGGAGACATAGGAGTCCCAGGATCTTCTGTCTGAAAGCTGGAGACTCAGGAGAGCTGGTGTCGTAGTTTCAGTCTGAGTCCAGAGGGCTGAGAACCAGGAGGCACAGTGGTGTAAGTCCCAGGTCTGAAGCAGGAGAAGACCTATGTCCCAGGATGAACAGTGAGGCAGAGAGAGAGAGATCAACCTTCCTCTGCCTTTGTGTTGTGTTCGGGCCCTCAGCGGGTGGGATGAGGCCCCTGCACATGGGGGAGGGCAATCTGCTTTCCTCAGGCCACCGATTCAAATGCTGCTCTTCCGGAAACACCTTCACAGACACCCGCAGAAAGACCATTTAACCAGCTATCTGGGCATCCCGTGGCCTAGTCAAGTCGACACATTCAACAGCATAACTAACCACCACGAGTATTAATATAGTTATTGGATAGTTATGTATTTATGAAATGCATATACCATTTTCACCTGCTCTTTCATGAGCAGGACTGTCGTTTATCTGAGTTTTATGGCCTCTCTGATTTTTTGGTTTGAAATATCTGTTCTCTTACAAACTGGCAATGATGGTAGATAGCAGGCTTTGAAATAAGTTTACTTGTCGGAATGCAAAACTCGATCACCCTGTGTGGGTGTCTTGAATTTCTCATGAATTGAACTTTTCCTGGTAGCCAAACGACAGAGCCCTTGGTTTGAGATTTGAGGGACAAAAGGTACAGTGACGAACTCGGCAACGTGAACCAGAGCCACCAGGTGGCGATGCTTGCCCACCAATTTTGTGGCTCCTGTTCACGGAGAACTAGGATGAAACAGCCTCAAAGCCAGTGGTGGCCACAGAAGAGCTGCATTTATAGCGACAACTGGGCTTGGATGTTGTATCATTAAAACCTGGTTGGTTTTGTACACTGGCTGTGTCCTGTTAAACACTGGCCTTCCTTTGCCAAAGGTTTGCGTGGCTCAGATGGTCCTACAGCAAAATCCCAGGTCCCCCAAAGTGTGAACATGTCTGCTGCTGTCAGCCAAGCTCAGATTCCCCACCGACGACGACATCTTCCTGTGGGCATTCTAACTTTTCAGTGCCTTTGGGGTAGCTAGCTTGGGAAAGAATGAACGTCATTAATCTTATACATTTTAATTATTGTTGTTAACTTTTATTTATAAATTAATAGTATATGATGCAATACCTTTGTAAAAAGAAGTAAAAGTTATATCTGCATAAAGCTAAAGCCTCTTTTTACCACAACCTCACATATATATGTAGAAAAATTACTTTTCCTTTTGTGGTGTGTGTGTCTAAAGAACATCATGGTATGGTGTGCACCCTATTCTGCCACCTCCTCTTTTCACTCAAAACCATATGGGAGATACTGCTGGAGTACTTTGCTTGGACGTACCCCACTCTTCTTCACTCCTGCATGTCAGTGTGAATAAACTATGTCTTCCTCAACGCTTCTGCTTTTGCTGCGCATTTGGGTGGTTCTGTTTTTGACGTTACAATGTTACCGTCAATATTCTCGTACGTGTTTCCTTTTGCACCTGTGTGCGGTCATCTCCTGGGTAGATATTGAGAAACAGAACTGCTGGGTCCTAGAAAATCTCATTTAACACTTTTTCATAGATATTTTCACTGGGTTCTCCAAAAGTTGTTCTTTAATAGAATATGAGTGGATTCATTTTTCCATATACCACACACCTGAAAGAAGCTTTTTTTTTTTCCTGAGGAAGATTACCCCTGAGCTAACATCTGCTGCCAATCCTCCTCTTTTTGCTGAGGAAGACTGGCCCTGAGTTAACATTCATCCGCATCTTCCTCCACTTTTATATGTGGGACACCTACCACGGCACGGATTGCCAAGCGGTGCCGTGTCCGCACCTGGGATCCAAACCGGCAAACCCCGGGCCCCTGAAGTAGAATGTGCAAACTTAACCGCTACGCCACCACGCCGGCCCTGAAAGAAAGTTTTTGAATGTTTCTCCATCTGATACTGAAAGCATCTCTCTTTGTTGATTTATTTTGTATTTCTGTCATGTCTAGGAAGGTTGAACGCTGTATTGTGACTGGCATCTGATATATCCTCCATTGAGAATTGTTTGGCTCTTCAAATCCTTGGCGACATTTCTACTGGGCGGTTGGTCCCTTATGAATTTATAGGAGTTCTTACTATATTGTGCTTGGAAACACTTGGTTATGTGTTGATATATTTATTCCTCTCTTTTTACTTGATTTGTGGGGCCCTTTTTCTTCCAAAGCTGTATTTTGATGTCGTTGGTTTGATTAATCTTAACTATTAGAGCTTTGGCTTTCTGAGTCTTATTTGGGAAGGCAGCCTGTTATCCAAGCTAGAAAGATGTTCTATAATGTTGGTGAGCACTTCATCTAATACTTTTATCCTTTCTATTTAGATTTGGAGTGGACTTTTATGAGTGGTATGAGACCAGATGGTATATTGATTGATATCTTGCCAAACAAAGATCTGATTTCCTCCAATAATTTACTGGTTATTAAGAGACAATATTAAGAGCCCCAGTGATTGGTAATTCAACTACCAATAGACCATGTATTCTGCAGACTATAAAGTGACCGTAGGATTCAGCAAGGTGGTGTCACCTGTGACCTTGGGGGAACAGCTGCAGTGGCGGGGCAGAGGTCCATCAGAACCGGTTCAAGAGAGAATGAGACAAAGTAGAGAGCGTGTGTACACACAGGTCTTCTTGAGGGCAATCAGGTGTTCTTCTCAACCAGTCAGAAGATGTGTGTTTGGACATTTTTAACAAATGGCTGGAAGACCGCCAATCTTCCTGGAGAAGATTTGAAAGGAGACTCGGGAACTGTTTCTGGGTTTAAGTTGTGAAATTGGAGGGCTCTATGGTCTCCCTGGTTTGGGCAACCAAAGAGAATCAATTCTTATTATTCACTGATTTTGAATTTGTGAATTCACCTGCTCACTAAACTTTATGGGTCAATCCAAACCCAATAGTGCTCGCGCTTTCCCTGGGAACTCCTGGGCATGTGCAGAGCAGTACAAACTTGGAGCTGCCTGAGGCACACATTACCACCTGAAGTGGGACAGGGCGACACTTTTATTTCAGCTCTCATGTCAACGAGTGTGCGTTTCCTGATGAAGTTAAGGCTACCTTTTTCCCCTTCTGTGCTTTTTCTTGGAGATTTGCTCTTGACGATGGCCCTCAAACGTCGTGCTGAAGGGCTGTCTAGTGTTCCTAAGCACAGGAAGCCGGTGACGGGCCTCCCATGGGACAGGCTCGTGGTAGATGAGCTTCCTGCAGGCCTGAGTCATAGACGGTGCTGTTGGCTGGGAGCTCAACTCATGAGTCAACAGCCTGTAGGAAATCAGGGGTCTTTAGAGAGACACACAGAAAACAAGGTTGTGCATTGACAGGTTCACAGACGTGTCACGACCAGAGGCTGCAGAGACCTGACCTGGCCCTTCCCCCAAGAGCACTGGTTCAGTCTTGCTCCTGTAGGGCCAGCCAAGAATTTATAGAACGTAACTCTTCCCAATAAGGAGAATCCACTGTAACACACTGGAGATGTTTTCAAACCTCTTTTAAAAATTATAGCCAAAGAGCAAGGAATTTCTCAGCTAATTGTTGGATTGTTATCTTTATTTTGAAAGGACAGAATTTTAACACCCTCTGCTAGGATGTGTATCTTTGATAGCCACTTATAAAAAAAACTCAGCAAATTTGGGACAATTGTATTTCTGCCAAAGAAAATGTGTATGGTGGCACAGGCCCGGTGGCACAGTGGTTTATATCGCATGCTCTGCTTTGGTGGCCTGGGGTTCTCCGGTTCAGATCTTGGGTGTGGACCTACAGATGGCTTATGACGCCATGCTGTGGTGATGTCCCACGTGTGAAACAGAGGAAGATGGTCACGGATGTTAGCTCAGGGCCAATCTTCCTCAGCAAAGACAGGGGGCTTGGCAGCGGATGTTAGCTCAGGGTTAATCTTCCTCAAAAAGAAACATGGTGTGCAGAATACATAAATGAATGTCAAACAGTATTTGGCTCTGGGGAGGAAAGAGAGAGGAATGAGAATGGTGACTTCAATAGTGTCTGTAATATTTCTTGAACAATGAAGTCTAGAGAGTACGCTCCCTTCAATTGGAGCAAAGAGTGAATGGTTTGTGTGATCCTAGTGTCCTTTTAGCAACCTGAAAATGAACGTGTGACTGTAACTGAGATGAAATAACACTAGTGTCATATCTGACAATGTGCTGGCACACTTCCATCCTCTGATGGGAACGTCATGATTGGTTGGTGATGTCACTGAGGCCGTCATGAGGTCGGAGCACGCTGTTTACCACCTGTGGAGCTAGAGCCGGCTTGGTCACCAGCAGCAGAGCTTGAGGTCCCTCGACCTCCAAAGTTAGAGCCACCTAAAGCAGCAGATCTCGCACCAGCTGTGGACCAGTGGCAGCTCTGACAGCAGCTGTGGAGCTCAGTGGGGGCCAGCTGCAGAAGTAGAGCTCACTCCAGCTCCAGAGCAGGAGCCCTTTCCATCGCTGGTTCCTGCACCAAATCTGGCCGCAAGGCCGAGTTCGAATCAGTCTCAGAACTGGAGCCGTTTGAGAAGCAGCTCTGGCACTGTGACCTGGGACAGACCTCGCTCGAGCCCCAGATCAGGTGCGGCTCCTGGGCCCCTTCTCCAGCCAGAGCTGGTGGGATCTTCAGCATCAGCCATGGCAGTGGCTCCCGCGCCACACCAGCTCCAGCAGCGTCCTCGCGGCCAGCAACTAAGGCCCAGCCAGCTCCAGCTCCACCCCGGAGCGGCCCTCTCCTTGCCTGGGAGGGAAGTAGTTTACTTCTCCTTTATGTGTTGTGGGTTTTGATGTTTAATGTGTTCAAATTTAGATTTAGTAAAACTTAATGTTTTCGTCACTTCAAGGTGTAGAACGCAGGGCCATGAACTGGCTCCTCTCTGCTGTGCACCGTCCCCACTCTGGAGCTCCCCATCGTTTCTGTCCCTCCAACAGAAGCCGTGTACCCATTAAGCAGCCATGCCCCGACCCCCGCTCCCCTAGCTCCTGACGACCCCTTGTCTGCTTCCTGTCTCTGTGCCTTTCCCTCTCCCTGCTGTGGCCATGCTCAGCACAGCAGACTCTTCCTCTGCCCCTCCCCCAGCAAGATGAAGACCTCTGCTGATGCCAGTGTGCTCAGCGCCATGACCTCGCCGCCTACTGTCACTTTGTCCTGAAGAAGCCCACCTTCACCTTCACCGAGGAGGTGAGGTCAGGCATGGAGCCAGCTCCGCCCTCCCTCACATGAAGAGAAGGGACTCAATATTGCCAAGGTCACCTTCACAAAAGTCTCTAGTGCTGTTCAGCCACTGGGCCACCCTCCCCAGGGTCTGACTAGCTGGGTAGCAAAGCACTTACAGACGAGGGTGACAAAAACACAGTGGGCATCTTCTGTCCATGCTGCTGGCCCGGGCCACCAGGGAGCACCGTCACCCTGAACATCTCCTGCTGCAGGCAAGATATCGGCCAGTCACCAGGTTGTCCTGGCCTCCAATGGACCAATGGCAGCCTCAGGTGCCTTCGGCAGTCTGGGATCCAAAGGGCTAGCAGACCTTTGCCAAGGAGTGCTGCCCATGGGCAGGAAGCCATGCCGAAGGAGGGGAGGGGGACACAGGAAACCAGACACACTAGCAGACTATTGTGGTCCACATGCATGCCGGGGCAGCGACACACATGTGTGCTGCCGGCAGGGCTGCTCTGTGTGCCTGGCCAGGGACAGGAGGCCCGGCTGCCCTGAGGGAGAGAGGCCTGGGAGCCCCTGAGGGCGGCCCCGCCACACCCATGGGGGCAGGAGGCCAGGGCTGTGTCCATGCCGAGCAGGGCTGATGCAGTTCCTGCACAACCCTCACGGGACAGTTGGGGAGATGAGGCCAGGGGAAACGAAACAGGGACCGGCCCTGGGCCCACGAGGTGGGCAGAGTCCAGAGGAGAAGCGAGGCTTCCAGGCCCCTAGGCCAGCTCAAGCGTCCCAGGAGATTGGCTTTGGGAAGGAGAGCCCCTAAGATCCTGAGAGACCTCTGTCCACGCCCTCCCATTGGGGGCCTTTTCCTTTGGGCATTAGCACATGGGCCCACACTCACACACACTCTGCCTGCCCAGGGCGGGTGTCAGGAGGGGAGTGCACACTGGGGAGGTGACAGCCACAAAGAAGAAAGAGGTTGGAGGTGGCTCTGCCATGGCCCAGGGGTTTCCGGGCCCCTAGCAACATGCCCAGGCCTATAGCATGAGGGGGAGAGATGCCTGACAAGGTCTGGGATCCTGTGTCCACCACTCTGGGCACCTGGATGTAGGATGTGACACCCCCCCTGCCCCACCCCCAGTATGGAAGGGGCCAGTGGATAGAAGGCATGAGGTTACTCCTCCACCAATTGGGGAGCCTAGAGGAGCGACTCCAAGGACCCCACAAGCTTGTAGAAGAGTCTATCGATCTCAGTTGTCCGTCCGTGACCCACTGTGCTCCGAGGCCTTGGACAGGACCTTCTAGTCCCTTGAGACCTTTCTGGGCAGAGAGCAGCCTGAGCTCTAGGGGGACTGTGCACCTGGCTAGTGCAGAACTTGGCAGAGCTATGGACCCCTCATCTGGAGAGCAGGACCAAGGCCATCCTTGTTGAAGCCTGGGGGCCCTCATTGGGACGTGGAGTGGAGTCAGTGCCCTGGCTGCGGTGAGGAGGCCTCGTGGGAAAAGTGCACACGCCAAGGCCAGTGCAGGGAGAGAGGGAGCAAGAGAGGCTTCGCAGGTCCCTCACATCACCCCAGGAGCCTGTACGGCCTTCTCCTTTGTGCCCTGGGCCCTGCTGGAAGGGCTGCCTCCAGGGCCTGGAACAAAGGTGTGTTTTTTCTCTCCTGCTGTCCTGCCTGTTGCTGCAATGCTGGACCTGACCACCAGGGGGCTTATTGCCCCTTGTGCTCAGAGGAGTAACTGGAAGAGGGAAGGCACACTCAGCAGTCCTTCTGGGGTTCCCCTGGCCAAAGCAACAGGTACCTTTCATGATTGGCGCCCATGGCCACGATGGGAGGTGCTCAGAGGCGGAAGGGGGCTCTGAGGTCATCCCCTTCTTTCAGCTGCTGTGGGCCCTGCACTCACTCTGTGAAGGCGCAGTGTGAGCCTGGGGGCGGTTCTGAAAGCCCTCATGCGATCCGTGTCCTATAGGAGCTCACCGCCTGCAGGGGGAAGGGACCAAGAGAGGAAAGCAAATCCATGTGGAAAAGATGCGCAGGTGCTAGAGGGCAATGAAGCAGGGTGCTGGAGGGAGGGCCTGCAGCCCTGAGGTGGGTTGAAAGTCCTCTGAGCGGACGTTTGTGCCATGAGCAGAAGGACAAGAGGAGCCAGTCCTGCACACAGCCGGGAGCAGTGTGCCAAGGGAAGCTCCGAGGGCCAGACACTCGGAGGCACAAGGGAATCTGGCCGAGAGGAGGTGAGAAAGGAGCTAGAGTGGCTGGAGAGAGACTGGGAGGAGAGGAGGCTGGAGGGGAGGAGGGCAGGGCCAGACTCAGGCCTGGAAGGAGCTCCTAGCTGTCTAGGCTGGGTGTGAGCATGACCCTAACTTGCTACTCCTAAGAACAAACAGGCACCACCTCCTCGTTTCTCTCCCAGGATCCAGGCTCAGCTCAGCTAGGAACCTCTGCCTCCAGGTCTCCTGGGAGGCTGAGGCTGCAGGCTCAATGGAGGCTAGAGGGGCGGGGGCTGTCTCGGACACCACTGCCCGACTATTGGCAGGATGCCATTTGGATGGATTTGGGAGTCTTTTCTGTCTGGGCGCTGGGACCCTCTACTAGCTCTTTGCACGAGGGCCTCCAAGCGCAGCTCCTAATATCTCGTCTTGCTTCTCCTGAACAACGGATCAGAGAGACAGAGAGAAACACTGAGAGAGATACAGACAGAAAGCCAGAGAGGAGAGACAGAGAGACAAAGAAGAAGAGATGGAAATGGGGAGAGAAAGAGACAGAGAAACAGAGACCGGGAGAGACTGAGAGAGACAGAAAATGACACAGCCCCACAGAGAGAGACAGAGGCCCAGAGAGATGCAGAGAGAGACAGAAAGAGAGAGAGATGGAGAGAGAATGAACACAGGAGAGAGGGCAGCAGGCAGAAGTCACAGACATGTCATGAACTCCGTCTTGGAAGGGACATCCCATCCCTTTGCCATATTCTACTGGTTGGAACCCAGTTCATTCCCTGTGAGGAGGCGGGATCACATAAGATGTGTGGCTAGGAGGTGGGAACACTGGGAGCCATTTTGGGGTCTCCCACGCACAGAGGCGGAGAGGAGGCCGTTGGACCTGAGTCTGAACCTAACAGGAGGCCCCGGAAGGTTGTGAGCCAGAGGGAGATGATGTCTGAACAGCATTTCATGACAACACTCCCTGGGGACACTGGGAAACAGGCAGGAGGGGCAGTGCCTTTCCCAGATGCCAGAGCAGCCCCAGGTCTGTTGGAGTTGTCTTGTCTGTCCCGCCAAGCCCTTTGGGGAACCCTTCCCATGCTAAGTCTGGGCAGGAGCTCCACGGGGGTAGCGGCCCATGGGTTGACAGGCGCTAGAGGGATTGATAGGTCTAGACACCTGAAGACACCCTTAGCAAGTAGGTACTAGAACGACCCGCACTGCACAGATGGGGGCATGGGGAGGCCCTGAGAGGCACATGGCTGTCCAGGGGGACATCACTGGCAAGAAGGAGGAGCCAGGTCTGACCAGCTCTGCGTCCCCAACGCTGGCTTCTGACTCGAGCCAGGCCTCCTCGGGGGCGGTGGGATGGGCTGTGTTGGTGCAACTGTGGATGGCCGTGGTGTTGGGATGGAGGGTGAGCAGTCAGCGGCCCAGGGGGCCCTTAGGGAGGTCTTGTGTGAGCAGGAAGCCTAGGGAAGGGGTCCCCAGGCAGTGACCTCACTGGGCCCAAGAGAACTTGGAACCCTGGTCTCTAGGCACCCAGCTCCTAGAGACAGCCCCCAATAGCTCACTCGTCTAGCACTCGTCTAGAAGGAGCAGCATGTTTCTCTGCTGTCTGCCTATCTGCCGGGGCCGCAGCCTCAGCAGAGCCCGCAAGGAGTGCCCTGGACGTAAAGGCAGGCTCCTGTCCCGCTCGAGACGTCTCTGGACATTCGTGCGGAGGGACACAAAGGTAACACAGGGACGCCCGGGGTGGGCCAATCCAGGCCAGGCCACCACTGTGGTCCCACTTGGACAGCCCTACGTCCCTTCCCTGTGTGTGTATGTACGTGTGTGTGTGCGTATGTGGAAGGGTGGTTTGTGTGAGTGGACCACTGCGAGGAGGAGCAGGCTGATGAGGGGTTAGAAGCCTGGTGGGCCGGGCCCATTCCCACCCCAGCTCATGGCTGATCGGGTGGGACGTGGAGTGCCGGGAAGCACCGTCTGCCCGAGGTTTCTCCCGAGCCCCTGAGGTCTATCTGTTTCATCCTGGGGAGAATTCTGCGCAGACACAGGGTGGTGCCTGATGTGGAGGCATTAGGTGCAGAGGGCAGAAGAAAGAGCAGGGGCAGCTGAGCAGGGCTCTGATGCTTCTGGGCTGGCTGTTGGTCACTGTCTTTGCAGTGGTCCACTCGGGACACGGAGTCCATCTCCCCGAGGGAGGAGAAGCTGTGGGGGAACACCAGAGCGGCAGGCGTGGGGAAAAGGCTGGCATCTTCAGGGACTGTTGGACAAGGATCAGAGCCAGCACAGGCCCCAGCCCATGTGCGGGGAGCACAATCACATTCAGCAGCTCCTGCACAAGGGCAGGAGACAAGCGGGGCCCCAGGACGGGAGCAGGGAGAGCCAGCCCCTCCTCAGGCTCGGGCAGGAGCCATGCAGCTGGCTGTCAGCGAACCACCTGAGCAGGGAGAGCCATCCCCTGCTCCAGCTCCTGCCAGGGCCCTGGGGCAGGCTGAAGTTGTCGCCAGGGAGCAGGGAGAGCCATCCCCTGCTCCAGATCCTCCTGGAGCCCGCTCAGGCCCCAGCATTGTCCCCGGGAGAGCTCGCTCTCCAACCCCCATCATCCCCAGCTCCTGACCCATCCCTTCCACCTTCTCCCTCACCACGACCTCCCTTCCTCTCCCTGCTTCCCCTGTATGTCTGTTTAGCATTTTTTTCTTTTCGTTTTGTCTCTTTGTTTGGTGTTTGTATAAAATCTGAAATAGATTTCTGTTTGAAGAACTCTGCGTTTTCTCCTTTTCAGTGGTACGATTCCTGAGCATTAAGTGCAGTCCCAACGCTGGGCCTCCATCGCCGCTGTCCAGTTGCTGAACATTCCCTTCACCACAAGGGAAGCCTGTTCCCAAAGCGCTCATCCCCCATTCCTCCCTCGCTGCCTGACAACCCCTAATGTGTGTTCTGGCAGGTTTTGGTCAGTCTTTTCTGGATGTATCCGATAAGCGGTGTCATGCCATAGGTGGCCATCCTAGTCTGCTTCCATATTTTCAGAAGCACTGATCGATTTTTCATTTCCCTTTCTACTTGAATAGCATTTTTGCCAGCTGATAGGCAAGTCCCCATGGATTGTGGATTAGATGCTTCAAATGAAGCCCTTTTATTATGTCAGGCTACAGACCGCTCTTCTAAGGGGGACACCAGAGCCACAAGCCACACAGAAGTGCCTGGTTCTTCCATGGCCAAAACAAAAACAAGAAAAAGGGAGACAGCTGGAAAGACAAACCACAAACTCGAAAGCATTCCTCCTCAACCAAGGTGAGAGAAAGGTGCAACCTCCCTCTGGACCAAAAAACTCCTGAAAGTCGTTGTTTTCAAGGGACAGAGAGCAAACACACGCAATTCCCCCGAGAGGCGATACATAGGGACAGCATATGTCAGAGATGCTCGAACTCCCCCATGAGGGCGCGTGCAAACGGAAACACCATGGAGACGGCATTGGTCACCACCAGACTGGCTGGTTTCTGGTTTGGTTGCGACCAGCCCTGGTGAGAATTTGGGGCAGCAGAGGCCCCTGCAGATCCCTGGAGAGCAGGGGGAAAGGACACTGCTCTCTGGGAGAATAGCCTGCAGGACCCTTCCAAGTTCCCCAGGACCCCACCTTTGCTGGCAGTGCCAATGCCAGGAGTGTGGCCCACAGGAGGTCTTGCCCAAGGTTTCCAAGATCTCTTTTCAAGAGTAGTCATGACAGCAATGGTCGCAATAGCTGGGAGCTGGGAACACAACTCAGGTTCATGGAGAGGCAATGGGACCTGTGCGGCCCATCCACCAGAACACGGATATGTGACATCAACAGGGAGACAAACATCTATGAAAATGAATGTGCGTGTGAGAGAGAGACAGACAGAAGGAGACAGAACGAGAGCAACCGTGCCAGGGAGATATGCACCAAACTGTTCACGGGGCTCACGACTTTCCAGTCTCTCATCTGCTCCCGGTGGGATGTTGAAACTTCTTAGAATGTGCGTGTATTCCTTTCCTAATTCTAAAAAGGTGAATATCACAGCTTCAATGAAATCCATTGATGATTCATCTTTGGAATAAAGTACATTCTTTAGTTTCTATTTTTGAAGATTTCTATTCCAAGACAATGAACGTTTATTGTAGTAAAAGAATGAATTTTAAGAGACTGAAGAATTAAGAAAGTGGCAACTCAGGAGTGCCCTTCACAGGTGGTCTTCACCTTTCCAGTCCTTTCCCTTGGTGTCCACGTGTGTGTGCGCGCGGGCATGTGTGTGTGTGTGTGTGCCCGTGTGCCCGTGTGCCCGTGCGCGGGGGTGCATGTGTGGGGGGTGATGCATGTTCACACCTGTGCTGCGTGTGTGCACATGGATATGCCGGTGTGTGCATGAGAGTGCGTGCATCCTGTGGGTGCTGAGTGCGGAGGCCTGCAGGGCGTGTGCTCCTCTGGATCTGATTTCTTCAGGGGCGGACCCTGGTCAGACAACACTCTTCCTCTTGGATATCCCGGCATCCGAATTTCCAAATGGCCCCGATGTGGAACGTGCCCCCTTTCTGACTTTCCTCTCCCCTCCTCACGCTGATGGGAACATCAACCTCCCTCAGTCTCTGATCCTGGAGGACATATCCCCAGAGGGGGAGATTCTGGCGCATGACGTCAACACGGTGTTCCGCGGTTGGTCACTCTCTGACCTTCGAGGTCTCCTTCTCTGCTGTGAGCCTGTTTTGGGAAAGTGGGGATGCAGAGAGCCTGGGGCAGAGAACTCAGGGAGGGATGGAGAAGGACTGGCTGCTAGGATGCAGCTGAGGAAGGCACCAGGGGTGACCTGTGCAGCTGGAGGGCCCCCCTCCTGCCCGCCTGGTCCTGCTGCTGGCCTCATCCCTGGTCCCACCCTCCACCTCCCTAGCCCACTTTGGCCTCCCAATGCCCCTCCCGGCCTCTAACTCTCCTGAGCTGAGCAGCCTGACCTGCTGACCAGGACAGAGGATGAGGAGGGCCCGCACACTCCTGCCTGCTCTCTCTCCCTCCAAACCCCATCCTCCAGGCAGGAAAGCACATCTAGGGCAGTGCACAGAGTCACGAGGACCACCTCGAACATGCTCCGTCCAGGGGTCGTTCTCAGCTGCATGCGCAGGACCCGCTGGACCTCGTGTGAGCAGAAGGGACTTTGACAAGGTACGACGGAGGCCTCGTGGAAGGTGCCAGAGCTCTAAGCCTGGGGCTGGGGGCTTTAGAGAAGGTCATTGAGCACAAAGCAGAGCTAGGGTCCTCTAGCAGTGATCCTTGCCTCAGGCTCTGTGCCAGCCCCTGGTCCACACAGCCAGCAGACTCTGCTTCTGGGAGGGAGGGGCTCTGCTTAGTGGGGACGAGGGAGAGAGCCCTGGGCACCTTGAAAAGGGACTGCCATTCGAGCCTCGCTTTCCTCCCCTGTGCACTGGGCTGGCAGCCGACCTGCCGTGGTGGTGTGAGACAAGTTCACGGAGGCTGCACTTGGAGTGGCTGCTCCTTCGAAGAGCTCCACAGCTACTAGCTCCCATGATGAGGAATCCCAGGAGGAGAACTGGGCCGGGGGCCTGGATCCCACCCGGGCTGGCAGACCGTCATGGCACCGGATGGGGTGGAGAAAGTTATTCCAGAGGAACAAAGGAGTCAGAGCAAGTCGGGCATGCCTGGTGGGAGAACAGAGTGGGCAGAGGCCAAGGGCCCCAGGGGCTCTCCTGGGGGTGACGTCAGCAGGATAGGCTCCTGGGCACGACGAGCTCTGTCCAGGCCTCTGTTCACCACATGAGCTGTCTCTCCGAATCCTCCTGGCAGCCCAGTGGGGCATGAGGGATTCTGGCCTTCATTTCACTGATAAGGAAAGCGAGGCTTAAAGAGACTGGGTCCCTCTGTGCCCAACAGAGGAGCAGAGCCAGGACTGGAACCTAGTGCCTGTTAGACCCCATGGGTCCCCCTGACGAGGAAGGACCTCTTTTCCCTAAAGTCCTGACAATCTTTGGTGCTGGTGCCCAGAGAGACCTCATCTTGCGGGGCGAGAGGGTGGTCCTGGTCCTCAGAGAGCCCACAGTGTCTGTGGCTGGCCAACCTGGTCACCACCCAAGCCCCAGGCAAACGGGATGGCCCTGGACCTCGAGTTCAATGAGGGCTGGAGGCCGGAATGGGGCAGGCCCCAGGAGAGACAGGAGCCCTGAGCTCCAGGAGGTTGCAATGTGGGACACTGGGCAGAATGACCCCGGGCCGGAGAGACAGGGGTCCTGGGTGATGCTCAGTCTCTCTCTAGCTGGCGACTGCAGGGGAGGGCCTGAGCCTCAGCTTCCCCATCTGCGCAATGAGGAAATGACTGGGCCTCCTGACAGGCTCTTGGGAGACTCCGCTGAGGAAGGACTTGTGGATCTCTTGCCTGGTGTCTGGAGCGCATTGGGAACCACCTGCCAGGCTGTCACAGTGGTCCTCCTGGGTGCAGGGTCCAGGGAGTCCCTCCTCAGCTTCCCTCCTGCTGCCCTGTCCCCAGGAATAGCCAGCATTCCTTGAGGCGGAGTTGAAGAAGATCCAGGCGACTCTGTGTTGCACGTGACAGGGGCTCAGAGCCAGAAGGACAGCTGGACACGTTCCAAGCCGCTGTCCAGGGCCTGTCCTGTGACACTGGAGCCCACCAGAAATCAAGTCTCCTCCTCAGTGGATCCCAGCTGCTGTGGCTTTAGGCGCTCCCTCACTCATTCATCAAGGCTTTCATTGGCTCCTTCCTTCACTCACTCACTCACTCACTCTCTCACTCACTCAGTCATTCACTCATTTCTACTCTCACTCCTAGTTTTCACTCATTCAGCCCAAATGCTCTGGTCCCTGCTGTGCACCCAGCAATGTGACCTCACCAGTGAGTGTGACCTGGCGTGACCCTTGTCCCCACGGTTCACATCTGCTGTGTGACATGGAAGACGGCCATCCTTCGGGTGAGGGGGAGTGATGAGCACCAGGAATCCGCTTCTGAACAGAGAGGCCAGTCATGCACAGGAAAGAATGGCGAGAACACGTGCACGGCTCCTCTGCTAGAACAAGAAAAGAAGGAAAAGTTAGGACCAAGAAATATGCCCTATGTTGAACAAAACATGGGCTCTGATTGCAAGTGTGCATTGATTCCTAAGACCAACAAAGAAGAAATCCAGTGGATTGGGGCTTGGTGACACCATTTTTCTGACCAACGATGGCATTTGAGGAAACATCTTCTAGGGCTCACACTTTCCTAAGGCCTCTTTGATCCCCTAGCACTTCAATCTTCCTCCTTGGAAGCCTCTGTCCTGGCCCCTCCTCGTCCAATGACTCTTCTTCTGCTGCTCGGGGGCCTGCCCTGCGGGGCCACACTCATCCATCCGGGACTGTCCGCGTCATTGGGACAGGCTGCCCGCATTCCTCCCTGGGCCTCATGAGCTCCTGCTTCTTTTGCAAGGCTGGCACTTTCACTTCAGGATCACTTGGCGTCTTTCTTTGCAGTGGTTTGCATCATCACACACCGGGTCCCCCCTGATGACTCCATGAGGCAGGCCACTTGTCAGCATCTTCCAGGCGAGGAAGCTCAAGTCCCGAAGGCTGGACGACTTGTCCAGAGGCACAGCTGGTGTGGCGCCTTGGCAGAATTGGGTTCCCATGCAGAGGAAGATGGAGGGGAAGCGGTTTGTTTGCAGGTCTTCCCAGGAAGCCCTAGGGAGGACGCGGGGAGTGAGCCTGGAGGAGGAAAGCCAGAGTGGGACCTGAAGAGCAAGCACCAGTGTGGTGAGCATCACTCTCCCTCCCAGCGGGAGACCAGGTCCCGCCTGCAGTGGCTCTGTCCCCTCAGGTGGAGGGATCACCCCAGGGCATTCCTGCCTCCTCACTGCAGCCCACACAGCCTTGCAGGAGAGGAAGGGCCTGTGGGCAGGAGAGCCATCAGGCAGGGAGGAGGGATGCAGGCACTGCAGCGGGCTGCTATCAGTCTCCTGGGCACTGGCTCCCAGCTGCAGGGGCACTCAGGTGGGCTGAGGGAACAGGAGTGCGACCACAGCAGTGTCTGCAGCTGGGGTCTCCATACAGGTCCCGCCCTTCTGTCCAGAGAAAGACTCATCTGCATGGCATTTGTCCTCCCAAACACAAAGTTGGCTTCAAGAACACCCCTCCGCCCGGCCCCCTGCCCGATTCCTTTCCACTCATCTCAAGTAACAAGCAATTCCGAAGATTTGATTGGTGTTGGATGCCCAGAGACAGTGGTTTTTGGGGCCCATGTTGCAACCTTACTGGCATTTTAAAGATCTCAGGATTTTGATTGAAAAACAGGAAAATGCTGAGGACCCCAGAGAGCTTTCTGGAAGGGAAAAGCTTTGCAATACTGCCCTCCCACCAGCTCTTCTCAAAATCCCTCCAGGCCCCGGAGTCTCCATCTCGGGTGCTCAGATTGCTGGAAGGATGTGCCTTCCAAACGTCCTCAGGGTGGGCCGGCAGGACAAACGGAATGGTGGAGCGAGGAATTCAGCAAATCCACCTCCAGCACAGCAATGACCATCCTGGAGAAGCCGGCAGAAAACCACCAGGTCAGCACTCTGCCAAGAGACCAAAGGCACACAACCCACCGAGGAGCATCTGAGGCTGAGGGAGACCAATGAGAGTCTGTGGGGTTTTCACCCAGGGCAGCTCCCTGCCCCACACCCTCAGTGTCAGGGCCCTGTGACAATGGCAAGCCTGAACGCGGCTGCTTCCCTGTCAGAAGTTGTCCACTTGGTTTCTGCACGGGCGGGGAAACCCCAGCCCCTGAGCGTTTCTGGAAACTGTAGCCATCTCAGCGGCAAGCTGCCATGGAAGGTCAACTTGGCAGCTGCCTGAGGTTGTATCAAGAACAGAGCCACGAACTAGCCAGAAAGGAGAGAGAGAGAACCAGGCAGTGAGACAGACACAGGGCCTTCATGGGCTTCACGCATCCCTGGGGGTCTGGACGGTTGTGCACACGTGCAGGTCTGTACACACTCAGGAGAGACTAGGCAGGTGCGCATTGTGGGGAGGGTTAGAGACCTGCCACCAGCCCAGGCCCTGGCCCCAGGCCTTGCTGCCTCCCAGGGGCTCCCAGCTGACTGACTGGCAAAGCCCAGCCCTGTGTGGGCTCCCTGTCCTCTCTGGGGCTCGCATGCAGAGAGGCCTTCCCACCTGGAAACTTCTCCCCAGGTCTTCTTCAGAGGGTGAGCCGATGGGCTCTGAAGGTAGAGAAGGTGGGGAGCAGGGAGGAGAGGCTCCTGAGGCCTCAGCCCTTCTGGGACAGGAAGAGAAGGAGCTGGGAGTGGGGAGGAGGACCCTGCTTGTTCGGCCCTCAGTCCCCTTCCGTGTACACCTCCCTCTGAGGAGATGGAGTCCAGGAAAACCTGGAGAGCAGAGCTGGTCCCGATGAGTAACACTCCCAGGGAGGAGGATCGGAGCTCAGCCCAGGACGAGCCCAGGGAGGAAGCGAGCCTTTCACCGCGGGACACTCCACTCACGGTCAGTGTGGCCCTGGCAGGCATGAATGTCACTGCCTGTCCGACACACCCCTGTGGAGCCGCTCAGTGGGCAGGGACTGGCCTCTGACCGACAGAGCACAGCACAAGTGATAGATCAGCCCTCCAGATCTCATTCCCTAGGCTGTCCTTCCCACTTCCTCCCGCTCTTCTGTTCCCTCCTTCTCTCGCTCCCTTTGTTTCTCTCTCTCTCTCAGTCTCTCTTACCCATGGACCTGGGGACCATGCATGGATGTCCTGAACTCCCCTATGTAGAGGCCACATAGGGATGAACCAGGGGCATGCCCTGGCCAACAGGGAGAAAGGAGCTCAGCTCTCAGTGAAGCTGATCATGACCACGCCCACGGGAGTGATCTCCATAGCAAATCTCACCCTAGCACAGCCTCAGTTGAGGCCACAGCCCCAACCTACAAGACGCCAGGAGGCAGAGACTCCAGCTCAGCGGTGCTGGCGTCGCTGGCCCACAGAGATGGTGAGATCGTGAGTATTTGTAGTTGAGAGGTGCAGGGTTGGGAGCAATGGAGTCCAGGAGGAGCAGATCCCTCGCGCCGCCTCCCAGGCCCTGGGTCTGGCCTGCCCTCCTCCCTCCGCTCTCCTCCAAGCTCTCTGCAGCCACACTGCCAGCCTTTCGAACCTCCTCTGGCAAACTCGCTTAGGCCTGCATGTCTCTGCACCAGCAGTGCTCTCTCCCTGGCACACTGCTCCCGGCATGTGCAGGGCTGGCTCCTCCTGTCACTCTGCTCACAGCCAATGTCACCCCGGGGAGGCCTTTCATACTCTCCTACCCTGTGAGACCCCAGCCCTCCCTGCAGGACACTCTTTCTTGTCGTTCCAGTTCATGCTCTTCTCTTTCACACGTCTCGGATGTGGTGCTTTTGCCCGTCTCCCTCCAGACTGATCTCCTGGGGCTCAGGGACCACTAGGCACTTTTTAGCACCACCCCAGGGCCGACCAGGGCTCCTGGCCCAGGGTGAGGGCTTGGCACACAGCTGCTCAATGAGTAAACAGGGGGATCTTCGGTTTCTCCTTCCTGCTTTTGACCTGCTGCAATGGTGGAGACGAACGCTAGTATTAGGAGGTGCAAGCGGGTTCTGAGGCGGGGGAATGGGCAGCGTGACTTCCACATGACTCCTCCTTTGTTCAGTTGCTCCAGCACAGCTCAGTGGGCCCCCCTGACACTGGAGGTGCCCCGCAGTGGCCAGTACTGGACAGAAGCCACGGCAGGGACAGCACAAAACCACACATTCACCTCTATTGGGGCTTTTCAAGACGGTGGCTCTCTAGGTTCTCGGTGGGACCTACAACACCAAGGACAGTATGAGGGGCTTTGGAAGCCTCCTTCCCCCCGCCCATGTGTTCATTCATCGGCGTCATCTTCACTCACGAGGCATCCTTGCCTCAGCTAGGACAATGACTCGCCTCGACTTCCAAAAGAGCACCCCAACAAAAACCATCTTTCCTTCTACTTTGGCCTCGCTGCACGGTGCTCTGGCATGTCCTTCTCTAGCCCGATCCTCATCCACCAAAGCCCCTGAACCTCTCCCTAATCCACAGGCCTTCAAGGTCTGGGAAGCATTATCCCAGGGTCTTGGAGCATAGTGGGTCATTGATGGAGAGCCAAAGCCTACAGACACTTTGCAGTCATGTGGATCACCGACTTCAAGCGCCCTAATTTATACAGGAGACACTGTGGCCTCTCTCCTCTAGCCCCTGTCTACGCTCAGGAGTGTGGGGTCCTGGAAGTTCCAGATGCCCACAGAGGTTGGTAACTTTCCATTTGAAGATTCTTCACTTAATCTCACTGGGATAGCAAATTTTACCATGAAGGTAACACATATACAGGCTCTGGGGACTAAGATGTGGACATCTTTGGTGACAGCCATTACCAAGCCTACTCCATGGGAAAATTGATCATCACCAGGGTTGCAGTCAAGGAGCAGGGTAACCCTAGGGAGAGATGTGTCCTCAATAGACACTGTCAGGGGAGTGACAGAGACAGAAGTGCAGGGAGTGCCGTGGGGTAGCATCTTCCATAGTGTGGCCTTGGGAGGTTTCTCTGAGGAGTTGATTTAAATATGTTTTATTTATATATTAATTTCCATACCAAAAGATTCACCATTTTAAAGTGTATAATTCACTCTGAATAGAGAACACAATGTTAAATGAGAAGAACAAAGTTGGAAACTACTTGACTTCAAGACTTACTAGAAAGCTACAGTAATCAAAACAGTGTGATATTGGTGAAAGAAACGACAAATCAATCAATAGAACAGAATAGAGAGTCTAGAAATAAACCCACAGGAATATAGTCAACTGAGAATTGACAAAGGAGCAAAGGCAATACACTGGAGCCAAGATCAGTTCTTCAATCAATGCTGCTGGAACAATGGACATCCACCTGCAAAAATATGAATCTGGACACAGATCTTACACCCTTCACAAAAATTAACTCAATATAGATCATGCATCTAAATGTAAAACGGAAAACTCCAAAACTCTTAGAAGATAACATAGGAGAAAACCAAGATGACCTTGGGTATGTTGATGATTTTTTAGACACAACTCAAGGCACAATCCATGAGAAATGGATAAATTGGACTTCATTAAAAGTAAAAAGTTTCTGCTCTGTGAAAGATGATAACAAGGGATTGAGAAGATAAGTAACAGACTACGGTAAAATATTTGCAAAAACACATCTCATAAAGGACTGATATAGGAAATGCATAGAGAACACTTAAAACTGAATAATAAGGAAACAAACAACCTCATTAATCAATGAGTGAAAGATCTGAACAAATCCCTAAGTGGTTGCTGAAGATTGATGAGGGCAGGAAGAGGGGTGAATCTGCAGAGCACAGAGGATTTTTAAGGCATTGAAAATACTCTGTATGATAGCCTAAAGATGGATACATCTTATTCTCTTGTCCAGAGTTATAGAATGAACAAGGCCAAGAGTGAACATTAAGGTAAACTATGGACTTGGGGTGAGTATGATGTGCTAATGCAGGCTTATCAATCATAACACATTTACCACTCTGGTGGGAGATGTTGAAAATGGGGGAAGCCATGCATGTGTGGAGGCAGGGGGCATATGAATAATTTCTGTGCTTTCCCCTCAATTTTGCTGTGAACCTAAGACTGCTCTAAAAAATAATCTTAAGTTTTAAAAAGCATATTATTCAGTGGTTTTTAATATATTCACAAGGTTGTGCAATCATCGATGCTAATTCCAGAATATGTTCATTACCATAAAAAGGTTCCTCATGCCCATTAGCAGTCATACTCCATACTTCCTTCCTCCCAGCCACTGGCATTCATTAATCTACTTTCTGTCCTTCTGGATTTGTCTATTCTGGACATTTCCTATAAATGCAATCACACAACAGGTGATATTTTGGGTCTGGCTTCTTTCATTTTGCATAATGTTTTCAAGGTTCATCCATGTTGTACCAGGTATCAATACCTCATTCCTTTTTACAGCTGAATAATATTCCATTGTATTCATATATCACTTTTGTTGAGCTATTCATCAGTGTAAACTGCCAAACTATTTTCCTGAGCAACTCTACCTTTTCACATTCCCACTGTCAAGCAGCAAATGAGTGAGGGTTCCAAATTCTCCATATCCTCACCAACACTTGGTATTATTTGACTTTTTTATTATAGTCATCCTGGTGTGTGTAACGTGATATCTCATTCTGGTATTGATTTGCATCTCCCTAACAACTGATAATGGGGAGCATCTTTACCTGTACTTATTGGCCATTTGCATATTAATCTGGAGAAATGCTTATCCAAATGCATTGCCCATTTACAACTGAGCTATTTGTATTTTTATTATTGAGTTGCAAGAGTATATTATATGTACTCAACGGTAGACCCTTATCAGATATGTAAAGATGTGCAAATATGTTCTCCCCTTCTGTGGGTTGTCTTTTCACTTCCTTGACCATGTCCTTTGATGCACAAAAGTTTTACTTTTGATGAAGTTCAATTGACCTATTTTCCCTTTAGTCGCTTGTACTTTGGGCGTCATATGTAAGAAACCATTGCCTAATCCAAGGCCATGAAGTTTAGTTGTACATTTTCTTCTAGGGGTTTTGTAGTTTTAGATCCTACATTTACATTCCTGATCCATTTTGACTTAAGTATTGCATATGGTGTGAGGTAGGGGGTCAACTTAATTCTTTCACATGTGGATATCCAGTTATCCCAACACTGCTTGTTGAAAGACTATTCCTTTGCGATTTTCTTGGCATGTCAACTAATTCTAGAATCTGTGTGTGTTGGGGGTGGTGTGACTTACAGTTCCTTGGAATCATTCTTTATACAAAGGATTTTTTTTTCTGGCCTTGTGGACTTTCCAACAATACATATGTAGACCAGCCATTAGTGAAGAAATCATTTCATTTATTCTGACCAGTTTTCTCTTTGTTTGCTGTGGGTATGTAATTCCACACCCTGTTACTCCCTGATGGCTGGTAGGCCTCATTGCACCATCGTTCTGGACTGGATTATTGCAGCACCTTTCAAAGTAGTTTCTCTGCCTCTATTTTTGCCCCACAAATTTATCCTCAATGCAGCAACTGGAGTGATGTTTTAAAACCAGAAGTCAAATTCGTTGTAAAATCTCACCAGAGGCTTTCTATTACTCTCAGAGTAAAAGTTAAGGTCCTTATCATGGCCTACAAGCCCAACTGAATCGGTCCCACCCTCTCTCTGACCTCATCTCTGGCCACTCTTTCCCTGTATTAATCTCTCCAGTCCCTCTGCCCTCCATTATGTCCCTGGTGCATGCCAGGCACTCTTCTACCCAAAGACTTGAACTCTATGTTCCTTCCACCTGGAATTCTCTTCCACCTGATGATTTCATGGTTCATTTCCTTCATTATCTTTAATTCTGTGTTCAAATGTCACCTTGGTGAGGCTTGTCACAACCATGCCATTTAAAATAAAACTATCCCCTTGTCCTGACACTCCTTAAACAACTTGTTCCACTTAGATTTCTCCCCATAGCACTTATTATCTTTTAAAATAATATGTAATTATGTGAATCAATGTTCAATCAGGACACAGAAACTATACAAAAGATTGAGCAGGAATAGTTTCTATAAGGAAAAATTAAGTATAAAAGTGTAAAGAGAACTATAGAGAATAGCCCAGAATTACAGTAGAGTAGCTAAGAAAGAAACAAATGTGGGAGGGGTCCACTTCTGCAAGGCCGGGTTCAGACTTTGTCGGAGAAGGTGTGGCTGCAGTTCAGGGATGGTGGAGGAGTTTGCCGGTTGCCAAGGGCCAGAGCTGGTCCATGGTCAGAGCAGCGTTCAGCGGGTAGGGAAATGTAGGCGGACAGTGGCAAGTGCCAAAGTTCTGTCCCCTACCAGGGGCAGGTGGGCTGAGGTTATGACACCTACAGGACTCACCGGGATTCCACTTGTGGGGGTGCCACTCAATCCCCCTAGGAAGCTATCCAAGGGGATCCACTGATTCCACTGTTGATCACCCACTGTGGGTGAGTGCCTGTGGACATCCCCAGATTGTGCCACGGCTGGTTGTACACCAGGAGAAAGAAAATGAAAAAACCTGGAAGCACCCTGGAACCAGGAAGGAAGCCCCTTTGCCCTAAGCCTTCTGCTAACAAAGCTTAACCCCTGCCAGGTGCAAAAGAGAAATGCCTACTGGGTCCAGCTCCATTATTGCAGAGCAAACAATGGAGGGCAACACATTGATGTTGTATTACAGAGGCAATCCCTTGATAACTGGTAACATAATTCACTGATTTATTTTGTTTATTTTATGTTTTCCATGCTTTTACTTCCAACTTACCCCTATTGTTATATTTCTAGTAAGTTTTTTGAAGACAGCATATGGTTGTATCATGGTTTTTAATCTACTCTGCCAATCCCTGTCGTTTAGTTTGCATGGTTAGTCTATGTACATTTGCTATAATCATTAATATGTAAAGGCTTGTATTTGTTTCCTAAGGCTACTGTAAACAGTGCTATAAGCCAGGTGGCTAAAACATAAACATTCATTCTTTCACAGTTCTAGGAGGAGAAGTCTGAGATCAAGTGAGATGGGGAAGGTAGAAAATCCAATAAAGGGTATGTCAATGAGATGGTCACTATTGTGGGCAACTGGGACTCAGTCTTCCTGAAGATCCTCTGAGAAATAGGGTGGAACCATCTCAAGACTGTCCCATGGGGAACAAAGAGCTGAGGACTATTAGCCCATCAGTTACCATCTCTACTGACTCGGTAGGTGAATTCACCTGCACTTCTAGTGTCACCATGTGTGCATAGGAAGCATAGGGGAACAGAGGATGCAGGCATTGGGTTGGGAAGCTGTGACCCTCTCAGTGTGCAGGAACTACAGGTGCAGTGGGCTGAGGGGGTGGGCCATCAGCACTGTCAACCATAGTCCACCCCTTGCACTGCACTGATGCACTCATGCTCCAAACCAAATCTGTTCTGGCGAATTATGGAACTGAGGCTTCAGGGTAGTAACCAGCCACAATCTCTAAAATAATGACAGGAGATGATTAGTAGAAACAAGCTGCAGTCCCAGCTTTCCGGGTGGTCTGGGGGCTTTAATTTGCATCCATCCTGCCTCCTCTCCTGCCCCTTCTCCATGTCCACCTATCCCAGCCAGCAAGCCCTCTGGTCTTGGTGATTGTTTGGTAGTGCCATGAAAACCTTCTTGTTCCCATATGCCAAGGAAGGCCCAGACATTTTCCCCCTTAGTGAGACATCTGGGAAGTAGCAGCTGTGAGGAGCTGTGACCACTCTGAGATTCAAAGGAGAGGTTGTGAGAGGTGTCACCAGAAGTGATGAGAGCTACAGCTGTGGAGTAGACGCAGTCATCATGGTGTGGGTGGTATAATGGTCTCCCATCATAACGGGATGCAGCCATCCAAAGAAACGCCTCAGGCCATTGTGTACTGGGGGGCGGAGATAGGTCTCCCCTCCTGCCACTGTTCTCCCAGTGGTGTCTACCACCAGTTGAACACATCCAGTGTCCAAAAAAACACCACACAATTGGAAAGCTCTGTAGAGTTCACCTGAGGTGGCACAGCACAAGATGGTGGACGACGGGCAGCCCCTGGAAACCTCCAATTGCACTAAGCATAGGGTTCATGGGGGCAGCCCTGTCCTCCCAACGACCCCTACGTGGTGTTCCATCATCTTTTCAAGGATGGAATTAAATTTGTCAATGTCATAAGATGCTTAGATCAGTGACTCCATATAATGAGGGAAATCAAGGTCTCTGGGGTACAGTCAACAAGAACAGGACACAGGAAATGCTCTCCCATTGACATAGAGACTCCAGCATGTTTACTAATCTCTGGTCCTAAAGTGCACTGGCCTCGCCCTTTCCTACTCCCAGGACGGAAGGTTTTCTGCTCAGCAGCACCTTCCAAGTTGGCAGTTGATTACTGGATCGTGCCAGCACCCTCAGTACAATCCCCCGGGGGTTATTAGAGAGGGCTTATTATTGTTATTTAGTGAGTACTTGGGGGTGTGCAATCGGCAGTGGTGTCCAATCTTCTGCCAGAGAGGCACAAAGCTGCCCTTGTGTGGCCGTAGCACCTGTGTACAGGGTCTACGTCAGCTGTGGGTCTCAGCGGAGATGATTCAAGCCCAGGAAGTACAGGGTCAGGGAGGGAGAAGGCCAAATTCTTGCTCAGAAGGCAGCCAGGACTGAGGCCAGCAGAGCCAGGTGCCCAAGTGTGCTCAACCATGAACTCAGAGCACAGGCCCCTCGTGGCCTATTTGTGCCTCACTCGGCCCATTTATCCAAAGGAAAGGAGATGTGAGGCCTGTCTTATGGTACATGAAGCAGTCAAAGCTGAGGAGGGAGGTGAAAGCATTTTGGAAAGTCGGGGTTCTAGAAGAATGAATGTAAGCAACTTGCAGTATTGGGGGTTTGGACAGGCTCTGATGGATCCTGGTCCCTGGTCCCACTCCAGGCAGAAGGAGGGAGGAGCCCTCATTCATTGAGCCTTGTACATGTCAGGGGAGCTGGGTCTTTGCAGGCCCACTCAGCAGAGCCTTACAAAGATCCAAAGTGATCGAAGTTGTGGGTGCCCCTGTAGGGGCGGAATCCTCTGAGGCTCAGAGAGATTCAGTAACTGGTTTATTCTTGAATGAACGAAAGACCAAGAGCACCTAGCACGTGGATGGAGCTCCTCCCTACAGGCCATCGAACTCGTGAGACCCGGGAATCAAGCCTTTCCCTTTGGGGAACTTAATTCTAACAGAGAAGATGGGCACTGAACACTCATGGGGAGAAATGAGCAGACAATCCAGAGAGTAATGAGTGCTCTCCGGGAAACACAGCCTGGCCTGGGGGTCCAGAATGAAGGGGGTGGCACAGCCAGATCGCTCCCTCCTGTGGCCTGGGGAGGCCCCTCTGAGGAGGTGATATTTAAACTGATCCTGAGACATAAAATAGTGCCCCCAATGCCGGGAAGATGTGGCCTGAGGGTCCCAGGCCCAGGACGAGCAAATGCAGGGGCCCCAGGGCAGGTGAGAGCTCGGACTCTGGGGACCCTGTGGGAATCAGCTGATTGCACACCCTGTCTCTGTAGTTGTAAAGCTCAGTCCCTCTCCCCTCAGCAGTGAGAGGCCAGTTACCAGAGAACTGGCGGAAGATCCAGCCCTGGGATCCTGGGGGAGGGGGATGGGCAGGGCTGTAAGGAAGCCCTTGGCCTTCCCTCCATGACTGGGAGTGCAGACATGCACCCCTGCCCCTTCTGATAATGTCCTCATCCAGATGGCTCACTTGGAGTAAGCACCCTGGGAGGCAGGAAAAAGGGATGGTATTATGTGTCTTTTATTCTGTGGGTGGCACTTAATTGTCACTCATCAGATTCCAAGAATAATGACAGTCCACCTCCCCTGATGCAGAATTGGCCAGGATGTTAGGTGGGAGGGGTATGGCCAGTGCCAAGTGTTCATGGGCACGAGCCGAGCTGGATATAAAGGGCAGCGCTGTGAAGACTCGCACAGCCTCCTCCAGACCCCAGTGACCTGCCGGCGGCTGTGAGCACAGACCCCTGGAGATGAAGGTTCTGTTCCTGACCATCACCCTTGGCCTGATCACAGCCCTGCAGGCCCAGGACCCTCTGTTCTTCCCCTCAGAGAACGAGAATGTGAGCCCAGGGAAGGGCAGGGAGGGAGCTATGGGGGAAAGGCGGTGACTACCTGTTGGCCAGCAGTGACCAGGGGCCTTGTGTTAGGAGGTGTCATTCAAGGTCGAAGTTCTGACCCTGTGCTCCCTGCAGAGTGTGGTCAGAGGAGCAGGAGGCTCTGTTCTTGTGTCTTCAGACAGCGCTCCTCCTTGGGCCCAGAGGCTGAAGCAGGGGAGTGGGTTCAGCATTGGGACTGTTGGTCTGACACTTTGGGAACCCAGAGGCACTGAGGACCCTGTGGAGTAGAGACTCATCCAGGGCCAGGGCCCGGTCCCAGCAGAGAAGAGACTCATGGGGTGGGAGACCCCCTGCCTCTGTTTAGGGTCGGGAGCCCTGAGTGCTGGGCTGGTTCTAACAGAGCCCAGGGTGTGGATGTATGGGACCCAGCCAGCCTTTGGAGGACAGCAGCTGGGGTGCTGGGGATGTCTGGTGATGGCTGCAGCCCATGCACCGGGGATGGGGGTAGTGGGGTGAGGAGGAGATTCTGGGCCATGTCCGTGCTGGACTCACGGCCCCCACCCTGCTCAGATCATAGGGACATGGTATGTGAAGGCCGTGGTGGCTGACAAAGATCTGCCTAAGGAGAAGAGGCCCAAGAAGGTGTCCCCCTTGACAGTCACTGCCCTGGATGGTGGAGACTTGGAGGCCATGGTCACCTTCATGTGAGTGTTGCCTCCCAAGGGTCCTGCTCTCCCCTCCTCCTCCCTCTCCCCAGGCTGCGAGGTGGCCCAGAGCAGCCCCTCTTCCTGCTTCTTCCCATCCCACTTTGGGATGTGGGTAAAATGAATGTCCCCCTGACCTTGAAGGGAAAGAGTCCAGACTGGGGGGGGGGGGTGACAACGGAACTTGTGGGGACACCAGGGCAGAGGCCCATGTGCCAGGTGAGCTCAGGTTGGCTCGAGTGTGTTTCCTGACAGCCTCTCCCTCTGCCTCCCGTTTTCCAGGAAGGGGGGCCAGTGCCACGAGAAGAGAGTTGTGATGCATCAAACTGAGGAGCCTGGCAGATACAGCACCTGTGAGTCCAGACCAGGCTGTGCCACATTCCCCACCAGAGCCCAGGCCTCCCCTTCCCGAGGCCACCTGCTGCCTGGCAGTCCCTGCCCTGTCCCCTCCCAGGAGCAGCTAACCACTCCCTTCCCAGGAGTCTCCTTGTCCTGACATTGGACAGGTTTCTCCACAGCAGGGATGACAGTACCAAACCCTCCCTCTGGATGGTCCTAGCAATTCAGCTTGCAGAGAACCAAGGGTTGAGGATGAGGATGCAGGGCGGGGCAGGTGCTGGGAGAACAAAGGACAGAGCCCCAGCCTCTGATGTCTTCTGGCCTCTGGTGACTCCACTGCTTGGGTTGGAACCTTCCTCATGAGGAGTCTCCCTCTCCAGAGTGTGGTCCATGGTTCTGAGCAGCAGTGTGTCCTGGGCACTGGACTAGCTTGGGCACCTGGATTATGGGGCAGTCAGTAGAGCTAAGGTGGCTGAGAAACTGAAACGTTCCAAAATGTTCCCCAATATCTCAAATATTTTCTGCAGGAATGACGACACTAAAGACCAATTTTCTCTATGTCTGTCTGCAGTTGGGGGAAAGAGGCACATGTACATCCTGGACTTGCCAGTAAAGGACCACCACATCTTCTACTGCGAGGGCCAGCTCGGAGGGAAAGCAATCCGCATGGCAAAACTCGTGGGTAAGAGGCTGCTGCCCCAGGTCCTCAGAGATCCACCTCTCCTGACCCACCCCCACAGGCTCTGCTTCTAGAAGCCAGTGGAACTGGCTTCAGTCCTGATTCTGGGGAATATGAACACCTGCTTGTCTTTGGGGGCCGGGCACAATTTGCTGCCCTGGGGCGGCCAGTCCGAACTCCTTCAGTGACCTGACTTCTCACAAAGGGGATATGGATGCAGCTGCAAAGTCCCATCTCCTGGGGTCTGGGGTGTGAGGCCAGGTCAGCATTGGGGAGTGCACTGTTGCTGACAGAGGTCTTCTTGTGGCAATGACCCTCCAGATTGGGGTGAAGCCCAAGAATTCTCTGGCCAGAGAGCATCACAATTCCTCCAGGCCATCAGCTTTCTCCAGGCCATCAGCTTCTTCCAGGTCAGGGGTGTGACCCTGCAGCTTGGCTTTGAGAGTGGGCCTGGGACCCAAGGGGCCCAGGAGTGTCTCCCTGGCTATCCTCCTTCACAGGAACCTGTCACCTGGGTGTGGCCTGTCTCCTCTGGGCCTAATCTGTATACTTTCAGGGGGAACCCTCCATCTCAGCCTCAGCCATTACAGGGCAAAGCCCCCCAAGTGCTGGGAGGTGCTGTCTCCTCTTGGGGTCTGCTTCCTGAACCTGGGGCTCACCTGGTCACCTTGCCTACAGGTAGAAATCCTGACATGAGCCTGGAAGCCCTGGAACAATTTAAGAAATTTGCAGAGCGCAAGGGATTGCCACAGGAGAACATCATCATGCCCGTCCAGACGGGTAAGAGGACAACTCTGCCCAGGTTCCCTGTGTCCACTCTGCATGTCCCTCTGTCCCCTATGTCCCTCCCTATGTCACCAACAGGATCCTCGTGTCCCACTGTGCCCTTCAAGTCCCTCTGTGTCCCCCATGACCTTCCTCTCCCCTTCCCCTGCCCCCCCCATGGGGGAGACATCAGCGCTGTGATGTGTCACAGGGGCACAAGGGCCCCACTCTGGGTCTCTGCTATTGGTGTCAGAGCTGCGGCTTGATGGGGTCTGGGCCCTTGGCCAGGGTCTCTTCTCATTGCTGAATTTTCCTTGGTTTCTACAGAAAGCTGCATTCCTAAAAGTGACTAGGGTAAGTGACCCTTGAAGCAAACAAGAGTCCTGGGTTCAAAGGAACGTCAGGAGTCACCAAGGCACCCCCAAGGTGGAGACAAGAGGGACTTCATGTGAGCCAGGCAGAGCCTTGTCTGCTCTGAAATCCCTTCTGGGATTTGATCCTTATTTGGGATGTCTGTCCCCGAACATCATTCCTGGGACATTTAGGGACTCCTTTTTTTCTCTGTCTCTGTAACTTAGGACCAATGGGCCAGAGTCTGTCCTCCACCACACCCATGCACCTGGTGGAAGTGGGAGCCTGCCCTCCATGCAGCAGCCCTGAGAGCATTACATGTGCCCCCAGCACTGCCACCCCTGAGAACCCCACACCTGCCTCCCCTCCCCTCCCCTGTCCTGGACTCACTGACCCTCTCCCTTCTTTCTAGGGCAGGGGGCACCAGGACCTCACAGCAGCCCCAGGGCGACACCACCAGGACCCTCTGTCCTGCAGTACATGGAAGGAGCCCCTGCCTCTAGAGCCTGACCTGCTCTGCCCCTCCAGTTACCTTGACTCCCCTTCCTCCCCCAGCCATGCATCCCCTCTCCTAGTTCCACATAAAGAGCTTCAGCAGTTCCTGGTGACTCTGCCTGTCTATGGGGTCCCTCGTGTGGGCTGGGAACTGGGAGGAAGTGGGCAAGCCAGAGAAGGCAGGACAGGAGGACCCATCTATGTCTCCATTCTCCTTGAGAGTTAGACCAATCCAATGGGCATTAGGGTCCAGGCCGAGGGATGGGTGCTACAGCTCTGACCAAGGGTCTAATGGGGGACAGGTCTGACACCCAAGAAGCTCAGGTTCTGGGTGGTCACGTGGTTGGGGAGAAGGGATGTGAAGATAACAGGGTCGGATACAGCCCAGAGGTGATGACATGTGTGCAGGTGGGGACCACCTGGCCCCCTGATTCCCAACTGCCTAGATGTGGTGACAGGAGTGCTGGGAGGCTGCCTTTGAGGGTGCAGGCAGGAGACCAGGCTTCCAAAGGCCATCAGGATGGGGACAGCAGGACCCTGGAATCCAAGCCTGGGTGGGACTCTGCTCCTGCCCCTTCCCCCTAGGCCTGGCTGGACACATGCACTGCCCCTGGGGAGGGAGCCACTTCAAGAGGGACCTTGTTCACAATTGTAATGTCATCACTATGGTTTCCCAAATCACCCTGGGGCTTTGCAGTGACAGCCAGCCAACTGAGGTCAGGGTCTCCTTGCTTGTGGTGGGAGAGGTGAATGCAGCTCAGCTTCCCTAGAGACGGGGGGGGGTGCCTGGAGCTCCCTTCATGCAGGGTCAGTGCACCTTCCCAAGTCACAGGCCCAAGGTCCCCGGTGGGATGGCCAGCATCCCTGGGCTTCTCCTGAACACAGCAGGCCGCAGATGCAGACTTCTGGCACCCTGGTACTTGTACGTTCCTTCCTTGACAACGAAATACTAGGTAGGGAGTCCCTGCATGGTGCAAGCCCCCCACAGGTTGAGGCGGTGCCCAGGGGGCCAGGCAATCACAGGTTGCAACTGCCTTGGCTTTGTTTTTTCAGCTTCCATAAGGATGACAGTTCTTATACCACTGTCCCTGCAATGGCACGAGGCCATCAAGGCAGGAGCCTGGGAGGAGGGAGTCGGTGGAAGACTCTGTGCCCGCAGGCCCGTGTCCTGGGATTCCAGGACCCTGTACCATTTGTCCACCTGGTGCTGACCTGCCCCTAAGCAGCGGTGTCCCTCTGATGTGGCAGCCCCAGGGGCTGTGCAGAGAAGGGGCTGTGAGCTGGCCAGGGTCAGGGTGCAGGGTCCTCAAGGGTCAAGGGGTTAAGACTTGGGGTAGGGATGCTAAGATCTGACAGGTGACAATCCTCAGCAGAACTTCCCCAGGGCACGTCCCTCCAGCTGGAGAACAAGTGGGCAGAGCTGAAGAATCCCTGTGCCCAGCCCATGGGCTCATACAGAGCCGATTTTCAGGGTCTGTCTTCCTAATTGGGGGGCAACAGAATTCCTACATGGAGTCTTTTCTTTGGTCTGGGAATCCAAGTCCAGTACCTGCCCCAGCACTGTCTGCACCACAACAGCCTTGGCCCTGCCTGCAGGCTGTCCAGGTGCCTGGTCTGTGCTGGGCAGTGGTTTTCAGTGGATTCCTGGACCCTGGAGGGCCTGGTGTCCGGGGAGGGCCTTCATGGGCAAGATGGGGCAGAACAAGTGGAATCTTAACCGAATCCTGCAAGCCACACTTCCAATGGGACAGGACCCTGTATCGACCCCAGGAAGACCACAGACTTTCTCAGAGAGGCAGCTGGCATCCTGGGGACTCAAGTCCCTGCGGTCAAACCACCATGCTTTACTCCCCACGTGGACTTCATTCTGGGTGGAGCCCAAGGAGCATCCCTGAAATGAAACCACCCTAAACAGGTCCAGGTCTGAGGTCCTAGCTGTCATGGCCTCAAAGCAATGGGTGGACAGACAGAAAAAAGAGTAAGAAGCGGACCCCACATAGAGTTCATCGTTCCTACAGACAGGACCCTTCTATTTCTCCCTTTCTCCTCTGGCTTGTTTACCTGATTTCTTGCTCAGTTGGTTCCTCTGAGAATTGGCCACTGAGCCGGGTAAGAGAGCAAGAGGGGCCTCGGGGTTGATACCTGAGAAAGATCAGGAGGGAGGAAGCCAAATGAGGCAGGAGACCCTCCAAGGAGCCGAGCTGGCCCAGCGGGGAGTTGGGAGCCATGGTTGCCCATGGAGGAGCCTGCACAGTGGAAAGGCCAGCTCAGCACTCTCCTCCCCAAACTCCCAATGGGCTCGGTCCTGGGGTGCTGCCACTGGTGTCTTTAGCCAACTGTCATCCTTGCAGCTCATTGGCAGGCTCTCTCCTGAAGGGGCTCAGAGCATCACCCTGCGTGGACACTATAGCCCACCTGTCATGTCCTGAGCGCATGTAAACACCTCTGCTCACCTTTAGGGAGCAGCTCCTCCAGGTCCTGGGAATCCTCCTTTCAAGAGGACACTCAGAAGAGAGAAGACAGCGGTCAAACCACAGCCCCTGACCCACTGTAGCTGGTCCTAGGGCCAGAATGACCCACACAGCCACCCTTCAGTAGTTGCTTCTCTATGCCACACACCCTGAGACCCCCTCCATCTTAGTGGGGCCCAGATGGATGACCCAGATGTTCCTGTTTACTTGCTGGTCAGAGGGCAGTGTATGTCTACTCGTGCTCACCACACATGGGAGCACCACGTCTGCACAGATGAGCACTCGACCCCTGACCTCTAGTTAAGAAGGGGTTGGGAAGAACCATCTAGAGCAGGAATCAGGCTGGTCTCCTCCCGAGGGACCCAGTTCAGGTCAGCTCTGCACTTAAAAGGCCCTGCTGTGCAACTCAGCAGAAGGAAATGACTCCCCACTGCTGAGGAGCTGCCTCTGTGGGGGCTCAGTGACCTCAACTCACCCCTTCTAGGGTCAGCCTCGAGGGGACCCAGGCCACAGGTGGGGATTGCCTAGGCCACTTGGCCAGCTACCATCACTGACCACTGCACTTTCGCTCCACATCAAGTTCAGAAACTCCACACAACTCCTCCCATCTCCTTCTGAGAGGCACAACCTCACCCTCACCCCTTCACTAATTCCAGAATATTTTCATCACCCCATAAAGATTCCTCAGGCTTTAGCAGTCACTTCTTATTCCTTCCCCTTCCATGACCCCTGGCAATCACTAATCTACTTCCTCTCTCCCTGGATTTGCCGACTCTGAACATTCTCATAAATGGAGTCCTGCAATGTGTGGCCTTTGGTGTCTGCCTTCTTCCACCCAGTATCACGTTTCCAAGGTCCATCCATGTTGCAGCTGTGTCAGAACTTCATTTGCTTTATGAGTGAATGATATCCCATTGCTTGGATAGATCGCATTTGGTCATCCATTCTTCAGCTGGTGGACATCAGGGTTGTTTCCACCCTTTGACTACTGTGAATAGTCAAACCTGAGCTTTGTCGGGACCACCATCAGCGGTGATGAACGTCCAGCAGAGGAGCAACATGGCCAGGGCTGGAGGGTTCTGGGGCCTGGTAAAGGTGGAATCATGAATCCTTTGGAGCAGGAACTGGGTACCTACCTGCACTTGGTTAGGGTCTCAGTCCTGTTATTCTGAGCCCCACATGGACCTGGGCCAGAGTTTTCTCTTGTGTCCTTGGTGACATCTCCCAGGCACAGCAGAGCATCTTCCTGCCCTCTAGTGGAGGGGGGACCTCAGTGAGGCCTTGGACAGGTTTCCATTCACCATAGGTCCCTCCACCCTTTTCAGCAAGAACTGGACCGGGTAGCAGTGGGAATGTTGTGGAGCCTCCCCTTACCATACCCAGGCACACACACACACAGACACACTACAGACACACTTGCTACACAATATAAACACAGAGAGACACATACGCAATTGTGCACATGCACACACTCAGACAGATACACAGAGACTATTATGCACACAGAGAGACATATACACACGTGTGCATGTGCACACGTGTGTACATGTCTACATAGGGATATACAGGTGCACAAATGAACATGTAAATTTGTGTACAAATGCATACACGACTGCACACATAGACACATATGCAGATACACATACATGCACACACACACTTAAGCACACATGCACAGGGACAAGATGATGCCATTTGCATTTGGTGGAAAGTTCTGGGAGCAAAATGGAGGAGGAATGAGGGACAGGGAAAGCAGAGGCCACTCAGGATATTTCAGTCAGAGATCTCATCCCAATACTTCCAAGTCTCGAGGTAGGAAAGGGGCAGCAGCAGCAGAGGGAGGAGGTGGACTGCCGGCATGCATCTGAGCAAGGCCCCAGGTGGTGTGGGGAACAGAAGTGAAGGGTACAGAGGGTCAGCGAGGTCTCCCAGGGTCTCAGTGGGAGCAGTGATGAGAATACAGAACACAGGAGCCAGGGTACATTTGAGAGGAAGGAGATCAATTCCGCCTGCAGGGAGAAAGGCAACTGCAATGGGAGCCGGGGGCATCCTTGTGGGGATGTTTAGAGCGGGCTGGATGCTTTGCTTGGAGTTCAGGAGGTCTGGCGGGAAAGGGGAGGTGAGGGGACGTCAGCTCCAAGGTGGGATCTGTAGCCTGGACTGGACCAACTCTCCCAGGGATGCTCGAGGGACGAGGCTTGTCGAGGATCCCTGGGGCTCGTACAATAAAGGCCAAGGCGAGGTGGAGGATACACACAAGGAAGCCATTGTTTATCTTGCTAACTCTCAATGCAGATGTTTACTACTTCCCATTCTGATGACATTCTCCCTTCCAGATATGTTTTTTCAGAAGGAATCAAACCCAAGAGTAATGATGACTAATTACAAAAATTTAAGAGCATCCATTCACAGGATCCAAACAATATAATCACCACCTACATGGCAAACTTGAAGGGCCTTTATGAAGGTCAGGGAGTGGCAGGATCCTGTCTCCAGGTCAGCCTAAGCCAGAGGATAAAAGGGCAGCTGGCAGGCCAGGTGAGCAGGGAACAGATATAGGGGCTCCCACTGGGCCATGCAGCCCTCCCTCCTGAAAGCATGGCTAAGTCTGCTCTCTGTGCTGAGAAGAGAGGACCCAGTTTATTCCCACCCACACTGAAAAGGTGAGGTGAGAATATCAGTAGGGGTGAGCAGTTGTCCTGTACAGGTCCCAGGTCAGCCACCTTCACTGGCTTAGAGTCTCAATTCTGTTATTCTGAGCATCAGGTGAGCTTGGGCCAGAGTCTCCTCTCGTGTCTTTGGTGATGTCTCCCGGGGAGAGCAGAGCATCTTCCTGACCACTGCGTGAGTGGGGAGTTCAGAGAGGCCTTGGACAGATTTTCATCCACCATAGGTCCCTGCCAACCCCTTACTCCTGGTGAAATTATGGGCAAGTCAGGTAGCCTTTCTAAGGTGGAGTTTCTTCAGCAAAGTCATGGTTTGGAAGGAACTTTGCATATTGTAAGTCTACCTATTAATGTGAAGAATGTTGTCCCTATTATGTGTTTATAGTTTGCAAGGTACTACACTGTGGTCAATATTAAAAGTCAAACACATTATTATCAAACATGTTATAAATTTCCAAAATCCATAGTGCTGTTGAAACAATATTTGAGGCCTGCAAATATCTAGATGACACCAAGTTCCCAGTCCCTACATGGGGACCATCACAGCCTCACCTCCCTGGGACCCCTCTGTGCCTCTTCTTGGTATTTTCGTGACCTGGACCGCCCTGACACTCGGCCTTGGGCTCCAGGCCTCCCTAACACCTGACCTCCCAATAAAGAGTCCAGCATTTCTTCCCCCTCTCTGCCCATTTGTCTCCCCATGTCCACCTTTCCTCTCTGGGTGATTGTCAGCTTTCCAGCCTAACTCTTGTCCACCTGGGCCTGAGGAGACAAGTGGTCCCCTCTCTTTGCCTTTTCTCTGGTATATGCCCATGTCTGGATCTTCCCTCTCCCTCACCCATGAAAGGATTGTTTCATTCAGTCCTGAGATTTAACCTCAGCCTCTCAAGGAACGTGAGCCGCAGAAGACACAGGGATGAGGCAGGAGCTGGTGCTGGGAAACCAGATCCTGGTGGGTGGCCATGTCCAAGATCTTGGGAATAGCATGAATATGTGTGCTCATCATCGGAACAAAACTGCACTTGATTTCAGGGGACAGAGCTTGACAATGGTAATGGTTTAGAGGATCTGGAGCCCTCAATAGCGTCAGGGCAGAGGAAGGGCCGGCCACACAGTCATAATAATTTTTATCCTATGTTCCCAAATTACCTAGTAAATGGATAGATAGATGGTGAATAAATGGATAGAGGGTGGGTGAGTGGATGAATGGATAGTGGATGGTTGATGGAAGGACTGAAGGATGGTGGGTGGATAGTAGGTGGATGGATTGATAGTAGGTAGTGAATGTATGGTGAAAGGATGGAAGGATGGTGGATGGATGGTGGGTGGATGGATGGATGGTGGTTAGGTGGGTGATGGATGGATAGTGGATAGATGAGTAGATGGATAGATAGATCAATGTATGGAAGGATGGATAGATGTTGCATGGATGGGGGATAAATGACAGGATTTTGAATGGATAGTGGGAGGAGGGATGGATGATGGCTGCCTGGCTGGATAGTGTATAGATGAGTAGACGACTGGATGGATGGATAGATGAGGGATGCATGGTGGATAAATAGGTGGGTGGATGGATGGATGGATGAATGGATGAATGGCTAGATGGATGGAAGGATGATGGATGGATGGATAATGGATGGATGGTGAATGAATGGATGAATAGATGAGGGATAGATGAATGGATGAATAAATGGTGGATGGATGGCTTGTGGATGTGTGCACGATGGATGGTGGATAGATGGATGGATGGATGGATGGCTAGATGGATGGATGAATGAATACCTATGAGGCAACGATTGCCAAGGCACACTTGGACACTTCTAAGGTAAGTGAGTCTAATCCAATTGAGCAGCACTGTGAGCTCTATGCATAGCTGCTCCATCTACTGCTCTTCCTTTCTCATCCCTTCCTTATTCTGGATTGGGGAGATGTCCAATTCTGACAAGGTTGTGGTCCTTTCACAGTTCTCCTCTCAATGAGCTCATCAACAGCCCCTCCCCTTCAGGATATTAGGGTCTTCGCAGTTTCTGTGGAAATCTCATCGGACATTTCCCACCAGTGTCAGCTTCCTCAGCTGATGCGATGGGACAGCAGACTCAAGTGGAGGGACAACTTGCTGTTTGCCTCTCGTATCTCCATCAACCATATGATCTCTTTCCTTGTTTCACCTGACTTCACAGCCCATTTTCCTGAGCCATGGACATCTGCTCTGATATTAGTCATTTTAAAGACATCTGGGCTCAGTCCCTTCAATCTTGTTACATTTTTCTCCATAAAGCCCTTATTACCGACATCTTTTTCCCCAAGCTTTCAGGAAAATGGTATACAAAGTGCTGAGCAGGAACCATTGATATCACCAGAGTAAAGTGATGCCATCCCTGCCACCCTTCGGCTTCAGAATGAACTTCAAGGTTTTTGGAATTCAGAACACACAACGTGGGGGTGTCCCTCCCTCTCGTCCCACCCCTGAGCTCCCCAATACCAATCCTGGGGTACTGGAAACAGGCCTCATCTCCTACCTGCACATTGGAGCCAGGCAGTGGCCTGCCATATAGGTCCTATGTCTTCTAATTATTAATGTGCTGGTGTTTCTAGGACACTTCACACGATAAAGATGGTGGTGGTGTTAATGAAAATAAGGGAGAGTCACCACCATGTACAAAGAACTAATTACAGTGTGGTTCCCTGGATAATGCTTTATTTGCCTTCTCTCATTCACAACCTGCAAAAGCCCAGGGCTGTGGGTATTTGAGGAAGTGGAGGCTTCACAGTTCTCACATGAGCTGGAAGGTGAATAGACTGATAGGCACTGGGGATCTCTGAGCCCAGAGTGCGAGCTCTGGACTGGCTTCTGCTGAGACAAAGAACAGAGGCCTCTTGTCTACAAGACAGGTGGGCAAATGGGCTAGGGGCAGCCATTGTCATCCTCTTGTACCCAGTGGGGCCCCTGGTGGACTCACCTGGCAGCTCAACTCTGTAAGCAAGATGGGCAAGGAAGAGGTTTGGGGTATTCTCCATAGCACACCAACAGCCTCTCTAGGATCCTGTTGGGAACTGTCAGCAAGACAAGAATTATGTGTCCTTAGACTAGGCCTTATGGGGGAATTGTGAAAGTCACTTAGTGAGAGGCAAAATGCTCTGTTCCTCAGGGGGAAGTGGGGCTAGTCAGGGCATTGACTGTTCCGTTAGCTCATTCCATTCAGCCTACCACATGTGCTGGGTGTTGTTTACACCATCCTGGGCACTGGAGACAAGGTAAATAAGATGAGGTCCCCACTCAAACTTTCAAAGTCTTCTTGAGTGGCAGATGGGCAAGCTTTACCCAAGAGGAATGCCAGTCCTGAAGCCTGCAACCCACAGCCTCACTGTGCTTGAGATGGGAGGACTTCACCCAGGAGTGATCTCCTGGCTGAGGTTGGGGGAGGAGGAGTTTGCAAGATTCACTGGACAGTCTCCTGACCATCCATGCTATGCGGCCACATCAGCAATGCCTGGGGACATTTGTGAGGGAGGTCACGGAGGTTCACATGCTTCAGGAGATCATGGCAGTAGAGTGTGATGAGAGGTGATGACAGGGGCTATGGGATTGAAACTATCCTTTCATTTTTTTTCAGCAAAGATGCTGCAGAACCCCAGTTCAGTGTCCTTGGTGTATTGGGGTGGGACTGACAAGTCAGGGGCTGGGCTTAATGGATAAAATGGTGGCACAACCCTGGGTTGGAAGAGGCAGGATGGGCATTGAGAGAATGAGGAGCGTGCCCTTTGGTTGACAAGTCAGTATTCACCCCCTGGAAACCTTGGGATGCTTCCAATGCCAGAACAGGTCTCGAAGGCAGCTCCTGTTTTCTAGGAAGGCAAGTGGATGCAAACTGTTTATAATGCCCTTTGTGGAATCATTGCCTCAAAATTCAAAATCTGGTAGTGGCCACTGGCTCAGCTGCATGGATGGCCTTGGTTTCCAGGGGGCAGCACTTTTGCTGGAATGTGCCAGGTGACCACCCAGTCTGTGAATCTGGGTGAACCACCATGTGACAGACTCAGCTCCTACTGTACTGTGGAAACCTCAGATCTCTACTTGGGGAGACAGTTTTTCCTTCACTGCTCAGAGCTGTCAATCATCCTGGCTCCTCCCCACCCATAGCTCATGTTCTTTCCACACCCCATCCAAGGACCAACTTTCTCCCGTTTTCCACAGCCCGGGCACGCCCTTCCGTGATCACCCCTCCACCTGTGAACCTGTCTCGCTGCAGCTGGCCTTGTGCCCAGGGACAGGACAATTGTGCTTCCCCTGCCTCACAGGATCCCCACCCTCAGAGGACACAAAAGTTGCTGGTACAGAGCCTGTCACCTCCTCTTATTTCATTCAGAGACCAGGTCAGGAAGTCTCAAGTTCAGGTCACCTGCTCCTAAGCTCCTGCAGCATTTGAGAGAACTCGTGAAAACAAGCCTCCGGCAGCCTTGGCTGATGACAGCGATCCTGAGGCCAGCAAAGAGACGCAGGTTGGACAGCCTCCCTGCCGGCCACCAGCCATCTCCACTCTGCACTGCTGGGGATCTGGGCCTGCATCCCTCCTGGCCACGCAACTCCCTGCATCGGAGTTTCCCCCACGTCTGCTCTTCCTCCTTCAGGCATTAGGACCTTCCCCAACCCCACAGACCACAAGGAGTCCAACATGGCTCTAACCCATGTCACCTCCAGGGTGGCAACCCACCATCAACGTCTGGTTCATCCTGGAGAGAGACCATGGTATCGAGTGCTTCAGGGACAAGATGAATAATCAGGGCATGAAGATGATGAAGCTCTTGAGTGGGGCTCTCCACAGAGCAGGAGGCACCTTAGGGACAGTGGCATGGCCACAGAGAAGGGGCTGCCCACAAGGGCTGGCACCTCTGGCAGCTGTGCTCAGCCATTGGGCCAAACTGCACCCTATGCGCTGATCAGGGTCCCTGTGTGTGTGTGTGTTCATGTGTGTGTGTGTTCGGGTGTCTGTATAAGTCTTCACTGTCTGTCTCTTCACCATCACTGCGACTCGACCCTTCTTGGTCACTCTGCCATCCACCCAGATGATCCTTCTGACATCCTGGACCCTCAGGGCCCTGTCCACCCTCCTTCACTCAACCCCTGCCACCCACTACCCTGGCCTCACTCCACACATATAAACCTCTCCAGCATGACTGATAACCCATTTCAGGCCAACCCCTTCCAGTCGGCACCCAGTGGTGTCTTTGCAGCCCAGTCACTGTGGGCTCCCTCTCCTCACTCATCCTCAGCCACTGGGTCTCCCCATCTGCAAACTTGGCTCCATGTTCACTCTCCTTCCCCTGCATCACGTCCTTTCTTCCTCTGCAGACACTGAGCTCCGGGACAGCCCCACGCTCCTGTCCTGTAGCTCTGACCGACCCCTTCCATGGTCCTGGCCAGGTGAAATCCACCCTGGGAACCCAACTCTCTGCCTCCTCCGCATCTGCCCCCAGCCGGGAAAGGGGCAGAGGCTGGTGCAGTGAGGGCTGGTCCCACCTTCACATCACAACCACAGACTACAAGGGCCCTCAGTGCTGCCCACACCTCTCCCAGTGTCCCCAGAGGACCTCATTTCTCCCTGTTCTACATACATTTCACGCATTCCTTCTCTCCTCACCATACACCCTGCCTCCCTGTGCAGGACAAATCTTCACCCCACACAAGGCTCAGTGCCTGGATTGTGTGCACTATATGTGTACACAGCTTGGTGGGGCAGGATGTGGGTGTGACATACACATTGCCAGCTAGGAGGGGCCTGAGGTACAGCTTCTGAGACCCAGATTCCCCCAAGTAGAGGCCAAGCCCAGGAGGCTGGGAGAGACTGACATCCTAAGGGAGACAGAGTCCACACCAGGGGACTCTCCCTTCTCCAGGATGCACATCTTGGGAAGGGGAATTCGTGCTCTAATGGTCCAGGCTGGGAAGACGGGGTTCCACTCAGGAGGGGCTAGGGGCTGATTCAGGGTGAGAGGGAGGAGAGTGGAGGCCCTTGGAGTCTGGGCACTGGCAGTCTGAGCCCCCTTCTCTTGATGCCCCCCCCAGCAAGCCATCGAATGTGGGGATGTCCCTTAAGGACAGGCTGTGGCAGAGTGGACAGAGCACGCCTGAGCCCAGGGGGTTCCATCCTATCCCATCCACAGGGTGTGATTCTCTGCTCTCCAGGACACAGGGGGCTGCCTTTCATGTGGAGTCTTCAGATAAATGAACCACCTCAGGGTCCTCAGCCACGCAAGCAGCTCCTTGGCTCAGGCTACTTCTGTCCAAAATGGAAAAACGCACAATGAAGAATATGGAAACGACCTATAATCCCACCACCGATATCCAGCTCCCTTCACGCCCAGACCTGGTCCTTTGTGTTTGAATGGGGATCAAACCGGGAAATTTGTTTTTAAATTTTTGTGGCATTTCTATTGCCCTCCTGACTCTTCAATGTCCGAGCTGAAAGGACTAACCAATTAGAGATGACCTGGTTTAGTTCCCTTCCTGTGTTTACAGATGGGCAGGAACTGAGACAGGGAAGGATGGAGGGGCCCCAGGCCTTGGACCCTTCCTCCCGCACCTCAGCATCAGCTCTGCTCTGTCCCCTCAGGCTCACCTGGAGACTGTGTCTTGACTGGATCCCCCTCCTGCTCCTCCCTCTGCCACAGGACACCATCCATCAGCTCCTTCACCTAAAGAGATAAGAACAGCAAGAACAACTATAAAAGCCGTCATTCAAGGAGTTCTTGCCCTGTGCCAGCAAGGAGATAATTATCTCACTAAGTAAGAGGAACCAAAATTAATTCATTTTACAGATGAAGAAACCAAAGCCCACACAGTTAATCAATTGGCCAGGGTCTCTCTGACATAAGAAGAGGTTAAATCCAGGATATGAACTCACACCCATAATTCTGGAGTCTTGCACTAATAACTATGCCTTGGAACTAATTAGTAAAAAAGTCTATAATCATGTGATTGGATTTGCAATTTGGAGCATAGCATCCATACCATAAAGTATGGAAATCGTACTTGCATAGCTCCATGAATTATCCAAGGGAACACACCCGGCAACCATATTCACAAGAAACAGAAGGTGACTAAGCCTCCAGTGGCCCCCTGATACACCAATCCCAGGTCACTGCCCTCACTCGCCCAAGGGGAACCAATATTCTAACTTATGAATTTGCTTTCCTTGTCTTGGAACTGTGTTTAAACAAAATCATGCAGAGTTTCTTCTTCTATGTCTGACTTCTTTCATTATGCTTCTAAGATTCACAAATTTTCTTGAATGTGGCTGTGGTTGATTTTTATTTCTGTACACAATTCCATTTTAAAACATATAACCCATTTTATTTATCCATGCCACTGCTGATGAACATTGGGTTGTTTCCAATTTGATGAGGTGGAAAAAACCAAAGTAGTATCTTTAAAAGTACACATTTTTGTAAGAAAGTGATTTATATATACTTTGTAAGTATGGTCATGCATCGTGTAACGACGGGGATACATTCTGAGAAATGTGTCGTAAGGTGATTTTGTCGTTGTGCAAACATCATAGAGTGCACTTACACAAACCTAGATGGAATAGCCCGCCGCACACCTCAGCTATACGGCACCAGCATCAGATACACGGTGGATCATTGACCGAAACGATGTTATGCGGCACACGACTGTACTGAAAAATTTAGGGAAGAACATATGCTAAACTATTAGTAAGAGTTATCTTTGGGTGAGAGGACTTTTTTGTGCTGTCAGCATTTTCTCATTGTCTTCACTAGTATGTATTGCTTAAATAATAACAATTTAAGTGAAATCCTACTGTGTCCCAGGTGCCCCACCAAGCGCAGGGCAGTTAGGAAGACTAGGACCCGACCAGGACCAAAATGCAGGACTTGATAGTGAGACTGGCATCCAGACCAATTCGTGTTAGGATCAGGGTGACCCGGGCAAGTGACTTACCTTTCCCTACCTCAGTTTCCTCCTGTGTAAAATGGGGATAAGAACAGTCTCGCTCCTGTTATTATGGAAAGATGTCTATGATTTATTGAGTAAAATAGAATTTAATGGGTGTAGAGTTTCACATCTAGAAGACGAAAAAGTTCTGGAGATCTATTTCACAACAATGTGAATATACTTTACTGAACTTCAAAATGCTTAAGACGGTACCTTTTATAACATGGGTTTTTTTTTTTAACACAATAAAAGAGAAACAAATTAAACTACTTTAAAAAAGCATCCTCTCTCTCATGGGGTGGTCACGAGGACTGTTTTTGGGGAGATAACACATATAAAAGTTCCTGGTGGGCATGATGAGCATGCTTGTTATGCTCCTCTACTCCGTGCCAGGTAACTCTGCAGCAGGAGCGCTGGTGTCAGAGCTTTGCAACGAGGCAGTAATGTTATCACTACAATTTTAGCCAAAGTTCTGTTCACAAAAACACTTTTCCAAAGGTAGTTGTTAACCTCAGGGGGCAAAAAAACATTCTTCGCTAGGAACAAAAGGGTGGCCGTGATGTCACTGAATAAACCATTGTGTCTGCGAGCAGCCCCTCTCTGCACAGACACGGCACAACCGAGGCAGAGGGTCAGAAGCATCCCTAAGCAAGATGATGGAGAAGGGTTGCCTTCCATCCCTCACACTGCCTTCAAATAGCCTAGGTTGAAGGGATTTTTTTTTCTCTCCTTATTTTTAAAAAATACACAGCCCAGGGCAATTCTCTTGCCTCGGCTGCCCCATGCGGAGAGGGGAGGCTGAGTCACTGGGTCTCGGAAGCTGTGGGCTCACAGCAGGGCTTGCAAAATCAATATCTGTCTCTGAAGTGATCCGAAGTGCTGAGACCTTTATGCCAAACGGCAGTAGGCAGACATTAGCAACAGTCTTTCACAGCCTTCGAAGATGTGGGTTTTCTTCCCAAACAGCCTCGAAATGCAGCAACGGGAGCTATCCTCTAAGATGCAGACATCTGGAATTCGGCTGCAGAAGTGCTTTCCAGAGAATCCCAGCTCTGTCTGCAGACAGGCACAAGAGACAGCTGGACTCTGGGTGACTGTGGATGGACCTACACCTGAGCATCTCCTCTCTCAGAGAAGAGCACAGCACTGTGGCTAACAGAACACCCTAAATGCTTATCTTCGAATCTAGGTCCCGTCACTAATGACCTGTGAACCTTTGGGTATCATTCTTCCCCACTCTGTGCCTCAGTTTCCACATAACATACAGCACCTCTTACTCAACAGGGCTTGCCCTGAGGATTAGCTCAGACAAAGGAGGGGCAGGGACGCATCGGGGTTTTCTTTTAGTCACATAAGCACTCAAAGGAAGTTAGCTACTCTTCCTAAGAATGCCTAACATGCAAAAGCACAATTACTGGAAAGTGAAAATCACAAAAATTAACTTCCTGCATAATCTACTGGTTTTTAAATTTTGCCTTTTCCTGAAATAAAAGAGAATTTTGAGGAAGTCTTCAGACTCATCAAATCAGTCACAAGAAATCTGGATGAGCACTCTCTTTCTGAAAACCAGCATTCAAATACATGGGCCCAACAGAGACTGGAGGACCAGCAATAAGTGGTATTGTGTTACTCCTCCTCATTCCTCCAGCTCCTTCACCTCCACCCGGCAAACCCTTAAAGGGAAAGGTCTGTGGTCTTCTTCTCAGGGGAATGAGGAAAGAGCCAGACTCCTCCTCCACAGCCAGGACAGGGGCGGGACCAGGGGGATCCTGTCAGGGAAGGCTGGAGCCATAGAAAGTTCAAGAACCATACTGGAAAGTGGCCTGGACCTGACAACCGACCCTGGGGCTTCACAAGCCCAAGGTCCACGAGTTCCCAAGGCTTCCCTAGAGAGAGCGCCTTCAAGAGACACCTTTAACACAATACACACGCACACACACAAACACACACACAGAGGAAGACAACGTCATTGTGTGCTAATGAGAAACCCAAAAAGTACACGAAGTATTTTTAAACACAACCTATTTTTAAACAAAACATCAAGACACTAGATTTAATAAAGGAATTTTTTCCCCCAAAATGTGGATTTCCATAAAAACTCTTAGAAAAGCATAAAAGATTGAATCACACTTAAGTCTATATCGTAGGCCTTACCACAAATGAAAGGAGGAAAATGACACAGAAGCAGGATGTTCTAGAAATTTCGGGCAATCTAGTTGTTGTATTAAGACTGATCAAACACCAAATCATTTCTCCCTCTCCACTTGAAGTGAATCTGGGCAGGAAGATGAACGTACGAAACCATTTCACTTGCTATTTGAGGAATTCTCTTGTAAAATGTACAATCCCTTTACATTTTCCCAGGCAGCTGCTAAGGGTTGCTAAGGAAGTGATTGAAATAGAAAATATTCTAAGTAAATAATTAGTGATTTCTGAGGGGCAGGTTCTTTAGATATTTTTCTCCGAATTGAACAGCTCTTAGGCACAGAGACTAGACAAGTTTCCTTTCTTGCTTTCCCTCTCTCTCTCTCCCCTTTCCTTCCTACCTTTCTTTCTGTGTTAAAGAAGAGATGCAGAGTCTCCAAGCAGTGAGCTGGCAGAGGGAGATCTGGAGCCATTCTACTTGTGCCCACCTCAGGAGAGCCACAGAAGAGGATCCGGGTCCCCCATCTCCACGCAAGCCAGCAGAACTCTCGGGATGTCTGTTTTATTCATTGGTACTTCGGTGAAAGATGACGTTTGAACAGTAGAGTCTCAAAACAGACATCTGTTGTTTTGGCACCAGCGTGCATTTCCCTTCTTTGATAACCGTCTGCTGGCTTTGCTTTGGGAAAATGCCCGCATTTCATCCTCTGTGCCCGCAGGGGAACTGCCTCCCACCTCTGCTCCAGGGAGGCAGTGCCTCAAACGCCACACCCCCTCTGGCACCAAGAACTGCTTGCTGGATGTGCACGTGACCCCTAAGAAAGCAATGAGCTACCCTGAGGCGTTAGCAGAGACTTCTGAGACAAAGATGGTACACTTTTCCTACTCCATTTGGGGCAAGAAAATTGGGCTGGCACCCGCTTATGACCACAAGGGGACAGGTTTTAAGAAAGCAGCCAACCACCTCAGAGGCAGCAGAATCCAGAAGTGGGAGATCCAGTGACACTGTTTAAGCCCTAATGAGGCCACCCCTTCCCAGGACTTCTCAGATACATAAGCCATTAAATTCTTTTTCTTTTCTTTGGTGAGGAAGATTGGCCTTGAGCTAACATCTGTTGCCAATCTCCCTCTTTTTACTGGAGGAAGACTGTCCCTGAGCTAACATCTATGGAATCTTCCTCTATTTTTTGTATGCAGACGCGGCCACAGCGTGGCTTGATGACCAGTGTGTAGGTCCACGCCTAGGATCCGAACCTACAAACCCCAGGCCACAGAAGTGGAGCACGCCAGCTTAACCACCACGCCACCAGGCCGACCCCTAAATTCTTTTTTGATTCATGCTTATTTCAGATTTCACCTGGAATTTCCGTGTGTTATAACCAGAAGAATCCTACCCAACAGATTTCTGCAGCTAAAGCTAAGTTTCAAAACACTGGGAAAGATTTTCTTTAAAAGTGCTCTAACATATCATGATTTGGGGCAATTTCTTCCTCCTGGAGGATGAGAGGTAAAGGGACTGAAAAGAGACACAAAGCCAAGAAAATCTAGGAGCATCAAGGCCAAGAGTTGAAGGTAAACCAAAACACCAGACTTTCAACCCAGCAATTCATAAGTGAATGAGAACCAGTCAGTACGGACAGAACAAACTCTCTGTTTCACGCTAAATAAGGAAATCAGCGGTTCTGGGTGAGGTCATGCGGTTTGTTGGTTGAACCTGTCATGCGATTCTCAGAATCTAAGTGAGTAGTTTACCTATTTAATATTGGGCATATATGTTATAATAATAATTTCTAATATTAAATGTCTTAACATATATTTATGGTAACGTGGTATGTTCATTGTCCATATTCAGACAGTAACAGGAATATTCTCTCTGTATCTGAACACAAATGAAAAACTAGCTAGAAAGTGGGTAGAGAAAAAAAGATACTCAACTATACTTGAGTTTGCTTTAAACATTGCTTTTGGTGTTTGTTTATTATTTACTGAAAGTGAGCCTTTCCTAAAGCGTCTTATTTTCAGGGGCAAATGTGGAGGGTTAACCTAGCTTGGAAGGAGCAAGGAGCCACGCACATCCCACATCTCAGGAAAACGCCTCACTCCGGACTCAGCCTGTATCGCATCACCACGCCCTAGAGGCAGTCTACTTAAATAACAGGAACGGCTAAGAGTTACCTAAGCATCTTTTCAATTGACCACAGCAACATCGAGGTCATTTTGTGCCCCCAGATCAAAGCAAGATCTTCCGTCAAGAATGGGGGGATTAAGAACCAAGAAATTAAGACACCAGAAAGTTGGGTTGGGGTAGTGTAACTGGGGAACGTAGGCAAATATTAATGGCAATATTGTGTTTACCAGCATTTTCCAATGAGTGGAGCTCTTTCTTAGCACCAAGAATGTACAAGGGGAGTCCAGACAGTACAAGAAAAAGCCATATTGAGGAGGGAGGGACAGCCCAGCAGAGGCTCGAATGAAGGAGGGATGCAAGCCAAGAAATTATCTAAGGAAAAAGCATTAAAGGCAGAGGGGGCAACAAGTGCAAAGGTCCTGAGGCAGGGCCATGTTTGGCTTCTCAGATACAGCAAGGAAGCTAATGCGGCTCAAGGAGAGGAGCACAGAGAAGATGACAAGTGAATGTGGCTGAAGAGGTTGGCAGGGTCAGATCCTGTAGGGCCTTGTAGATCATGGCCAGGACTTAGAAGTTTTCTCTAGGTTGACAACAAGCCATTGGAAAATTTAAATTAGGAGAGTGATGTGGCCTTCTTTATGTTCTAAAAGGATCACTTCCCCCAGCCACTGTGTGGAGAGCAGATTACAGAGGGCAAGAAAGTCAGCGGGAACAAGAACAGAAGTCGGCTGCAGCAGCCTGGGCAAGGGGTGAGGGGGTACCAAGGCAGGTGGTGCCAAATAAATAGATACACAGAGAAAAAGATGTCTAGTGATAGCTACCGACACACACACATACATAGACATGTATGGACATGCGCGTCTATCTCCACCACAACAACACACTTATAGTATGATATAGTCTTTACAATGACTGAAGAAAATCATTTTTCACATAAAAAATCAATATAGGCAAATACATCTATATGGAAAAAGAAAAAATAAAGAAACTTGCAGGAATAATACTCACGACTGAAGTTTAGAAGATACCAAACTCTTGATATCAAAATACACACTATCAGAGCTTTGGGTAAATTTTATGTGTGCTCCTAAAATATCCTGTGACCTCCTGAAATAGGTCTGTGTTCCAACTGCAAAAAAAATAATTAAAAAAATACCTCGTCAGTTTATTTCACCCTGCCAATTGGATTGACTTCGGATAGAAGAGAATAATGAAATACAGTATGACCACATCCTTGCGTGAGTTACTGTAGCAGACAGCTGACTGTCCCCAGACTCGTTCTCTCCTCCTTCCTGGGCACACAGACCAGTAAGTTCCCCAGAGTCCTCTGCAGCTGGAGGTGGCCATGCAACGAAGTCTCCCCAGCAGAAGGAGAGCGGAAGTTATGAGCGTCATTACTGCCTCACCTGCTGAAGAGGAACCCGCTCCCGGCCTTCTGCCCTCGCTGCTTCACGGTGGCTGCAATGCAGACAGGGTGCAGTCCCAGCTCCCATCACGCAGCAGAGAAAACCCTCTAAGGCAGGGGTTCTCGATCAGAGGGAGTTTTGGACCCCAGGGGACATTTGGCAATGTCCGGAGACATTTTTGGTTACTAAAACTGAGGGAGGGCCTAACTACTAGTGTCTGGGGGGGTAGAGGCCAGAGAGGCTGCTAAACATCTTACAATGCACAGGACAGCCCCCCGCAACAAAGACTTTCCCGGCCCCAAGCGTCAATGATGCCGAAGCTGAACCACCTTGCCGTTAGGCCATGTTTCTCAAACTTTGTGCATAATAATTACCCAAGTATCGTCTTAAAACGTAAATTCTGCTTCAGAAAGTCTGGGATAGGATCTGAGATTCTGCTTTTCTAACAAGCTCCCTGGGGGACGGCAGAGCAACCAGATGGGAAGAACAGAACGTGGGTCTCTGAACGGTCTCCTGGAGCACAGCTGCCCCCGCAAGACTGGCTGGAGTGCTCATGCACGGCTGCTGTTCAAACACACATGCCTGGACTCACTGTGGTCAGCTTGGGTCTCTCAGAGTGGCTGGTCGCCACGCAGCCCTGACTGCTACAAACTGTGAATATCGACTTTCGTTGCGTAGTAGAAAAATCATTGTCTGTCTTACGGAAGCCACTGTGTTGGGGTCTCTGTTTTCACCCTAACTCGTACAGTTACCATCAGCAAATAATGGATGGGTACATCTTTTTTGCTGTTTGGCAAGAGAACTAAAGAGCCCCAGAGAGGGTATTTTCCAGAAAGGGAGACAAAGCAAAGGGAAGAAATGGAATGAGATGGAGACCGCTCGAGCTATCTGAGGAGAGCGTACTGCTGCTGTAACAAATGACCATTCACTGATGGCTTAACTGTTCTGGATGCCAGAACTCTGACACGGGTCTCCACGGGCTAAAATCAAAGTGTCCACACACTGCGTTCCTCTGGAGGTTCTAAGCAAGGATGGATTTCCTTCCCTGTCCCCTAGCTTCTAGAAGCTTCCTGAATTCCTTGGCTCATGACCCCTTCCTCTATCTTCAAAGCCAGCAACAGCAGGTTGAGCCCCTCTCATGCTGCCATCCCTCTGACTCTCGCTCCGTGCCTCCCTCTTCCACTTAAAAGGACCCCTGGGATCACACGGGGCCCATCCAGATAATCCAGGATTATCTCCCATCTCAAGGTTAGCTGTTTAGCAATCATAATTCCATGTGCAACCTTAATTCCCCTTTGCCACATAATCTAGCATATTCACAGTTTCCGGGAATTAGGACGTGGTTATGGGGGGGGGGGGGCAGAGGCATTATTCTGCCTTCTATAGTTTAGAAAGTAGGTTACTCAGGCAGCCAGAAGGTAAGAAGTTAATATGCCAACCTGGAAAAGAGACAGGGTGCAGAGGAAAAAGAAATGATAGGTCATTTGAGAGTAAAATGAAAGAATCTCCTGGTCACTCCCAAAGTTTGGGAGCCGCAGCGCAATCCTAAGAAGCAAGTGTACCCCACCGCTCTGTACGTTTTCAGTACAAAAGAATGACGCATCAGTGGTCCTGAGCTGGGTGAAAGAGTGATGCAGACAGAGGTTCTCCAGAATTCCAGGATCTTTATGCAGTCTGCCCTAACGATGTTTGATATCCATGGTGTGTAATAGTTTCTGTAAATTAAACTTCTTAATCTAACTTTATGATAAGAATGCTCGTCCTGTATTTCAGGTACTCCCTGGAGGGCAATATTCCAGAAAATCAGTTACCTGGGGGAATTCACGAAAACGTGCATGGATTAATAACAACTAACAGACGTAGACAAAGCAGATCCCAGCACAGCATCATCATTCTATCCTTGCAAAAGCACCATGGAATTATTAGAGGCTGGTACTCCCATTTGAGAGATAAAAAAACAAAAGCTCAAAGGCTGAACACTTATCTATGTGCACAAGGCAAGGTAGACACAACTCAGACTCAAAGCCTTAATTCTGATTTCAGGTTCAGCTTTTTCTTTCAAAACACAACATAGCTCCAAATAGTCCAACTGCCCTGTGACAGAGGCGCTCAGGCAGTTAGGCTCAAATACTTCCTCAGCTCCAGCGACACCCAACCCTCCAGCCCCCTGCAGAAGGCTCAGCCAGGAGGCACCAGGAAGGGTGCCCCTGTACCTACAGTGAGTGACATATCAAACACGGGCCTCAGCGTAATGTTTTGATTGTTAAATGCCAACTATGTAATTTCGATAACGCATTTAGAGAAACATAATCCACTCTTAGAGCATAACGGTCTATCGGGAGTAATTGAACTCTTCTAAAACTTCGGCAGCATCAGCAACAAAGGCCAGGAACCAAAAGCCACGTGTTACAGTGAAGACACCTGGCTTGTGCCAGCCTGCTGTGTGACCCTGGGACTCCTGCCCGCCCTTCCAGGTCACATTCACTTTCTGTGTAACACTGGGATAAGAAAGTCTCGACTTCATGAGGCTGCAGTGAGGAATAAAGGAGGTGATGTCCTGTGCGGTAGGCAGCTTGTGGGAGACTGTTGAGCCCACATGGTTTGTTTGAGTGGGTTTCTCTTTCTTGTACCCAAAATAGTCTTGCAAAAATAGGACGTGAAAGAGCTGACAACAATTCTTAGCCAGAGTTCCCAAGAAACGTTAGTGTCATTTCTTTTCAGAAGCCTGGAGTTTTGCAAGAAAAGTTAGCACACAACAGGCCCTCCTTCCATTCAATAATTCATTGATTCAGAATTAGTGATTAATAAACTACCATGACTGAGTGCCTGCTGGGTGCTAAGCACTGTTCTGGGCGCCGGCAAGGAACGAGATGGACAAGACCCCCACTCTCATGTAATCTGCCTTCTGGTGAGGAAGAAGTAAGTAAGTAGCATGATTTTGGAAAGCAGTAAATGCTCTGAAGAAAATAAAACAGCGTCACAAGCTCAGACGTGGAAAAGGGTCTTTAAATTAGGTAACTGGGAGAGGTATTTTCCAGGAGCTGAAATTTGAGCCGACACCTGAAGGACAGATAAGGAGCCGATGGTAGTTTAAGGATCTGGGGCCGAGTATTTCAGGAGAAGGGAACAGTGGGAATGAGCCTGGTCCCAGAATGGAAGCCACTGCCACAGTTTGCTGCTGGGTCCAGACCGCCTCAATTAGCCCATCCGGTAGGCAAGCAGTCCATCTGCATGCGGAAAATCACAAGCTCCTAGCAGCGAACGCCAGCAGTGATTATTCACTCCCGTGATGCTGGAAGACACCACCTCCAGTGGGAAAGAGATTTGAAACAAATAAAAGGAAATGCTGCATGTTTGTGGCCAAACACCTGGGTCTGAATCTCAACTCCACATTTCGAGCAAGTTACTTGACCTCTCTGTGCCTCAGCTCCCTCGCCTGTAAAAAAACAGTGCCTATCTTGCCAGGTCCTCTGAAGACTGAATGACTCCACTGCTTGGAGCAGAGCCTGGTGCACACACAGGAATACAATATATGTCTATCACCACTGCTGTCACCACCACCGCCACCATTATTCTTTCCCATCCACACCGTCATCTCCCTGTCCCATTGAGAATAACCATCACTTGTCCCTGACTGGACTTTTGCTTTGCAACAACAGGAGTGCATCTAAATTTACTGATTTACACCAATTCAACTATTAATCCACATCTTGGCACAGTCCTACCACCCCTGAATTTGGGATAGAAAACAATCAGCACCCACCCCACTGTTTATGAATCTAAACAGTAACAGCTGTCTTACCATCTTCTCCGTAATGTGGAAAGTAAGGGAATTCTATACATGAAGTACAACATTTTCGCCACGTTCATATAACCAATACTTTCAGACCACTCTCAAACACACCCTCAACTTAGCAGCAAAGAACTCTAATCAAAGGGGGGGGGGAGGGAGGAGGGAAGAGCCAGGGACAAGATGAGAGGAAGGGAGGGAGGGAGGGAGGGAGAAGGGAAGAGCCAGGGACAGGATGAGAGGGAGGGAGGGAGGGAGGAGGAAAGAGCCAGGGACAAGATGGGGGGGGAGGGAGGAGGGAAGAGCCAGGGAGAGGATGAGAGGGAGGGAGGGAGGAAGGGGGGAGGGAGAAGGGAAGAGCCAGGGACAAGATGAGAGGGAGGGAGGGAGGGGGGGAGGGAGAAGGGAAGAGCCAGGGACAAGATGAGAGGGAGGGGGGCAGGGAGGGAGAAAGGAAGAGCCAGGGACAAGATGAGAGGGAGGGAGGGAGGAGGGGGGAGGGATGGAAAAAAAGACATGCTAGCCAAGAGAAAGAGGTCAGTTTCCATTTACTCCTCTTTCTTTGATGCCCCTCCATAAAGTACTAAAATTTGGTTCTTACAAGTCCCTCGCAACTTTTGCTAAATACATTTCAAGTTATTCTGTTTGGTTGGCTGGTTCTATAAATAGAATATTTTCTCTCATTATATTTCCAAAACGGTTCGGGTAGGCATATAGGAAAACTACAGATTTTGCATAGTAATTTCCTCATCAGTGCCCTTAATGAACCCTATTATTGTTTCTAATAGATTCATGGGGGGTATTGGTTATCTTAGATTTTCCAAAAGAAATGAAATTACTGGCAAATGCTGATAATTCTACCTCCCCCTTTCTTATTCTTTTTTGTATCTAACTGCATCATCTATTAATTACTGAGCAATGGTAAATAATAGTGATGATAATGGGCATTCTAGTCTTGCTCTGGATTTAATGGGAATGTTTCTAGTATTACACCATTAAAGATGATGCTGGCTTTGGGGAAGATCCCATTTTATTAGGAGGTGTTCTAAAAATTAGAGATAGATGCTAATTTAATCACATGCCTTTTAGCATCCATCAAATAAATCATAGAATTTTTCTCATTTACCCGTATTAAGAATAAGCCAAATTATTAGATTTCCTAAGATTGAACCATCCTTCCATTCCTGGAATAAACCCCACTGTGTCAGGACTTTTATTACTTTGTGAGGTAACCATTCACTTGTCCGTTTCTCCACTCTGCAGGCTCTTTCAGGTCACCGGCCATGACTGATTCATGTCTGCCCCAGCACAAAGTTGACAGTCAATACATGTTTAATGAATAAATAAATGAATGAATAAAATAACAAGTGCATGAAACCTCCCAATATTAACCCTTTGTCCCTCTTTCCGGGTTAAAATACTCAGAGAAATCATACACCTGTCCCAAGTAGATCTTTATAGGTTTAATAAACATGTGGCTAGACTGGTCCCCACTTCTTCTAGCAAGAGAACCCTTGAACACCTCATCTTCATGGGGAAACTATTCCCTATGGTCTCAGTGGGACTAGCCCTGGTTGCTTACTCCCCCCACCACTCCAGGCCAAAGGGGTGGCTACATCAGCCAGGCCCGATGAGGGTACTACACAACGACAGCTTTAGGAAGGAGCACACGACCCAACCTGGACAAAAGGCATCTCCAGGAATTTCTTGCAGAAGCTCTTAAGAAAAGTTTTTTCCAAATCACTTATCTACCCTAAGTTTCATGTAGCCTCATTATTAAGTATCTCAGTGATCAGACATCACAAATGTGAACTTACATTTATAAGTAAAGTACTTTGTGCAGTGTGCCCAGACATCTTTAGATCAGCAAAACTGTACTCATGAAAATATGGGTCTACGCTTCTCCTTTGGAGGCAATCCATCATGGAATCTTCTTGGCCTTCGGGAACTCAGCTTTGCTTGAATGTGTGGTCATTTCATATGGGCCTTTGTGGTGGAGCCGTCTGTCTTTTAATGGAGAAGTTATTTTCTTCTCTATGGTTTACTACTGCTTTTGGTTGAGGGTATTTTTACGTGAATAGAGCTAGCTGAAAATTTTCAAGAGATCAAGAAAAGAGACTATAAAATTTAGAAAATTTTATATTTCTGGAATTTTCAATAGCATTTACAATTCAACACAATGCAGAGGAAAACAATACACTAGAGACTTCCGTAATGGGGTTTAACAATTCTGTAATTTGGGGGAAAGCATAAACCTCTCAATTTAAAAAAAATGTATTACTTCCAAAAGAATTAAATAAACATATAATGTTTGTCTCGGGTTGCTGCTTACCATCTTGCCTAAAATGTAGTGAGATAATCTATCTGAGAATGAGGCAAGGTAGAGACAAACCCGGCAAAGAATGGAAAAAGACAGAGACCTTGTTAAATCACTCAAGCCCCTGGATTCAGCTTTTCCTGAAGCCACTTACCCCACAGACTTCCTAATTACATAAGCCAATAAAGCATCTTTTTTTGTTTATAATAATTTAAGCTCAATTTCTATCATTCACAACCAAAAAAGTATTGCCTAATTGATGTGTTGCTTTGTTTCCCTGTAAATATGCTTTACACATTCTTAAATAAAGATTGAAAAAAAAAAGTAAAGGCAGGCAACCCTAACTAGTGAGTGTTAAGAAAAAAAAAATCAACCGCTTGCTTTTAATGAATGGCAAGATGGGCTGAAAAGCTCCCTTAGTGAATTATAATTTCAGACTGAAATTCCCAAGACAGTTACAGAGGAGCTTGTCAAACCGCAGAGACCAATGGAATCAAGAGATTACTTGAAAGATCGTTGGTTCAATCAGTTTCAGAAATAGCATCCATTATGCAAACCCAAAACCTTTAAAACTTTCTAACGTACAACCCTGGCAATCTCTCATTCACCTAAAGTCTCAAGGCCCCTCTCCTGACTCAATTTAAAACTAAAAATGCCTGGTATGACTTACAAAAGTTAAAATAATTAAGTCATGTTATGATGGCTGGAGAACTCCAGGGAAAGTAGCCAAATCGCAACATAGGATGTTTGGCGGGGTCTGCCAGAACAGTCCTGCCTTCTCCAGTGCCTTCAGCTCTGCAGAAAAATGGAAGGCAAAGCATGCCCTCGGCATTCTAAATGCCTCAGTCTCTCTCCACTGCAAGCGGCCTCCTTCCTACAGTGGGCTCAAGAAAATATGAGAAGGAAAGCCCCAAGAGCCTGCCCCCTTCCATACCCCGTCCCCTTAGTGGAGAAGGCTGGCTGCAGGTACCCCAGGAAATCAGACTCTTCTCCTCCTTCGGCTCATGTCACAGTAGACCAAATTCTGGAATTGGTTTGGATTATTCTCTGGAGAGCTACTTAAGATCCGCTTCAGGGTTTGAGATCCCTCATTCAGACATAATCTTGAAATGAAAGATGATTTGCTAATGAAAAATGCATTACAGCTTTCTCTGTAGGGCCTTCCGTACTGATAGGCAAGATAAAAGGAAGGAATTGAAGGAAAATGAAGGAGAAATGCAAAGGAAAAGGAAAATTAGGAGAGAAGGAGAAGAAGAAATTGATCATGTCACACACTCTGCGTGGGGGCACTTTTTAAGGGCCACTTCATTTCACCCTCACATAATCACTTGCAAGTAAGTAACATTGAGCCCATTCTGCAGACAAAAAAATGGAGGCTTGGTGATATTAAGTAACTTGTCTAAGGTCACACAAGGAGGATGCAGTGGATTCTGACTCAGAGATACAAAAACTGGCTCCAAATAATGTTGCTCCTACAGTGCTCTCGTGCTTCCTCTGAAGGGTCTAACACAGACGTCTGCTCCAGAACCAAAGCATTTTAGTGGGCGAATGGGCCCTACGGAGACAATATAACCTCATCAGAAAAGAAACAAGGATTTAAAAAAAAAAAAGATGAAAAGAAAAGAAAAGGAGAGAAAGAAACAATTTAATATAAGTAACCCAACGCCCAACAGAACTAGGATGGGGCAAGGCAAAGCCAGAACCCAATTTTTCTAACTCTCAGGTCTTACTCAATCCACCTGACCAGAACCTATTATATAAGTATAGTTTATCAATATGGATCAAATAGGGGACTGCCTCGTTAATGAGTGAAAAGCTGAAAATTTTCTCAACTTCTGGAAAACGTTCATTTGGAACAAATGGGAAATTTATTGGGGAATTGTCTTTTTCTGCCTCGATGTTCCTCTTTCTACCCAGCTCCTTTTGCTGTTGTTGCAATGTATCTGGGAGGTATTTGCCCCACGCTCTTGCAACATCTGCAAAGGGGGAAAACTGTAACCTAAAATAGCACACAGAAGCCACAATTCTGACAACTACAAAGGGTACGGGTGTGCCAGTTACTTTCCGAAATGAGTTTAAGCCAGAGTCACAGACTGGTAGCCGGCTGGCTGTACCGAGCCCACAGGTGGGTTTTGTTTGTCCGCAGTGCTGGCCCACACTGCGCTCGGAAGAAATTTCCATCTGTTGCCAACATTAAACACCAGATAATTTCACATCAAAAACTGGATTTCCAGTTTCTCTCACCAAGTGGAAGATCTGATAACCCTGATGCCACATTTGCACGTGGAAAAGAGTAGCTGCCCCTTTAGACAGAGCATGTGCGTCCCAGTTTCTCCCCACCTGGTCTGTTTCACTCATTTATACAATCGCTGTGGGCCCAGAAGGCATGTGAGTTGGTGACCCTTGGTTTAAGAGGTTAAGCAGATGTAGACTGCAAAGCCAATCATTATTAGACTTTTCCTAAAAACACCCCCAATAACAGACTCTTCTCTCAGTATTAAGACAGCTGTGACAGAAGGTAAGGCATATGAGACCAAAAGGATTTGAGAAATGGAAAAACCCAGTAGTTGAGTCCATTTGGATTTTTGGTCTAGGATACTCACTTTTTGCTTAGAAAATACATTCACTTTTATTATTTCATTTATTCCTCTCAACAATCCTGCAAGGAAGGAATTATTCTCAGATAAACTGAAAATGAGTGATGTTAAATCAGTTATCCAACCAAGATCATCTAACTAGTAAGTTGCAAAACCCAATTTTGTCCAGCTACAAACACCTTGCTTTTGAAATAATGAAAGAACACTCTGTAAGGTCATAAGGCCTGCTTCCACCTCAGGGCCTTTGTACCTGCTGTTCCCTCTATTGGAAACCTCTCCACCTAGATCTCCACATGGAAGGATCTTACTCTTTCACTTCATTTACATCCCCTCCCCAGAGAGGTTTCCCCTAACCATTTGACTCAAAATAATATCTGTGCATGCACACACACACACCCCAATTACTCTCTAGACTCCTGCTTCTCAAAGTGAGGTTCAGGGATCAGCAGCATCAGCATCAACTGGGAAGTTAGAAACGCAGAGTCTGAGGCCCCTCCCCAGACCTGCTGAATCAGAATCTGCATGTTAACAACACCCCAGGTGATCCATGTGCATTTCAAGTTTAAAAAGCACTGCTCTACAGGAGCCCTGCCCAGTGGAAATGCAATGGGAGTCACAAGTGTCATTTTAAGTTTTCTACAGCCACATTAAAAAGGTTAAAAGAACGACTCGTTTGTTTGCTGTCTCCCCTAACGCCCTACTAAAAGATGCCATTTCCACAAGAACAGGTCCTCCCTCTGTTGTCTTCTCCACTTTATCCCCAGTACCTAAAACAGTACTGGGCACATGGTAAATGTTATTAAGTGTTTGTTGAATGAAAGAAGGAAAACACATTCTAGTACTTTCTGTGTGGCAGCGTGGTACAGGGAAAGAAACCAGCCCTCTGAAATTGGACAGATGTGGTCAATTCAACCACTGACCAGCTGAGCAACATTCAGCAAGTGGTTCACCCTCCAGGAGCCACCTGGAGTGTAAACCAGGAATGTTGCTGTTTAACTCACAGCCTCATCATGACACCCCGATGTGATAACATGTCTGTGAAGCACCAACCACCACAATCACAGGCATTCAATCAATGCCAGCGCCTTTCCATTGTCCTCTTTCATTCTCTCCAAATACCACATGTGAATAACGCTGCTGACCACTTTCCTCTGTGTGGCATGAGCATGACTGAAGCTGTTTTCCTGAGTTATTTTCCCCCAGCCAATGGGACCTGCGTACTAACTGCTACCACTGCAGACAACTGGAAACCGTGGAGGGTCCCTTCTCAGCACCCTGGAGCTGAGTGGCTCCCAGAGCAAAGTGGTCACGGTTACTGTTCAGTCTGTCAACCACGAGGGAGGCCACAGCTCGAGTCGTCTCTGTCACTTTGATGAGTTCTGCTGTGGCAGCCAGTTGGCCTGCCACAAGGTCCCATCCCTTAGAAGAGTTCAAGGTCTCTGCCCTGCCAGAGTGTATCAGCTCATACTGAAAGGTGTGTTCTGGCTTTACCCTTTTATTTGGGGGGTGGACAGAGGAAGGAGTGGAGGGTTTAATCTACTCCCACTTATTAATCACTGGCCTCTGTCCATCCACCAAGTGAGGCTTGCTTCTCCATAGCTTTAACACACACATCCTAATCCATCAGTCCATCCTGCCCTGAAAATCCAATGCACATGTTCTCATCTCAAATGTGTCTTTGACTCACGTTAGATCAACAGCACAGGAGAAAGCAAAACCCAGATTTAGATATAACTGGAGTGACACCAGAAATAAAACTGCTAGGGCTGCCTAGTTGGATATGAGGAAACCCCAAGCCAGCTGTGCCGAGGGCAGCCCCAATTTCTTGTCTCTCTCCCTCTTGCTGAAAACACAACCAGAACAGAAACACTAGCAGAATTAGTAGGCTATTGGGAAACACACTGAAAAGAAAAACAAAAACAAAATAAATATATGGGGGGAAATCAAAGCCTTTAATTAACCTGTGGATCTCTAACCAGTTAAACAGTAGAGCGAGATTTCAGGCAGAATACGCGGTATAACCATTTAAGTAGCAATGCCACCACTGAAAAGATGGAGTTGCACCAGGGAACCAAGTGGAAGGGTTTCTGTTACTGGTTTGAATCAATGCCACTGTTTCCTTTTCTGCAATAGAGTGAGGTTGTCATCCCCTTTTCCTACATGGGAGAGAGAGGAGCCTGAAGAGGTGCAGCAAGAAAAATCCCACACATGTCCTCAAAGCACTGCTGTCCCTCGTAAGGCTGGAGAGCAGTCCAAGGCCAGTGCCAGCCCACTCGGCTCCTGCAGGTCCAAGGGGTTTCTGGGAGTCTTCTCAACAGCCAGGTTTGGGTGGCTAATGATTCCCTCTATGTTAGACAGATTCTCCTCCCGCACTTCCAATCGGCACCACTGAACATAAGGGTCTCCCACAGGCAAGTCACTGGCATAGCAGATCGAGGACACAGAGACACCGCATGGTCCTCTGAAGTGAGGATCAAGAGGATCCAGTTCTGTCCACACCTCTCCAGTGGAACAGTTCTACAGGTGGCTACCAAATACTGACACGCAATACCACAAGGCCCAAATACCACAAGTGATGGCTGAGAGTACCACCGAGCTGGAATGACATCTTCAGTAGCCATGTCATGACAGCGAGGCCGGTTCATACCTTCCTTTCCCAGCCACAGTGTAAAACAACATGAGAAAATCTGGCATCTTCTATCCTTTCATTCAGAAAATTCTCCAGACCCTACGATGGGACTTCCTGACACGCACTCCACCATGCACACGTCATCAACGTTATTTTAAGTCACCTGAATCAAACACCCCATCTCTATTTCCAGCTGCCACAAAGCAACACAACACATGTTGGAAAGGTCTGATCCTCAGGCCTTCCTCTCCCCCAAAGGGCATCTGACACTTCTCACAAGATACACAGCTTTAAAATTAGAACTGGAAAAGACCACAGTGACCCTCATAGGGCTGAAGCTACCCCACAGCAGAAATCAGAACATTCCTACAACCAACAATTAAACAACCGAAACCTTCCCAAACATCCCCTTCTTTCTCTGGTTTGCTGTTGTTGCATTAATCATCCTGACACCTTTTTAATTATAATCGCAAACTCGAAGCCATGACTTGCAATGTTATAAATACTGATTTTCCAGTTCAAGCAGGCATTGACTGGTTTCTGTTTTGATAGGAAGGGGCTGTTTGAAGCCTCCTAAAATGTTGCAATTAGTTCTCTCGGTTGAAACAGACAAGACATTAACAGACACATTTGCTGTTTCCCTTTACCCTGCTGGAATGTTCATGCCTAAGTGTACTTTTCTCAAGCTTTGAAAGCATAAGGGGTATTTTCTAAAGCGGAAGAAATCAATCAATACATATTATATATTCATATATAATAGATATTATATAATACATACCTATAGTAATATATATTATTATATAATACACATTTACTATATATTTCTGAAGTTAGGTTATTTCTAAAACTTTCACAGGCTGTAATTTAAACTTAGAAAGCACATCTCTTCAACAGCAAGGCAACTTGTCAGGAAACAATCCTTATTTTACCTATTGGCCTTGTGAAGATGATAATACCACTTTAGCTGACAAAGCCTGTGTTTGTCTGACATTTCCAATTAATTACTGAGACGCAACAGAGATGGGACCAGCCATCCAGATGTTTTTCAGAAAGAGATAAAAAGGGGGGGGGAGCAAAGGAGGTTTGCCTTTTGGGCATCTGCTCCAGTGTTTTTTAAATGTTATGGCGGGCAAGAAAGCCGGATTACTAATTTATTTTACCTGCACTTAACTTTCTACTCTCCTCTCCTTTCCCTCACCACTGGGAGATTGAAAGAGAAGGGAGATGAACATCTCACAAGACAGAAGCTCTAATCTGTTGCCAAGGAGGCGACGGTTAAAAAGGGCACGGGTGCAGGATGTAAAAACTCTTAGGGCACCGACTGTCGTGCAGACCTTGATGCTCCTGATGCCAAAGCAACCCAGGGTTTCTGGAGATGGGGAACATCCTCAGTCTTTTCTAGCAAGCCAAAACTCGCCAGCATCATCTTTTTAACTGTTCCCTGTTCATTTTGCTCTAACCTGAAAATACTAAAGTCGGATTCCAGACACGCAAATACGTTTGAGGGCGATTTTGAGAGATTCCAGAAGATCTCAAAGCCCTTCAGTCAATCTAGCTATCCTGCTTCATGCCTTAGCGTCCCCAACGCAGCAGCGCTGAGCCCCACAAGAGACTGGCCTGGGAAACACCCCGTGGGCACCTGGGCTGGGGATTTCCAGGCGTGGAGCTAGGCAGCTTCAGAAAGCACCTCCTGGGTGAGGAGCCTGAGGCAGGCAGGGCAGTGTGACACCAGCTCCCCTAGCCCTGAAATACAGTGATCCCTGGCCAGCCTCCAGCCCTCTCCACGCTCCCCAGAGCAGCCCCGCCAGGGTCCGCAGAGCCCTCCATGGGGCAAAGGGCTCTCGGGGAGGTGCCTGGACGTCGAAGGGCGTGGGAAGCCGCAGCTTTCCCTCTGGGTCTTCCCCACCCATCTATCGCCTGCGCCGAGCCCAGGGTCCTACCTGTACCACTCCAGCCCCTTTTCGTAGTTCCTGTCGAAGAAGCGTGGCTCTACACCCATGGCCCGCACGTCCAGGTGGACTCGGATCTCCTCCAGCAGCTCTCGGGTGCCTCCTTTCTTGACCCCGATGATGAGAGCCTGTGGCAGCTTCTTCTCCCCATAGTTGGGGGTGGTGAGGGCGCCGCCCCTCTCGCTGCTCCCATTGACCACTCTCCGGCCTGCGAGCTCCTCGTGGGTGGTGCTGGACTCCTGCGCTTCCCTCTCCAGCAGCGCGCTCTGCGCCGTGATCATCTCGCCAGGGGCCACAGGGGTCCGGAGCCAGGTGTCCCGAGCGCCCCCAGTGCCGCTCGCCAGACCCCAGTCGTCGGCCCCGGGGGCAGGGGGCTGCTTGGAGGGCTCCGGGGGCTCCTCGCGGCTCGCGTTGTCTGGCGGCAGCGCGGAGGACTGTGAGAGGGTGCCGAGGCGCATGGGGGGCGACATTAGAGAGGGTGGCGGCGGGCTCGGCGGCAGTGCCGGCGGCTCCTGCAGCACCACGGGGAACTGCAGGGTGCCCGAGCCGCACAGGAGGCTGTAACACAGGTAGATGACAGACAGGGACAAGGCGCAGAGAAAAAGCAGCTTGCGCGCCAGGCGGCGGCGGCGCGGCGAGAGGTGGAGGTGGAGGCGGAGGAGGTGCGGGCCACGGGGTCATCGCGGCTTCGGACTCGCTGGGCAGCGGCGGCGGCAGCCCCCGGCGCTGCCCGGACATGGTTTCAGCCGCCGCCAGCGCCCCCGCTCGCTCCCCACCCCCCCCCCCCAGCCGCCCAGGCTGCATGAAGCGACGCCACTGCACCCCCGGCCCTGGCCGCTGTCGCGCTGCGCCGGGGAACAGCCAGGCTGCATGATCCCCCTCCCCACTCTTCCCGCGGAGTCCGGGTGGCCCCCCACTACCCCCCTCAGCCTCCGGCAAGGGGACCAAGGGGGGCGCGCGGACCCGCCGGCTGCACCTGCTCCGTCTGCAGCGCCCCCGCTTCCCCGGCTCCGACGCGGCTCCTGCTTCAGTCTCTGCCGCCGCCGCCGCGCCCTGTTGCAGCCCCGAGTTCCCTCCCCGCTGCTAACTTTCTGCGGGGAGAGAGAGGCGTGGATGGGAGGCGGAGGGGCCCGGGCGCGCGGTCCGCACCGCCAAGGGAAGGGGGAGCGCGCCTCGCGTGCGCCTGCAGAGGGGGACGCGCAACAGAGGCGTGCGCTAGGCCTGGGGCACCCGGCAAAGGGGAGATCGTGCCCCCTCCCCCGCCCCGCACCACATTCATGCTGGAGAGGTTCCCCTCCCCTGGGAGCCTGGGACGCCAGTTTCTCCTTCCCTCTCCCGATACTTTCAGAGACTTAGAGCCCGACGCCTGCCGCCAGTGCCGCCCAACAGGTAGCTGGGGGCCACAAGGTGGTGAGCTCTCGCTTCCCCTTTTCTCATGGGACTCCAGGCAAACTCGGTCCATCTGTGACCTGCCCTTCTCCCTTCCTGGACATCCTCCTGCCTTTGACCCAGGAGGAATTTCTTGTCTGTACAAGGTTTCCCATCCCAACTTCCATCTTTCCAGCCTCCCCATCTTAGCTTGAAGCTCCTGATTGGTGGAGCTTTGACACAAACCCACAAATTTCCTTGCCCTAGAGCTTTTGCCTCTGTCCCGCCACTGGTTGACTGTGCTTTCTGCTCCAAAAGGAGAGGCTGTCTCCTCCTGGACACCCTGAACCACAGATGCACATGCGCCCTGGATTTCCCTGGACCAAAATAGACTGAGACTATCATCGCTCTAAACACCTTATAAGCAGAGAGAAGTTGTGTTGCTGTGTCTGTGCATCGCTTCATTGAATTAAAAAGTATCTTCTTTGAAGAGAGATTTCCGTCCCTCACCTCCCTCTCCTGGGGTGAATGGTAAACATCAGAAGGCTTTGGAACATTCAAAACTACACTTTGCTTCCTGTTTCCTTTTGCACAGGGAGGTAGAGGAAATGCGAGGCTGGAATGGCAGGAAAAGGCAGAGCTATCAACTGAGGCACTCCAGCGAACTCTGCTTCCTGGGGGCAGAGGCTGGCCCTGCACGCACCTGGTGCCAGTCTTTCCCAGAGGCTGGCTCCAGTGAGTCCTGTTTACCCTGCTAGCCACAGCTGGGTGCCTGGAGGGTCTGCTTTCACCTACAGGGCTGATGTGCTTGGCATCTCCGGTTTTGTTTGATCACATAACAGGAACAACAGTTGAAAGAAAATGTATATAATGTCTAAATATTAACTAGATACCTAGTGCCAAAGAGAGAAAAAAATGTTACTCCAATAACATGAACAAAGACTTTTTCCCTGAGTGAACAGAAGCTCACGGGTGCTCTCAGGTGGACGTGAGCTTCATTCTCTGCAGCTTCAGCTCAGATAAAGATTATTCCTTTAGAATATATTTTTTATGGTACACCGGAGACCTCTGAAATGCAGAGTCTGGTGTCCTGTAAATCATTTCGTGGAACTAGGGATGCTTTTTCAAACACCACGCGACTGCACTCCTGTAATGTTAATGGGAAGGGGCCAACTGGAGCTGGGAGCAGCACAGCTTAACCATCCCTCCTTCGGCTCCAAGCCCAGCTCTGGGTGGTCGCCCAGAAGGGCCCGCCCGGTTGCAGCAAATATTGCCACTGCCGTGGTCCATCTCGCTTTCAAAGCTAAGGCGCCAGGATGCCCAGCACGTGGTTCAGGGGCCTCCCGACAGTCCCTGCCCGGCTCCCGGACTTCTCTATCCCCGCTCTGGGCAATCCAAATGAACTTGCTCTGTAGCTAGTTTTACTAAAGATGTGCTTTCAAATTTGGAAAGGTTTTGATGAAATGGTACTAACATTTAACCTAGAGGTGGCAAACTGCTAACAAATTAAGAGCTGAATGTGGCCAGCGCAGTGATATTAAAAAGTTGAAACTGGTTGCAGTGGTGTAAAATTGAGGACTTTCCCAAAAAATTTGGCTATGAGGTTTCTGCTGAAATAGTAGATCCAGCAACTTTGGGCCCCTCAGCCAGAACCGAGAGGCCCCCCTGACATGCAGCATGTGCCCTGTTCGTCACGGTGCCCCCCCAGAGTGCCCTCATACATTTATGTCACTTGCCTGGATGCTGCTAATGAGGACACTTCCCAGTGTCCCTTCTCCCTCTCGTCCACAGATAGTCCTACTTAAATAAGAGACTCTTGAAAGAACAGAACCCCATTGGTGAAATGTTAGGCCCCACAACTGATGGGGAAGAGGTGATTTTTGGGGGAGAGGAGCTTTGTAGATTTCTCACTTGGGCACTTACCTGTTTTGTTCTCCATCCAGGTTTTTTCTGGGAGCAAGTTCTTCAGAAACCTATAATGAAAAGTAGGAGCTATCTACATAGGGAGAACTCAGACTTCGTTCAGCAATTCCCTGGGCGTCTGGAGACTGGATAGAATACTTTTTTCTTTTTCCATTGCCAACACCCACGCCCATTCAGGCCTATGTGAGCTTTTACAATGCTGCTCCAACTGGTCTCCAGGCCTCCAGCGTGCCTCGTTTCTCTTCATCGTAGAGGACAATAGCAGATCAATGTTTCTGAGGCATGGCTCCACCAGTGCCCTCTCTGATGCAGAAACCTTCCTCTCACTGCCTACCTGACAGACTCCAACTCTCTGCCTTAGCACTCAAGGGCCCCTCCGCCTTTCATGTATCCCACAGTCCTGCCAAACCAAACAGTACCCACTACCCAAAAACACACATTGCATTCTTCTCTTTCACCACTGCCTGATCAGATGATGGAGTTAAAACAAAGCCATCATTTGCTAGTTAAGTGACTATCAGACAGGTCATTTCACCTCTCTGACCCTCAGTTTCTGCATATGTAAGTGACGAATAGTAAGACTCACCTCATATTGTTTTTATAAAGAATTAAATTGACTTAGCATATGCAAAAACACCTGGCTCCCTGCCTGACATGCTGCAGCCACCAATAATTATTCGGACCTAAATATTGGCTCATGCCATGCCCTGCTTCTTTTCCTATTAAAACCTTATCCTTGAAAAATCTGTGTGTACCCTTTCTTCAAAACCAGCCCAAGGTGTAAACTGAAGTTCACTTTCCTAAGCCACTCAGTGACATTTATAACGCCAAATCTAATGCCTTAGATCGTTTTTTTTTTTTTAAGCGAAAGAACCTAACTCTGGCTAACTTCAGTTTTCTTATTAAAGAAATTGACTAGAAGGATTTATGGTAACTCACATAACTGAAGGGAATTTTTGAAAAATCAACAAACAAAAAGCAAAAATAAGCTTTGGAAGGCACAATAGAGCACAGTGTATAGTTATTATTACTGCCGTTCACCAGATATTGTCGGCTCTTCTCTGGCCCACAGAAGGGATGTATCTTCTTGGCCCCTTAAAGTCAGAGGTGACTCTGTGAGCCTTTGGCGAATGAAACTTGAGCAAAAATGAGGTTGTCTCTTCCAGACAGAACCTTTGGCAAACAGTAGGAGTGTGTTTTTCCTGCCTGGCAGTTGTGCAAGAAGTTGGATCGAGCATCTTTTAGCTGCCATCTACTCAATCCTCCAGACTGAGCAAGGATAATACAGAGCCAGCCCCTGATGACATGGAGCATGTTCGAGAAATAAACCTTGGTTATTTTTAGCTGAGACTTAGGAGTTTGTTGTGAATACAGCACAACGTGGACTATCTGACTGATGAAAACATACGTATTATCAATTTCCTCTGCTGTTGACCAAAATGACTTCAGTGAGCCAATATTAGAATTCCTTTCCACAAAGGTGGATAAGTGACAGATTAGAAGTCTACACTGTCCCAGGAGTGTAGACAGATACCACGCTTATATATAGCAAAGATATTTCCTCATTTTGTCCTTTACTTGTCAATAAAAAAGTATATCTATAGAAATCTGGAGGTAAGTCTCCAGACAAAACCAACATGGTGACAAGGAGGAACATTACATACTTGTAAAAGGAGTGACAGATGAGAAAATAATAATAATGGCCAGAACTTATAGAACCTTGTGTTGAAAGGGATCTCATATGGAACTTAGGAAATATTATAGCTGTAAGCACTACATGACAAAATCTGGTGGATGGAATTAAACAATACTTCGAAGAAAGATACCTTCAATATACTTATCTACAAAGAAAAATTAGAAACAAATGAGCTACTTGCTCAAGAAGCTAGACAAAGAGCGAGACAGTAAAGTCAGGAAGAAAGGAAATGATAAAGAGAAATGCCAAACCTTTGTTTCTATTTATTTGCTCTTTATTTATTGCTATGGACTGAATTCTGTCTCCCCACAGTTCATATAATGGAAGCCCTGACCCCCGTTGTGACCATGTCCAGACACAAGGTCTTTAGGAAGTAATTATGGTGAAAATGAAGTCATAATGGTGGAACCCAAATCAGATAGGACTGTGGCCTCATCAGAAGTTGAAGAGATCTCTCTTTCTGTTTCTTCACACACATACACACACCCCGCCATCTGAGGACTCAGTGAGAAGGGGACCTTATGCAAGCTGAGGAGAGAGCCCTCGCCAGAACCTGACCATGCTGGCATCCTGATCTTAGGCTTCCAGCCCCCAGAATTGTGAGAAAATAAATTTCTGTTGTTTAAGTCACCCACGCTATGGCATTTTGTTATGGGAACCCAAGCTAAGACGCTTATCTTTCACAGTTTGTTACTGGGTTCTGGTACCAATTCCAATGTGTGTGGGGTTGGGGGTCGGGGGAGTCCCCCACACCAACAAGCAATTCTTGGGACACCAGCTGGGTGTCCTACAATTCAACTCGATTCTGACACTATGTACCCAGAGACAGCATCACACCCCACAGGTTAAGGGTTCAGCCCCACAAGACTGCCCCCACCGCAGGTGCCAACAGCAAGTCTGGGTTGTCACCTGTGCTTCTGAGCAACTGGCTGTCAGTAGGAGGTTCCCAAGACTCTCTACTCCGGTTCGACGAATTTGCTAGGGCGGCTCACAGAACTCAGAGAAACCTCTTACTTACTAGATTACCTGTTTATTAGAAAAGGATATGACTCGGGAATAGCTCGATGGAACAGACGCATAGGGCAAGACATGGGGAAAGGGCACTGAGCTTCCACGCCCTCTCCAGGTAACCACTCTCCCAGAACCACCTCTCTCCCAGAACCTCCACATGGTCACCAACTGGGACGCTCTTGGAAATCTGTCCTTTTGGGTTTTTATGCATAAGCCATTTATTTATTCTCTTACCCTCGGCTGCTGTTTTTCCTTCCCCATTTATAGCCCAAAGCCAATCAAAGAAGGACATGTGCAGTGTGATGCCGTTCCCGTACATTTTATAAGTGCATAACAATGTAAGAATTTGTTAACGGAGACATACACATGTATGTCTTGACTCTGCATAAAAATGTAATCTTTTGTTAATGGAGCCATGCACATGGATATTCTTGGAATCATAAAGAATGTAATTAATTTTACGATATTGATACCTATGATGAGGGAGGGAGGAGAACGGGATGGAAATGTGAATTTTAGGTGTGACGGCAACATTTTGCTTCTTAAAAACAGAGATATCGTTGTGGGCTGAATCATGTCCCTGAAAATTCATATGTTGAAGTCCTAACTCCAGGACCTCAAAATAGGGCTGTATTTGGAGAGAGGGCCTCTAAAGAGGTAATTAAGGTCAAGTGAGGTCACATGGGTAGGCTCCAATCCAATGTGACTGATAGTCACGTAAGAAGAGAAGATTAGAACCCAGACACACACAGAGGGAAGACCGTGGGAGGACACAGGGAGAAGCGGCCGGGGAGAGAGGCCTCAGAAGAGACTAAACCGGCCAATGCCTTGATCTTGAACTTCGACCTCCAGAACCGTGAGAAAATAAATTTCTATTGTTTAAGCCACCCTACGTGTGGTGTTTTGTCATGGCAGCCCCAGCAAATGAATGCAACATCAGAAGCAAATGGGGCAGAATTGAACGTCTGTTCTTTCTGGGTATTGGGGCCGGAGATAGAGGTCATACTATGTACTCTTCTGCATATTTGAAATATTTCCATAATAGTTAAGAAAATAACAAGCAGATCCAGAAAAAGAATAACAAGAGAGTAGAAATTTATGTATGATTACCTTACAGGCCAAGGTGGGTTTCATGTTGGGCAGGTGGTTCTCTTCCACAGGGTGTGTCAGTCACCCATGAATTCCCGTCTCTTGACTCTGCCATTCCTGACGCCTGTATCATTGTCTGCAACCAATCTGCACAAGGAGAAAGAAGGAACACGGAGAAGACACACCTGCTTTCAAAAGTTCCAACCTGGAAATGGCACACACCACTTCCACTCCCATTGCATTGGCTGAAACATAGTCACACGCCACACCTCACTGCAAGTTGCTGGGTGACTGCCTTCCTGGGCACCCAGGACAAGGATGTGGACAAACAGCCAGTAGTCCCACCCACAATGTCATCAGGTTGACCCTGGTCTTCATGCTGCTGCTCAGTCTACAGCGTGCCTGCCAGGCCTATGGTTAGGGTTTAGATATTTTACAAAGGCGCGGGGTTGGGGGTCATGGTTTGGGACTTCAAAGAGGAGGAAGCCAATTCATAAAGAGACAGAAAACCAAATGTTTGCTGGGCCATCTCTAAACAAATGAGAGAGAACTTGTGTAAAATGGGCCCGGCTAGGTACCTTCTTCTCTACCACATCTAGAGTTCCCTATGTTGACAGCTCCTTCCTGGAACAGGCCTTCTGTCTTAAATTCTTTTAGGCAGTTAGGGACGAGGCCAAAGTTTCTTTTATATATAAATTTTGTGTGTATATATGTAATTTATAGAACTAAATAAATGAATTTAAATATAGATACAATGGATTATATATTCTATTATATATCAATATTAATATATATATTATATATATATATATTATATATATATATATAATCTCCTTGGTTCTCCAGAGAACCCTGACGAATACAGGAGGAGTTAATATTCTTTTATCGATGGCATTTACATTTAATCATTTGAAATTCTTAGTTATGACATTGTTATGGCTTGCAAGGAAGTGTCCTTTTCAGTGTTTCATTTAGAGGCCTCAAGATACCAATTTTAAAAAGTTTCCCATTTTATTTGTTTGGTTTGATAGGCTTTTTCCAATTGAGTGCACAGATAAACCAATTTAGGAATTTCAAAGGAGCCCCATTTAGGCCAGTGAAGCCTTAAATCACCCTGAGTAATCTGAGCCCAGTGGGACAGAAATCTACATGTAGAAGGTCTGCATTCTTTAAAGACAAAACCAGCAGGAGTCCCAGAGTGGGGCTGTTCTTTGGTGGTCCTCTTAGAAAATGGATTTCTCATTTGTATGAACTTACCAAAGGATCAAAGGCCCAAAAAAGGAGTGAAAGAAACAGAAGTTTCTAACAAAGCTGACAACGGAAGGATGGCCAGAACCAGTATCAAAGGACGCCTACAGAAAGAGTCTGGACCTCTACCAAAAATGGGAGGTCCAGGCCCAGGAGGACTTACCACCAGGAACCAGAGCCACCAGGAGGAGATGACAGAGCACAAAAGATTCTTTGCAGGCACCTTGCTTGTGTCTGTGAAGTGGCACCAGAATTGAAGGTCAGTAGCTAGGGATCCCACTTCTGTCACCATGTAAAGTCAGCAAATAAGAGGCATAAACTGCAAAAGAACCAAAAAGTTTATTTGGGGTCTCAAGAATTGCTATTCAGGAGATGTAGATTCGAGTAGAAGCTCAAATGTGCTCCTAGGAAGACAAAGGAGGCAGGGGTAGATAAAAGGAAAGGACACAGGCTTACAAAGGTCTACAGTGAACAGTTACTGACTGGTTCTGGCATGGGGTGAGCTGACTTGCCGGAACATAGTTGGTCCTAGGCAGACTGTCCCTTCTTGGAATGAGGAAACACTTCAAGATGTGACCTCTGCTGTCAGGTAAAGCTCAAAAGTTCAGTTAACATCTGGTGGTGGATGTGGTGTACAAGCATAAGCCCCACTTCCTTAATGGCCTCCCAGCTCCATTTTAGAAGCCTTGAAAATGGTACTCCATTTTGTCATTGTCATCCACCACAGTCACGCACCACATAACAATATTAACGATGTTTCGGTCACTGATGGACCACATATATGACAGTGGTCCCATACGGGTAGCACCACATAGCCTAGGTGTGTAGTAGGCTCTCCCACCTAGGTTTGTGTAAGTACACTGGGTGATGTTCACACAACAGTGAAAGTGCCTAATGATGTATTTCTCTAAAAATTTCCCTTTCATTAAGTGAGGTACGCCTGCACTGATTTTAGTCTTGTGAGTGTTGAATAATGAATTACTCATTTCAATTATTTGAGTCAGCCCCACTGGCTGAAGATGGTAAAGGCTGACTGAAGCAAAAAACTAAAATTTGTTATTCAACATTCACAAAACCAAATGAGTAAAGAAGAACTTTAAGTTCTATATCAGGGTTCATGTAAGGCAAAAACATTCTAAAGGAAGGATGAATTTGAGGACATATATGATTCTGAGTGTAAATGTCTGGGTACAAGCAAAAATTCCAGGGAGCATTTCAGACTTTCGAGGCAGTGGAATTGGTGAAACCAAAGTCAAGCTCTCCAAACAGTAAAGGGGGCCCAGGTAATATCTGGAGTACAGGTGGAACAGGCAGAAAATTTCATTAATGTAATTGTATGATATGATGAACGGACAGAGTTGGAAAATAGGATGGCAGGGTAGGGCAGAGGGACCTGGAGGGCCCAGGATGGATGGAGAGATCAGCTGGGCTGGTGGGGGGAAGGGGCCATGGGCTCACCCTCTTCATGTCCCCTCCCCCACCCTCTGAAACCCTTTGTGACTCTTCAGTGCTCTGTGATGCAGGCCTGGGATTATAGGCAAGTGCGGACACTCTCAGAGCTCAGTTGCCTCAGGCAGCCTTGCGATTCAGAAAATGGAGTTCAGTCAATGGAATGTTCTCTCATTTCTGAATAGCCATATTGAGTTGTTTTTGAGCATCTGCTCAACATTCTTAGATAGTGACTGCAACCTCACCATCGTGTGTGGGTTGTGGTTGCTTCTTCTGTTCCTGTGCTTCCTGGTGGGGATTCCATCTTTACCAACCTTCTGGAAAACCAAAATCTACCAAAAGGTAAGGATCCCTGGGCAAGCCACCAACAGGGATTTTTTATTGTTGTTTCCATTTCTAGTCCCACATTTTTAAATGAGTTGGTCCAGAGAGACTCCTAAGATGGCAAGTCTGAATAGAGGATAGAACATCATCCTTCTAGGGGAATAGGCCAGGCAGGACTAGGGGTTCAGCTGGGACTGTTTCCCATTTAAAACTCACAGACCATCTGGGTGTGGTGGAGGATTGCTGGATAAAATCCCATCAGTGATTTCACAGCCCTGCATTAGGTTATTTAGAGAGTTTGGGATCTGTGTAGGAGAACACTGTTCCTAACACTGGATCATGAGTTACATTCCCATGTCGGGTGTCATTCGACCAAACCATCCTTTGTATTGGGCAGATCAGGAGAGCAGGGCTGAGCCTCTGAGCAGACACTGGAGTGTGAGCTCTGTCCCAGGATACAGGGTCCTATCTGAGGAAGCACAGATGTGACTGTGGGCCTCAGAGTCTATGCCCTCCTTGAACAGAGGACTTCTGACTGAGAATATCAAGTGTGGACTCTAGCCAAAAATCCTCCTTCGAGTTTTTCAAAGAAGGAGAAATTGAAAGTATCTTATCACCTTTAGAAATTCAGAAAGGGAAAGAACACAAAGTGCTAGTAATAAAAATAGAGAGTGACATTAATCTTGGACGAATATCTGAGTTTCCTAGAGAGAGGAGCAAGCCAACTAAGTCCTCACTCCTCATTCTTTTCTTTTTGTTCTCAGCGTCAGGGCAGAGCCAAGAGGAGAAGAAAAGGTGGAACATCAAGTGGTAAGGTTCCACCTATCCCACCTGAGCTCTCCAAGGGTGACCCATCCTGTCCTCTCCATGAGGTCCCAGGTCCATGGTCTCTGAGGATGTCAGTCGCTAGATACAGTCCCTCTCAGAAAACAGAGCCCTCAGAGGAGAGGCTCATGGGAAAGCAGTCAGAACCTGAAACATTTCTCAGATTCCTGCTCTGCCCAGCTCTGGGCATGAGCAGTGATGGACCTGGGCAATGGGCGTTGCCCAATAAGTGGCCATATGAGATGTCAAGAGTCAGAACTTCTGTCTCCTGACCTTGTGAAAGTACTTTGACTTCCTGGATGATCAGATTCTTCCTTGAAGTAACCAGTGACCTACGTTCCTCACATGGTGTTTTTGAGCCTCACATGGGATGACATACATATATGAATGAAAGCCCTTTGTGAATGATAAAGCAACATACATACGTGAGCTTTATTATTATCATTAACCGTGCGATCTTGAATCCTAATTCTTGGAGCTCTCCGAGTCCAATCTACCAAGGGTACCATAAAGGACATTCTACTCTGCCTCCTAAAAGATCTCTTTGCTTCTGTCTTCATCACTTTCCCGGTTTCCCAGGTGGGAGAGCTTGCCAGAGTGAAGCAGAGGAGGCGAGGAAGGTGCTTTCTCTGCTGCAAAGGTGACTAAACACAATCCTTCTTTCCTGTATCCCGCTTCTTAGCAGGGTCTAAGAATTTCTAGGGCCTCAGTGAAACGTGAGATTGATAAGGGAGGGAAAATCCTCAGATTTTGAAATCCAGATTGTGAAAGTCTTGGGGAGAAGGAAACAACATAGATTGTGAGCTCAAGGAAGTGGGGGGATGTGAAAGGACAGTATGCAATGGGTGCCCCTACCTCTGTCAGACCTGCCAGGGCCCCATATATTTGTTCTGGCCCTGGCTGCAGCTATGTATATCCTGTCTCCTTCAGTCCCCGGGGCCAGCATCGCGATACCATCTGCTTTCGTCAACTGCTATGTCCAGACCCCTCCTGGGAGGTGTGTAATAGCACAACCGTGGAGGTCAATTGGCTGCTGTTCCTGGAGGACCTGGAAGATGATACTGCCTCTGTGTCCTCTATGGCTTCCATAGCTTCTGGGACTGAGTCATCATTTACTCTGTCCTCCGCCTTCTCAGAAGTCCCTCCAGGAGACCTAACACCATCCCCTCCACCTGACCCTTCCCCACCGCCCCCCTCCGTTCTCTCACCTAACCCAATGACACCCTTAGCTGACTTTCTTTCACCCTCACCACCGGGTCACTCTATGCCACCAGAGCCTTTTCCTCCCTTGGAGTCCAAATTCCCAGCAGACCATTCCCCACCCCAACCCGTTGCCCTTCCCCCTCTCCCACCACATGACACCCAGGCAATGGATCCTATTCTCCAACCAGAGGCCACTCTGTCTCTGAATACGATCTTCTCTCTTGACCGCACCCTTTCCCAAGATATTAACGCCTTACCAAATTTGTCCCAGATAATGAATCCACTAGCTTGATTCACTAGCTTGTCATCACGGACCACCAAGCCTGTCTGTCTCACCACCGACAGACCACCCTTTAACTGTGACTCAATCTAAATCGGTTTCCATCTTATTGAAGTCTCTTCCAGAGAACTCATCTCCAGATAGCCCTGGTGGGTTGTCCACTTATGTCCCAACAGTCAGAGGCACTGACCATTCAAGTCTGTCAATTTCAGAATTCTCTTGTTGTCAGGCTCCTGCCAGGAACATGTTCCTCCCCACATTATCACACTCTGATTTTCAACGAGAGCAAGTTTCCCTCTGTCTACCAGAGACCTGTCTCTGGGGAGACTCTGCTACCAATCACATGGAGGCCAGCAGCCATTCTTTCCTTGGCCTTAACGGTCAGGCATTCTTGGAAAGACAAATAAAAAAGAGAATGGATTTCCAGATTTTAGAGAAGAAAGAAAAGGAGGAAGGACTATTTTCAAAACAAATGTGCTCAGAAAACCAACGGATGTCTTCAGGGAATTCATTGCAGCCACTTGACGTACAAGACACCACAGCCCCCAAAACTGGCTGGGACATCACAGGCAAACCAGAGCAGCTGAGCATTCATCAACAGCTACTGTATGTCAAGACTTTGGGAGAAAACTTGCAGCAGAAATATACCCAGCTGTTTTGGGGTCTTCCCTCTCTGCACAGTGAGTCCCTGGTGGCCACTCTCCTGGTTTCTAGTAGTAGTGCCCCACTAGGGTCTCATTTTGTCTTATTCAATGGAATCTGTAATGCTTCTGCAGTCAAGATGTGGGATCCAGAATCTCCACCACTTCCCCATTCTCACCCTCCTCCCCTCTCCGATGTACATCCGCAACCCTTCTCTCAGACCAACCCCCAATCCCAGCCCCCACCTTTCACTCAGGTCCAGCCCCATGCCCACCTTCAATCCCCACTCTCAATCCTACCATCTTCTTCTCCATCCCAGATTAGGGACCATGGAGTGTCTTTCCATAGATCCCAGATTGAGTCAGACTCTCATATCTCAACTGAAAATCAACACCTGAAATGGCATATGTTGCAGAAGCAACAACAAAGTCTGTGGGGTTTAGTCCCTGCATTCCAAAAATCTCAAGAAGCCACTTGTCCTCAAGCTCTCACCCCTCCTTTGGTCAGCCAGTCCTCCCATGCCTATGTACCAGTCTCTGCCCTTCCTGGCCATTTTCATATCACCCGTGAACCCCAGGATAAAATGGAGCTCCACATTCCAAGGAGGCTATTCTCACACTGCTGCCTCCATGCTAGTAGGAATCTAGAGTCTCTGTGTAAATGTACAGAAACATCTCAGCAAAAAGGCAGACACGCTCACTCACAGCTCCGTCAGCTTCAGGGCCAGAGTAGCAAGGATCTAGCAGAGACTGAATTGAGTTTCCCAGGAAGCTTCCATGAGACGATCTCAACAAAGTTTCAACTAAGGCAGGACATGAAGAGGAATCTTGGATATATCCTAGAGAAGAGCCCAGAAGGTAGTCCTCCAAGGGTCTCAGAATGCTACCTACTAAAGAGTCTGAGGGCTGACTCAGAGACAAAAAGTAGCTGTGTGTGTCACTCAAGGAATTACTCAGGGAATGAACTCTTAAATGTTTCAAGGAAGGACACAGACCAGAATGAAATGAAAACCATTCCTTAGATTACATCTAAGCCAGTAGTTTTGGCAGATCACTGTGGGGAGGATCCCCCTAGGGATGTGTCATTCACGGCTGGCTGAGGACAACCCATCCCCTCCTTCTGGGAGTTCCCAGAACAATATAGAAAACAGAAATTTGAAAAACATAACAGTAGGTGGGGTCCACCCCCAGATGACCACTCCAGAGCTTTCTTTTCTGGATCCCAACACCCGACAGGTGCTAGAAGCCCATATTATAAGGTTTCATGTGAGTCAGAGGTGGGGCCTACCCCTCAAAGTTCTTGAATCCATAAAATCCTATAAGTTGAGAGAAGCCAAAACATGGCCTCTTCCCCAATTTGACTTTCTCTCCTCAGCCACCTATATTTCTGGGGTGGATTCCAAAAGCTGAGGTTTCCAAGCCCCTTGAGGGAAGCTCTAAAAGTTTTCAGGGAAATAAGGTGAAAACAACGAATTCAGTCCCCATCCTGGATCTTCCACTCCCTGCTACCTCATCTGTGGGCAACGAAGGACAGGGGGCCCTAAAACCATCCCACTCTGATATCGACCAGGAGCTTGCCAAGGACATCCAGGCAATCAAGCATGGCAGACAGACTTCAGAGATCCTCACACACAGCTTTATAGACAAAGTGAGTCAGAGTAAGACTGCACTAGACAATAACAGATGCAGCTGAGAGGTGCCCACAAGGCAAGCTGGGGCTGGACATGTGCCAAGGGATGAGAATGTGAGTTCCAGTGATAGAGAGGACATGATTCAGGGCCAAAAGATGGTGGAGAAGAATTGAAAACATTTTTCCACGTCCACCATGAACTTCAGGGAGATATTCAAGGCTGAGGAGCTGTGAGTTCTTACATCACAATCTTGTGACATCTTGACAACCAACAAGTTGGGGAGCTCCCAAATGATAAATATCAATGTGAGCAAAGTAGAAACTACCCTGACCATGAATGTCCCTCACCAAAAATACTGGTTCCCCAAGATTCCAAACCATCAGACATTAAAAAACAGCTCCTTACTGAGTTGAAGTTTCAATTGAAGAGCAGGGAACATAGCCATCCTAAAGGCTCTCCCGCTGACATATCCCTTACTTCAGATAGCTTGCCTTCTGACTCCTCACTGACTCAGTCCCAGAGCGTCTCCAGTGGGGACATGGGAGCTTCCCAGGTGCTGCAAGTCCACTTGGAGGACCATGGGGATTGGCGGGAACCCTGGGCCTCTAAGCATGTCTCATGGAAATGCCAGGATAGGAATTTCCCACCAGCTGCAAAGACAGTGAGACCTCTGGACTCCAGAGCAGGAGAATGTGGAAGCGAGGATTCAGGAGTTGGGACGTCTAAAGCCAGAAAGAAGAGCCACTCTATTGAGGACAGAGAATTAGAGGGCACTTCCCCGTATCTGTCACAGAATGAACAGTTTCCTCCTGAAAGTTACTTCAGAAAAAAAATGAGGCAGTTTTTTCAGTGGATTAATTCCAAGAAAAAAATCACAGGGCAGGAAAGTCCCCAGCAAAAAGCCAAGTTCACGTCAACCTTTGCACCGCTCCGAGACCCAGCTCAAAGTGCAGCTCTCGTGAGCTGTGGGCCTCCTGAAGCTCATGAGCTCATGGCAGCCATCGGGAAGATCCTAGAGGAGAAACTGGCATGGAGATACGAACCTGAGGCTGCAGAGTTAAGTCAGCAGAAGGGGGAACTGCAGGCCCAGGTAGAGCCTGACGAGGGACATCCCTCCAACTACGGGGCTCTCTCTGACCCACAGCCAGGGGAATGGGCAAGGACCACATCCTGCAGCCAAGATGCTGTCCCTCCTGACAAGACTTTTCGTACAAGGGTTAGACAGAAAAGAGACAGGATCAGACAGCCCTGGAAAGTTGTGGCCTTCAAGGACCAGCATTTATGCCAGAGTCAACCCCCTTCCCCACCCTACAGGGAGTCTGTGCCCCATCCAAGACCCACCTGCATGCATGATGTATGCCACGTCCCTCCGGCCACCCTCACCTCTAATGAAAGCACTGTGTTCAGAGATCTGACTCTTCTATTCAAACAGGAAATGCTTCTCCAACACTTCCAGGGAGGAAAAATGTCCCCAAAGAAATCATTCAGTCCTTGTTGAGAAAGCATTGCCATTTTCACGAGAACACATCCTCTGATGAGAACCATGGTTAGCACAACCAAGGATACTGATCGTCCTCAATAAATGTTTCTGCTAGGAGAGAGTAGTGTTCTCTGTGTGGTGCTTTGGGGGAGTGGGTTTGGGGTTCCCAGCGCTTATGCTCAGGGAAAGGAAGGAGGGAAGTCAGCTCTGACTGATTTCCTCATTTGGTTTCTGCAAGATGACCAGTCCCTGACAGTGGCTGTCTCAGTTTTATCTTGGGTCCTGTATTTGACCTTACTCAGATGTCCTGTACTTAAAACACTTTACTTTTTCATAAAAAGTACAAAAAGTTTACTCTAAAAACTTCCAGGCCTTTTCAAAATGAGAAGAACCCTTCAAGTCCAGAACTTGGCTCAACTTGTCTTTCCATCTGCTCCCTCACTATCCTGAACTATACACAGCTGCAGGGTGGGATGCGTTCCTCTGGAAGGATACAGCCAGAATTTCCCCTCGTTGCCTCAGAAAGTTTTGGAATTGGAAGTGTGGGGGTGTTTAGGCCCTGAGGTGAGTGGCAGGGGGAAATGTTGCTCTTGGATCTCTTGGTGAGGAATGAATGTCACCTGCTCCTAAGAGCCTTTCTCTCCCTCAGGAGGTCTGGGTGGTGGGCCGCGTCCCCACGCCTCAGCTGACCCTAACGAAAATGGGGAGCAGTTCACCCTTCCCCTTCCTCTACCCTTCCTGGAGCAGAAGGGAGGAGAGAACTCGCAGCTCTGAAAAGGACCAGAGATATGAATCTTTTCCTGAAAACGGTAACTTACCTTCATTTAGAAAAAGTTGCTGATTCCTGAGTATCTCACAGGTGAGCAGTCAGTGCAGGTGTGCGTATGGGTGGGTTTTGCGATTGTGGACACTGGAGTGGCCAGGGCAGGGTCCAGGAACTGGGTGGGTCCCACCGAAGAATCTGTTATATGTGGGGTGTTAATCTGTCTGGAAGGCACATTCTGAGCTCAACAATGAGGTCTCCCTGCATGTGAGGACACCTCAAGGAATGGGAAGAGCCGCTCCCGAGGGAAACTTCCTCAGGATGCCCAGCTTGGTAGAATTATTGCAAGACCAAGAGATCACCTGGCTATCATTTGTAGGAATGGTCGTCAGGCAGCCACCCAGAATTTGGGGCAAAAGGAGACAACAAGTAGGGAAGAAGGAATGGTGGAGTGAGTGGAAAAGGAAGGAAAAAATGAGGAGGGGAAGAATGACCTTATCATCACTCCTCATGATCCCTGAGGGTCACTTCGAGCTCAAAATGTCCCTTCCAGACAGATTAACACCCCACATCCTGGCTATCCACTCCACCCAGCACTACCTTACCTAGGCCTCACCTCCTGGAGACTAATCAGGGCTGGGGGGAGCACAATGATACCACTGCAGCTAAGAGAACTTGGGATAGTCTTCGAGATTGAAGACAGTATCTCCAGGAATGTTGTCAAGGAGGTTGTCCTCTCATTTGGTGCCTGCCTTCCCAGCCATGCTACATCTTACACCAAGGTTAGAGTAATTTAGGGGTGTGTTAGTTACTATATAACAAATACCCCAAAAGTTAGTGGCTAAAAAAACCAAGTATTTATTAATTCATAGTTTCTGTTGGTGAGGGATCTAGGCAAGGCCTACCTGGGTTCTCTGCTCCAAGGTCTCTCACAAGGCTGCAATTAAGGTGTCAGCTGGGGCTGGGGTCTCATCTGAAGGCTTGACTGGGGAAATACACACTTCTTTGCTCACTTCTATAGTTGCTGGCTGGATGCAGTTCCTCAAGGCTTGTTCGACTGAGAGCCTCAATTCCTGGATGGCCGTTGGCTGGAGTTGGCTGGAGGCAACCTTCAGTTCCTTGTCATGTAGGCCTCTCCAACATGGCAGCTTGCTTCATCAAAGCCAGGAGAGAGTCTGCTAGCAAGACAGAAGTCACAATCTTGTAAACTAACGAGGGAAATGATATCCCATCACCTTTCCCTTATTCTATTAGTCAGAAGCAAATCACGAGGTCTAGCTTACACTCAAGGGGAGCAGTTTATACAAGGGTGTGACTAGCAAAAGAAGGGATCTTTGGAACCTTCTTAGAACTCTTCCTAACACAAGGGTTTCTTCTTGGACATCCCACTGAGTTCACTGAAGCAAAAGTGACCAAAGGGACCAAGTGGATCCTTGTGCTCATCCATATCCACGTCATCAAAGTTAAAGCTGTTTAATGGCTGAGAGGAGTAACGTCTGGTAAGAAAAACATCAAAGAGATTGAAGCATCCAAAGAAGGAGGGAAAGGTGGCATGGAGGTAAAGGCGGTGTGGGGTCATCATGAATGGTAAAGTGAAAGGAGCCCTTAGAACCACCTGCCTCACCACTGCCAGTATTCAGACTTAGAGGGGAGGAAAAATTAGGAGCAAGACGGCTCATCCTCGCTCCGCCACCGTATCTCCACTCTGCTCTAGCTCCCCGAATATAGGCCTAAAGAAGCAACCTTCAGTTCCCATAGAGATAGCCAGGCTTATAGAGGAAGCAAACCCTACAGCTTGCAAGGTTTAACTTCTGCTCTTATTGATATATTTAATATAGCACATCCATCGTTTCAAATTTGCTTCTCACAGCTTGAACATCAGAGAGAATGAATCACACAATCGATGGCAAAGCCAGTACTAGGGAATTCAGCATGTAGCTCCCATTCTGGGATGTTTTCCATGAACCCATTGCCAAAGAGCTTCTAACCAAGGGAGAGGTGGTGGCTCAAAAGGGCTGACTTACTGGCTGGGGTGACAAAACAAGTCATACCTGGTGCCCAGATATTTGCTTCTATTCAGAGAAACACTGGATGAGGCAACGAGACAGAATTTGCACACTCAGCACATCTAGGCAGTCAACTGTCCAAATGAGGTGACAGTACCACCCAGGAGTGATCCCACACTCTTGTTCTGCTTCTAGTACTGTTTTCCTTTTCCCCAGATTCCAGTTCCTATGGGAAAGCAGGACTCTTACCAAAAGAAGGAAAACGTATTAGCTGAACAGTGACTGGAGAGATGAGGAGGAATTTCTCTAGAAACAGATTTCATGGGCTTGCTGCTTATGCCCAGAGATCAGTGCTGTGCAGCTTGGGGGGCGTGGGGGGTGGGGGTGGGGGTCTCATTTACATGGTACTCTGTGGCACCTGAAGAATTTTCAGTGACATAGAATGTGATGGGAATGGGTTACCTGAATTTTTATACCCTCAAGCCCACACTCCAAACCTAATGTCAGGGCGAATAAAATGCATGAATTGACTGGTACCTTGATGTGGCTTGGGTATGGGAACCCCAGATCCCAGCTTCAGGCACTGTGAATTTCTCTGGTACCAGGTGCTGCCTAAGGGAATCAGCTTTCTTGAGGCAGCCTTCACATGGATTAACACTCAGAACTGTGCCCGAATCTGCAGCCACAATGAAGGGACCCAGGCTATGAGAAGGGGCTCTTCTCTCTCTCGCTCTTTTTTAAAGATTGGCACGTGAGCTAACAACTGTTGCCAATCTTCTTCTTCTGTTTTTCTCTTTTTTCTCCCCAAATCCCCTCAGTACATAGTTGTATATTTCAGTTGTGGGTCCCTCTAGTTGTGGCATGTGGGACGCCGCCTCAATGTGGCCTGACGAGCGGTGCCATGTCCACACCCAGGATCCGAACCAGTGAAACCCTGGGCCGCCAATGCGGAGCGTGCGAACTTAACCACTTGGCCCCGGGGCTGGCCCCGGGGCTCCTCTTGAGGCCTTTCCTCTGGAACTTCCATTGGCCCTGGATCAGAGCCTAAATTAGGCTATTTTCCTGGGGTCACAAGGACACGTTTGGTCTTCCTTAGGGAGGCCAAGTGGAAGCTCAGAGATTTGTGGAGGCTGCCTCCCTATCTCTCCCAGGAGACTCGGGGTCTGTTCCTTCCTTCTGTGGGGGCCAGGAGGTAGAGAAGGAACTGAGTATTATGCAAGTTTAGCAATGCTTCACTGTGGGAGGGGGTTGGGCTGACAAGAGTAGGTAATTTTCCTTTGCAGGGATTCTTGCCCAGCTTGAGGCAAGCTTCATTTGAAGCAGGATAATGCTGTTTCTACCCTCCACCTGAGGGGACTCCAGAAGGAATAAAAGTTACCTTTCCTCATTTGTCTTACAGGAAGTTCTGGGCTTCTGGGTTCAGGAGTTATTAATGGCTTTCATGTTTGCCGAACCCAAACAGAAGTTGTGAGATACCTGTTGTACAGTCCTGTCCAGACCCTCATGTGGGAGGAGACTTTAGCTGGCTGCTCCAAGGAGAGAGGAGATAGGGGTTGACACAAGTGCTGGGGTGAGAGAAGGAGAGTTGCCTAAAGGTAGCAGTGGCTCCAAGACCCTGAGAATCAGGATGTAGAGACGAGTCCCTTAGGTGGACGGGTTCTGTGTGGAAGTCCTCTAGGAGACAGCACAATGTTTTAAGGGATGAAGTGATGATGCTGAGATGACTAATCATCAAGCCCCATCATCTTGAGAGCTGTCGCAAGACACGGCATTGCTCACACTTAGCACAGAGGCTGTGCAGCCACTGGCCTTTCAATGGGCCTGAAGGGCTTGGGCAATGAAAGTCCCAGGGGCAACCAAGATGGACTCAAGATCACAGGCTCTTACCTACATATTTGATGGTGAATACTTAACTAAATAGGCAAAAAGCTCCCATTAATGACTAATATTGCATATCTTCCTACTCTTTAAAATGGGGTCTTTGAGCCAGATTTAATTTAATTTAGAAAAATTAAGTACTGCTTATTGTACTTCAATGTTATGAAACAAATTTATGCTTTTTATGTATATTATCCCATTTAAACTTTACAATGCTTTGAAGTAGGTTTCTTTACCCTCTTTTATAGAAGGGCACGACCTGAAGGACAGAGAAGGTAATATATATTCAGAGTGCTAGCACAGAAGAGGGAGCCAGGGATGGAGAGCCCCCTTATGCTGTGAGGGATTCTTTGGATGTAAATGATGGCAAGTACAATTCAACTGACTTTAAAAATAGGATCTGTTGACTCAGGCACCTGAAAAAGGTCTGGGAGTAAGGCTGCCCTCAGGCAGGAGGATTCATATTGGGGCTCAGCTGATGTCATCAAGTTTCAGTTTCTATCCATTTCTCTGCTCTAGATTCTGGACTGGCTACCTTGTAAGTCTGTCTGGCAAGTTCGTAGCTACATCTTCCAAACTAAAAGCGCAGCTAAAAATGGGTTGTTTCTCCCACTAGTCCCTTCAAAAGTCCCACTGTGCCTTATTGTCTCCAGTTGGGTCACATGCCCATCCCTGACCAATCACTGTTGCCAAAAGCATGGACCAATCTTTTTGGCCAAGCCTGACTTCAATGCCCTCCTTTAAAGTAAGAGCAACTCCACTTGACATGGACTGAAACTGACAACGGGGTTAGATCCCCAGAGGGCAAAAGAAGGACTATTTTTAGAAGGTGAGTGAATGCTGAGTGTCAAAATAAAAACAAAAACAAAACGGATGTCTACTTCAGCCCTCTCTCTCACCACCCCCTTTCTGCCTTCTTGTCCAGAGTCATGCCATGGACTGAAGGTTAGAGTTAGAGGAAATGCCAATTCTGTGGAGGACAGGAAAGGAACTCAAAGTGGAAGGAATCAATCAGAGGCCCCAACATCCATGTGGATAGACCATCCAATGATCTGATCTCTCACTGTCTGCTCCTTCTCATCTTAGAGTCCTTTACCTTCATTCCAGTTCAGTTATGGCCATATCCTAGAACTTATCACCAGCAACACTTGTGTGTTCTGAAAAAATACAGTCTGACATTCCACCCTTTATCCACTCAGCTTATGCCCTCAGCATGCTAATTCCTCAACCTATTCAGGAACTACAAGCCACTCTAAACTTAGGCAAGCGAGTTGACTGAGAAAACAATCACAGAAACTCCACCGAGACAGGGCCTCTGTTTGTTGCCTCCACTGGGTGTCCCAAGTGATTGGAAGAGCATCTGGCACGTGGTAACACAGGAGGAATGACTGGATTCTGAGGCAGTGGTGGAGCTGAGCAACAGATGTGGAACAGAAGTTTATGGGGCGCAAACACATTTGTGTGATTTTATCCAAGAGGAAGCAGGCCCTTATTTGAAGGCAGTTCTAAAACAGGCAGAGTTGGATTTTGCTAGACAGGATGAATGAAAGAAGGGGGTAGGCTGTTTAGAGCAGAACAGTATATTTACTTTTAGGATTAAGTGATGCCCCATGAAGTTAGGGAAACAGAGAAGTCATCCGATGGGAACTTTTCTTCATAAAAACTTTTTTACTTTGACGTAGTCCCGTTTGTTGATTTTGTGTTTTGTTTCCATTGCCCAGTCAGACACGGTGCTTGAAAATAGGCTGCTAAGACTGATGTCAAAGAGCATACTGCCTATGTTTTCTTGTAGAAGTTGCATGGTTTGGGGTCTGACGTTCAAGTTGTTGTGGTTGGTTGGTTGGTTGGTGGTTTTGCTTGGGTGTGCACGTGATCTAAGGTTCTTCAAGTCTAAGTCTGTGCGTTCCCTGGTAGCCAATAGGAAATGAAATACACAAGCATACTTTTTTTATTTATTTAGAAAATATTTTACCGTAAGTCCAGTACCAAATGCGTTGTGAACATCTTCAGTACGCACAATTGTGAAACAAACACAAGTGAGAAGAGCCCAACTGGAGAAATCATTGAGGTGTCTCTGTACTCCTTCCCCATGCCCGTTCTTTGTCGACCAGTGTCCTACCCTCCCTGCTTGCTCAAGGTGACAGATCCTGATTGCTGTTTTTTCCACCTCATTCCTTTCCTTATCTGTGTAGTATTTTTCCTCCATGGATGTATGTTGCTCTAAACGACATTATCATTGCTTGGTTTGAACTTTACCAGAATGTCCTATTTCTTCCTTTCACCGAATATTCTGTTCCTGAAATTCAGCCGCTGATGCTTGTAACCGGTAGCTCTAGTCCATTTTCACCGCTCCCTAGTTTTCCGTACATTCCTTGCTTCACAAGAAAGGCGAGCAGGTATGCAAAGCCCACAGCACAGTTCCCACCCTGAGTCAGCGCTCAGTCAACATTTGTTGAATGGAACTGAGCCCGGACTGACTGTTAACAGCGACACTTGGTTCCAGAAGCTGCATTCTCTGTCCTTCCCGACAGGGCAAAGGATCCTGCCAAGTCTCCCGCCCCCAGTGAGCTGCAGTTCTCAAAGTTCAGGGCCAGCCATAAGAATACCCGCAGCCTCTAAAGCAACCCAAGAAGGCTGCAGTTCCCCGAGAGCGAGCGTAGCGGGGACCCTGCGTCCCTGTCAGCGCACCTTGCGGCTCCGCGAAGGTCCGAAGCAGCGTGTGGGCGGGGCCCCAGGAGTTCTCCCAGGAGGGTGTCCCTGTCGCTGTCCGCAGGGCACCGCCCGAGGGGGGGGCGGGGCAGCGGCCGGGGAGCGTCTGGGCGGCGGCGCGCGCAGGGAGCGCGCGGCTGCTGGGCCGCCGTCCTGGGAGGCGTCGGCGAGCCGCGCCTGCCTGCCCAGAGCCGAGCCCGGCGGAGTCCGGCCGGCCGCGCTCTGCTGCTCTCTCCCGGGCCGGGCTCGTCCGTGGACGCCGCTCCGTGTCCCCGCTGGGCACAGCAGCCCGGGCCCTCCACAGCCATGGCCGCTAGCCTGAGGAGGCCCTCCTTCAGCTCCCGCTCTTCCTGCTCGCCGGACACGGACGACCAGGGCGCCTGCGAAGATGATGCCATCTGCGAGAGGTACCTGGGGGCGTGGGCCTGGGGGCTGGTGGGAGGCGAGCGTGTCCCTGAGGAATAGGCTTGTGCGCCGAGAGGTGCCCGTCAGGTCGCGGGGCAGCTGTGCGGCGCGGGGCGCCAGGGGGTCTCTTGGTGCGCTTCACGCGTTCATGGAACGGGCGGTGTGTGCCGGGCACGGGGCCAGCCTGGGGATGCGGTGCCCGGGAGTCGGGCGCGGAAGCGGCCCCCGTGGTCTTGGCTTCTTGGAAGGACAGACGCGAAGTCGATAAGGACACTGGTCTCGATGCGTTCTGAGGAGTGCAGGTCTCCCTCTTTTAGACGATGCGTTCCGTTGGGGTTTTCATGAAGCCTGTTGTGCCCCGGAAGCTCAGGCCGGTTCAGGGGAAGCGGCCTGTCGAGGGCCACGTGACGTTTGTGTGCAGAGCCAGTGCTTCCCAAAGCCCTTGACTGTGCGGAAGTCTCCCTGTTAGGGGTGCGGTGGGGGCTGTCCGGGGAGCATTGTGAGCACAGGTACGTGTCCCACACTTGAAAGTGTGGCAAAGAAAGCGTGAGGCTCGAGGGTGCTCCGTTCGTTCCCTCCTTCCACAGAAAGTCTGGAGGGTTGACTTTGGGACAAGTCCTTCCTTTCCTCTGGTCGGTGCGTGTTCAGTGGTCTGGACACTTGGTGAGCAAGACTGACAGGGTGTTTGACGTACTGGACCTCACAGCCTAGTTGGAAAGGACAGACAGGCAGCAACTAATTACCTAGGAGATACGTAAAAGCAATTTTGTGTTGAGTGTTGAGAAATACGGCATTTACTGTTAGACTTTGTGACTTAGGCAGTGATGCTTAAGCTGAGGGCAGATGCCTAAAAGAAAAGGAGGACTTGTGCGGGAGAGCGTTGGGACAGGGCAAGGGAGGAGTGTGGCCTGTCAGAGGAGCTGAAAGAATGCCCTGGAGACTGGGGCCCGCGTAGGGACTGTAGGCTGGGGAAAACAAAACTTTTCGATTAAGGCTGGCGCTTTCTATAGGTTTTGGAGACCAAGCGTGGTGATTCGGAACGTGGACTCTGGAGCCAGACTCTGTCAAATGGGTCCTAGCTCTGCCACCGACGGGCTGTGTGAACTTGGGCAGGTTACTGCAGCATTCTGTGTGTCAGTTTCCTGATGTGTAAAATGGGGATGATTATCATACACACTCCATAGGTGAGCGTAGAGGTGAAAGGATATTTCGTATCAGGAAGTTACTTAGAGCAGTGTCTGGCCTTTAGTAGGTCTTAGTAGCGGTTGACTAAATAAACGGATAGATACATACATGAGTATTAAAGGCTTGGAGACTGTCCCTGGTGAAACGTGTGAACTGGAATGGATTACAGCCAACTTTATTTCCTTTCCAGCTTGCAGTTGCTACTGACCGCATCTGTAGCACTGTGGAATTAGAAATCATCTCTCTCAAATTGGCTGCTATTGGTAAAAGAATCTAAGGCTGTCAAAATTATCCCAGGGAAATAAAGGCCTTTTCAGTAGCATTGTAGGGTTAGGCTTATTCTCTATGTCTTGTTTATATTGGTTTGTTTAGTATTTGTTGGTAACGTCTTTTTTGTGGTTTTTTTTTTATTTTTTTTTATTTTTTTCCCCCGCAAAGCTGCTCGGTTAAGAAAAGCAGATTAGCTGTAAAATGGTTCAGACACAAAGAAAAGTAGAGAGTCGTGTAAGCAGAGCACGCCTTTCCTTGAGACTCTGTGGAGAGCTTTTGTGATTCCAGCTCCTCTCTGCCTCAGACACGGTGCCCTCTGCGTGTCCAGTCCTGTAAACAGTGCAGGGTCTGGAACCGTGGAGAATCTAAGGCAGTATAGTCATGCTTTGCTTAAGAGTGGGGATAAGTTCTGAGGAGTGTGTCATGGTCAGGCAATCTCGAGACTGTGCAAACACCACGGAGTTCCTAAACCTAGAGGGCAGAGCCTCCTACACTCCTAGGCCGTATGGGACTAATCTTCTGGGACCCCCGTTGTTGACTGAAACGTCCCGATGTAGGGCATGACTGTACTTCCCAAGTCCAAGGGCACGGAAGTGTAGCCTGTGGGGCTTTTGCAAAGAACAGAGACGCTCAAGGCCTACTCTGGACCCACTGACTCAGAATCTACTGGGATAGTTCCCGGCTTTAAAGACCAGACATAGTCCTCATCTGGAGACATCGCATCAACGGTTTTTCACACTGGGTTTTCCCTCATCTGAAAAAACAGGCCAAGAGATCGTGAGGATGCATAATTAGTGTTTTAATACATTTGGCAGGACTCAGTGTTTTTCACGTTCTGTGATGCTGTGATCTGCATCTTCCGGGTAATGTGTTAAACCTTTAAATCTTGTCAAAAAGTCACGTCATTACCTAGAGAATCCTTCTGTGAATTCCAGGCAGATTGCCATCTTTCTGCTTCCGCCTCCTCACCTTTAAAACGGGGAGAACAACGGTAACCTACCTTTTGGATGTGAGGATTAAATGAGACAGTTGGTGCAAAGCAGTTAGCACGGGATCTGGCACAAAGTGAAGCCTTCAATAAATTATGATTATAGTAGTTTTGATTTCCCTCCAGTCGGAATATAATTTAGTTGAAGTTAGTGGCTATGTCACAGCTGTGTCTCAGGCTGGCGTCTGCCGCCCTGAGCTAAGCCATAAAAATCCCTAGAAGAACTTTTCAAAAGCCTGTTAGCCTCTTGAGGCTCCTACACTTCTTTATTTTATTTTATTTTATTTTATTTTATTGCAGTAACAGTGGATTCTAACATTATATGGCTTTCAGAGGTACGTGGTAATATATTTGGAATTCTGTGTAGGTTACATCGTGTTCACCACCCGAAAACTAATTATAGTCCGTCACCTCACATGGGAGCCTCATCACCCCTTTTGCTCTCTCCCCTCCCCCCTCCCCCTATGGTAACCACCAATCCAATCTCCGTGGCTCTGTGTGTGTTTGTCGTTGTTTTTAGCTTCTGCTTATGAGTGAGATCACACGGTGTTTGACTTTCTCCCTCTGATTTATTTCACTTCCCATAATACCCTCAAGGTCCACCCACGTTGTCACAAATGGCCGGATCTCATCATTTCTTAGGGCTGAGTAGCATTCCGTTGTGTATACATACCGCATCTTCTTTATCCATTCTTCCCTCGATGGGCACCTAGGTTGCTTCCAGGTTTTGGCTGTTGTGAATAATGCTGCAGTGAACCTAGGGGTGCACGTGTCTTTCTGCATTTGTGTTTTCAAGCTCTTTGGATGAATAGCCAGCAGTGGGCCAGCTGGATCATATATATGGTAGGTCTCTTCTTAGTTTTCTGAGGATACTCCGTACTGCTTTCCATAGTGGCTGCACCAGTCTGCACTCCCACCAGCAGTGTAGGAGAGTTCCCTTCTCTCCACATCCTCTCCAAGACTTGTCTCTTGTCTTGTTAATCAGAGCCATTCTGACCAGAGTAAGGGGACCTCTCCTTGTAGTTTCGATTTGCATTTCTCTGATCGCTAATGATGTTGAGCAGCTTTCCATAGGCCTGTTGGCCATCCGGATATCTTCTGTGGAGAAATCACTGCTCAGATCTTTTGCCCGTCTTTTGAATTGGGCTGTTGATTTTCTTTGTTGTTGAGATGTATGAGTTCTTTCTGTATTTTGGCTATTAACCCCTTATCCGGTATATGGTTTGCAAGTATCTTCTCCCAGTTGTTAGGTTGCGCTTTGGTTTTGTGGATGGTTTCCTTTGCCGTGCAGAAGATTTTTTTGACTTTGATGCAGTCCCGCTTGTTCATTTTGTATTTTGTTTCCGTTGCCCAGTCAGACACGGTACTTGAAAATGGGCTGCTAAGACTGATGTCAAAGAGCATACTGCCTATGTTTTCTTCTAGACGTTGCATGGTTTCGGGTCTGACATTCAAGTAAAAGCCGAGGAGGCTGCAGTTCCCCCGAGAGCGAGCGTAGCGGGGACCCTGCGTCCCTGTCAGCGCACCTTGCGGCTCCGCGAAGGTCCGAAGCAGCGTGTGGGCGGGGCCCCAGGAGTTCTCCCAGGAGGGTGTCCCTGTCGCTGTCCGCAGGGCACCGCCCGAGGGGGGGGCGGGGCAGCGGCCGGGGAGCGTCTGGGCGGCGGCGCGCGCAGGGAGCGCGCGGCTGCTGGGCCGCCGTCCTGGGAGGCGTCGGCGAGCCGCGCCTGCCTGCCCAGAGCCGAGCCCGGCGGAGTCCGGCCGGCCGCGCTCTGCTGCTCTCTCCCGGGCCGGGCTCGTCCGTGGACGCCGCTCCGTGTCCCCGCTGGGCACAGCAGCCCGGGCCCTCCACAGCCATGGCCGCTAGCCTGAGGAGGCCCTCCTTCAGCTCCCGCTCTTCCTGCTCGCCGGACACGGACGACCAGGGCGCCTGCGAAGATGATGCCATCTGCGAGAGGTACCTGGGGGCGTGGGCCTGGGGGCTGGTGGGAGGCGAGCGTGTCCCTGAGGAATAGGCTTGTGCGCCGAGAGGTGCCCGTCAGGTCGCGGGGCAGCTGTGCGGCGCGGGGCGCCAGGGGGTCTCTTGGTGCGCTTCACGCGTTCATGGAACGGGCGGTGTGTGCCGGGCACGGGGCCAGCCTGGGGATGCGGTGCCCGGGAGTCGGGCGCGGAAGCGGCCCCCGTGGTCTTGGCTTCTTGGAAGGACAGACGCGAAGTCGATAAGGACACTGGTCTCGATGCGTTCTGAGGAGTGCAGGTCTCCCTCTTTTAGACGATGCGTTCCGTTGGGGTTTTCATGAAGCCTGTTGTGCCCCGGAAGCTCAGGCCGGTTCAGGGGAAGCGGCCTGTCGAGGGCCACGTGACGTTTGTGTGCAGAGCCAGTGCTTCCCAAAGCCCTTGACTGTGCGGAAGTCTCCCTGTTAGGGGTGCGGTGGGGGCTGTCCGGGGAGCATTGTGAGCACAGGTACGTGTCCCACACTTGAAAGTGTGGCAAAGAAAGCGTGAGGCTCGAGGGTGCTCCGTTCGTTCCCTCCTTCCACAGAAAGTCTGGAGGGTTGACTTTGGGACAAGTCCTTCCTTTCCTCTGGTCGGTGCGTGTTCAGTGGTCTGGACACTTGGTGAGCAAGACTGACAGGGTGTTTGACGTACTGGACCTCACAGCCTAGTTGGAAAGGACAGACAGGCAGCAACTAATTACCTAGGAGATACGTAAAAGCAATTTTGTGTTGAGTGTTGAGAAATACGGCATTTACTGTTAGACTTTGTGACTTAGGCAGTGATGCTTAAGCTGAGGGCAGATGCCTAAAAGAAAAGGAGGACTTGTGCGGGAGAGCGTTGGGACAGGGCAAGGGAGGAGTGTGGCCTGTCAGAGGAGCTGAAAGAATGCCCTGGAGACTGGGGCCCGCGTAGGGACTGTAGGCTGGGGAAAACAAAACTTTTCGATTAAGGCTGGCGCTTTCTATAGGTTTTGGAGACCAAGCGTGGTGATTCGGAACGTGGACTCTGGAGCCAGACTCTGTCAAATGGGTCCTAGCTCTGCCACCGACGGGCTGTGTGAACTTGGGCAGGTTACTGCAGCATTCTGTGTGTCAGTTTCCTGATGTGTAAAATGGGGATGATTATCATACACACTCCATAGGTGAGCGTAGAGGTGAAAGGATATTTCGTATCAGGAAGTTACTTAGAGCAGTGTCTGGCCTTTAGTAGGTCTTAGTAGCGGTTGACTAAATAAACGGATAGATACATACATGAGTATTAAAGGCTTGGAGACTGTCCCTGGTGAAACGTGTGAACTGGAATGGATTACAGCCAACTTTATTTCCTTTCCAGCTTGCAGTTGCTACTGACCGCATCTGTAGCACTGTGGAATTAGAAATCATCTCTCTCAAATTGGCTGCTATTGGTAAAAGAATCTAAGGCTGTCAAAATTATCCCAGGGAAATAAAGGCCTTTTCAGTAGCATTGTAGGGTTAGGCTTATTCTCTATGTCTTGTTTATATTGGTTTGTTTAGTATTTGTTGGTAACGTCTTTTTTGTGGTTTTTTTTTTATTTTTTTTTATTTTTTTCCCCCGCAAAGCTGCTCGGTTAAGAAAAGCAGATTAGCTGTAAAATGGTTCAGACACAAAGAAAAGTAGAGAGTCGTGTAAGCAGAGCACGCCTTTCCTTGAGACTCTGTGGAGAGCTTTTGTGATTCCAGCTCCTCTCTGCCTCAGACACGGTGCCCTCTGCGTGTCCAGTCCTGTAAACAGTGCAGGGTCTGGAACCGTGGAGAATCTAAGGCAGTATAGTCATGCTTTGCTTAAGAGTGGGGATAAGTTCTGAGGAGTGTGTCATGGTCAGGCAATCTCGAGACTGTGCAAACACCACGGAGTTCCTAAACCTAGAGGGCAGAGCCTCCTACACTCCTAGGCCGTATGGGACTAATCTTCTGGGACCCCCGTTGTTGACTGAAACGTCCCGATGTAGGGCATGACTGTACTTCCCAAGTCCAAGGGCACGGAAGTGTAGCCTGTGGGGCTTTTGCAAAGAACAGAGACGCTCAAGGCCTACTCTGGACCCACTGACTCAGAATCTACTGGGATAGTTCCCGGCTTTAAAGACCAGACATAGTCCTCATCTGGAGACATCGCATCAACGGTTTTTCACACTGGGTTTTCCCTCATCTGAAAAAACAGGCCAAGAGATCGTGAGGATGCATAATTAGTGTTTTAATACATTTGGCAGGACTCAGTGTTTTTCACGTTCTGTGATGCTGTGATCTGCATCTTCCGGGTAATGTGTTAAACCTTTAAATCTTGTCAAAAAGTCACGTCATTACCTAGAGAATCCTTCTGTGAATTCCAGGCAGATTGCCATCTTTCTGCTTCCGCCTCCTCACCTTTAAAACGGGGAGAACAACGGTAACCTACCTTTTGGATGTGAGGATTAAATGAGACAGTTGGTGCAAAGCAGTTAGCACGGGATCTGGCACAAAGTGAAGCCTTCAATAAATTATGATTATAGTAGTTTTGATTTCCCTCCAGTCGGAATATAATTTAGTTGAAGTTAGTGGCTATGTCACAGCTGTGTCTCAGGCTGGCGTCTGCCGCCCTGAGCTAAGCCATAAAAATCCCTAGAAGAACTTTTCAAAAGCCTGTTAGCCTCTTGAGGCTCCTACACTTCTTTATTTTATTTTATTTTATTTTATTTTATTGCAGTAACAGTGGATTCTAACATTATATGGCTTTCAGAGGTACGTGGTAATATATTTGGAATTCTGTGTAGGTTACATCGTGTTCACCACCCGAAAACTAATTATAGTCCGTCACCTCACATGGGAGCCTCATCACCCCTTTTGCTCTCTCCCCTCCCCCCTCCCCCTATGGTAACCACCAATCCAATCTCCGTGGCTCTGTGTGTGTTTGTCGTTGTTTTTAGCTTCTGCTTATGAGTGAGATCACACGGTGTTTGACTTTCTCCCTCTGATTTATTTCACTTCCCATAATACCCTCAAGGTCCACCCACGTTGTCACAAATGGCCGGATCTCATCATTTCTTAGGGCTGAGTAGCATTCCGTTGTGTATACATACCGCATCTTCTTTATCCATTCTTCCCTCGATGGGCACCTAGGTTGCTTCCAGGTTTTGGCTGTTGTGAATAATGCTGCAGTGAACCTAGGGGTGCACGTGTCTTTCTGCATTTGTGTTTTCAAGCTCTTTGGATGAATAGCCAGCAGTGGGCCAGCTGGATCATATATATGGTAGGTCTCTTCTTAGTTTTCTGAGGATACTCCGTACTGCTTTCCATAGTGGCTGCACCAGTCTGCACTCCCACCAGCAGTGTAGGAGAGTTCCCTTCTCTCCACATCCTCTCCAAGACTTGTCTCTTGTCTTGTTAATCAGAGCCATTCTGACCAGAGTAAGGGGACCTCTCCTTGTAGTTTCGATTTGCATTTCTCTGATCGCTAATGATGTTGAGCAGCTTTCCATAGGCCTGTTGGCCATCCGGATATCTTCTGTGGAGAAATCACTGCTCAGATCTTTTGCCCGTCTTTTGAATTGGGCTGTTGATTTTCTTTGTTGTTGAGATGTATGAGTTCTTTCTGTATTTTGGCTATTAACCCCTTATCCGGTATATGGTTTGCAAGTATCTTCTCCCAGTTGTTAGGTTGCGCTTTGGTTTTGTGGATGGTTTCCTTTGCCGTGCAGAAGATTTTTTTGACTTTGATGCAGTCCCGCTTGTTCATTTTGTATTTTGTTTCCGTTGCCCAGTCAGACACGGTACTTGAAAATGGGCTGCTAAGACTGATGTCAAAGAGCATACTGCCTATGTTTTCTTCTAGACGTTGCATGGTTTCGGGTCTGACATTCAAGTAAAAGCCGAGGAGGCTGCAGTTCCCCCGAGAGCGAGCGTAGCGGGGACCCTGCGTCCCTGTCAGCGCACCTTGCGGCTCCGCGAAGGTCCGAAGCAGCGTGTGGGCGGGGCCCCAGGAGTTCTCCCAGGAGGGTGTCCCTGTCGCTGTCCGCAGGGCACCGCCCGAGGGGGGGGCGGGGCAGCGGCCGGGGAGCGTCTGGGCGGCGGCGCGCGCAGGGAGCGCGCGGCTGCTGGGCCGCCGTCCTGGGAGGCGTCGGCGAGCCGCGCCTGCCTGCCCAGAGCCGAGCCCGGCGGAGTCCGGCCGGCCGCGCTCTGCTGCTCTCTCCCGGGCCGGGCTCGTCCGTGGACGCCGCTCCGTGTCCCCGCTGGGCACAGCAGCCCGGGCCCTCCACAGCCATGGCCGCTAGCCTGAGGAGGCCCTCCTTCAGCTCCCGCTCTTCCTGCTCGCCGGACACGGACGACCAGGGCGCCTGCGAAGATGATGCCATCTGCGAGAGGTACCTGGGGGCGTGGGCCTGGGGGCTGGTGGGAGGCGAGCGTGTCCCTGAGGAATAGGCTTGTGCGCCGAGAGGTGCCCGTCAGGTCGCGGGGCAGCTGTGCGGCGCGGGGCGCCAGGGGGTCTCTTGGTGCGCTTCACGCGTTCATGGAACGGGCGGTGTGTGCCGGGCACGGGGCCAGCCTGGGGATGCGGTGCCCGGGAGTCGGGCGCGGAAGCGGCCCCCGTGGTCTTGGCTTCTTGGAAGGACAGACGCGAAGTCGATAAGGACACTGGTCTCGATGCGTTCTGAGGAGTGCAGGTCTCCCTCTTTTAGACGATGCGTTCCGTTGGGGTTTTCATGAAGCCTGTTGTGCCCCGGAAGCTCAGGCCGGTTCAGGGGAAGCGGCCTGTCGAGGGCCACGTGACGTTTGTGTGCAGAGCCAGTGCTTCCCAAAGCCCTTGACTGTGCGGAAGTCTCCCTGTTAGGGGTGCGGTGGGGGCTGTCCGGGGAGCATTGTGAGCACAGGTACGTGTCCCACACTTGAAAGTGTGGCAAAGAAAGCGTGAGGCTCGAGGGTGCTCCGTTCGTTCCCTCCTTCCACAGAAAGTCTGGAGGGTTGACTTTGGGACAAGTCCTTCCTTTCCTCTGGTCGGTGCGTGTTCAGTGGTCTGGACACTTGGTGAGCAAGACTGACAGGGTGTTTGACGTACTGGACCTCACAGCCTAGTTGGAAAGGACAGACAGGCAGCAACTAATTACCTAGGAGATACGTAAAAGCAATTTTGTGTTGAGTGTTGAGAAATACGGCATTTACTGTTAGACTTTGTGACTTAGGCAGTGATGCTTAAGCTGAGGGCAGATGCCTAAAAGAAAAGGAGGACTTGTGCGGGAGAGCGTTGGGACAGGGCAAGGGAGGAGTGTGGCCTGTCAGAGGAGCTGAAAGAATGCCCTGGAGACTGGGGCCCGCGTAGGGACTGTAGGCTGGGGAAAACAAAACTTTTCGATTAAGGCTGGCGCTTTCTATAGGTTTTGGAGACCAAGCGTGGTGATTCGGAACGTGGACTCTGGAGCCAGACTCTGTCAAATGGGTCCTAGCTCTGCCACCGACGGGCTGTGTGAACTTGGGCAGGTTACTGCAGCATTCTGTGTGTCAGTTTCCTGATGTGTAAAATGGGGATGATTATCATACACACTCCATAGGTGAGCGTAGAGGTGAAAGGATATTTCGTATCAGGAAGTTACTTAGAGCAGTGTCTGGCCTTTAGTAGGTCTTAGTAGCGGTTGACTAAATAAACGGATAGATACATACATGAGTATTAAAGGCTTGGAGACTGTCCCTGGTGAAACGTGTGAACTGGAATGGATTACAGCCAACTTTATTTCCTTTCCAGCTTGCAGTTGCTACTGACCGCATCTGTAGCACTGTGGAATTAGAAATCATCTCTCTCAAATTGGCTGCTATTGGTAAAAGAATCTAAGGCTGTCAAAATTATCCCAGGGAAATAAAGGCCTTTTCAGTAGCATTGTAGGGTTAGGCTTATTCTCTATGTCTTGTTTATATTGGTTTGTTTAGTATTTGTTGGTAACGTCTTTTTTGTGGTTTTTTTTTTATTTTTTTTTATTTTTTTCCCCCGCAAAGCTGCTCGGTTAAGAAAAGCAGATTAGCTGTAAAATGGTTCAGACACAAAGAAAAGTAGAGAGTCGTGTAAGCAGAGCACGCCTTTCCTTGACTCTCTGTGGAGAGCTTTTGTGATTCCAGCTCCTCTCTGCCTCAGACACGGTGCCCTCTGCGTGTCCAGTCCTGTAAACAGTGCAGGGTCTGGAACCGTGGAGAATCTAAGGCAGTATAGTCATGCTTTGCTTAAGAGTGGGGATAAGTTCTGAGGAGTGTGTCATGGTCAGGCAATCTCGAGACTGTGCAAACACCACGGAGTTCCTAAACCTAGAGGGCAGAGCCTCCTACACTCCTAGGCCGTATGGGACTAATCTTCTGGGACCCCCGTTGTTGACTGAAACGTCCCGATGTAGGGCATGACTGTACTTCCCAAGTCCAAGGGCACGGAAGTGTAGCCTGTGGGGCTTTTGCAAAGAACAGAGACGCTCAAGGCCTACTCTGGACCCACTGACTCAGAATCTACTGGGATAGTTCCCGGCTTTAAAGACCAGACATAGTCCTCATCTGGAGACATCGCATCAACGGTTTTTCACACTGGGTTTTCCCTCATCTGAAAAAACAGGCCAAGAGATCGTGAGGATGCATAATTAGTGTTTTAATACATTTGGCAGGACTCAGTGTTTTTCACGTTCTGTGATGCTGTGATCTGCATCTTCCGGGTAATGTGTTAAACCTTTAAATCTTGTCAAAAAGTCACGTCATTACCTAGAGAATCCTTCTGTGAATTCCAGGCAGATTGCCATCTTTCTGCTTCCGCCTCCTCACCTTTAAAACGGGGAGAACAACGGTAACCTACCTTTTGGATGTGAGGATTAAATGAGACAGTTGGTGCAAAGCAGTTAGCACGGGATCTGGCACAAAGTGAAGCCTTCAATAAATTATGATTATAGTAGTTTTGATTTCCCTCCAGTCGGAATATAATTTAGTTGAAGTTAGTGGCTATGTCACAGCTGTGTCTCAGGCTGGCGTCTGCCGCCCTGAGCTAAGCCATAAAAATCCCTAGAAGAACTTTTCAAAAGCCTGTTAGCCTCTTGAGGCTCCTACACTTCTTTATTTTATTTTATTTTATTTTATTGCAGTAACAGTGGATTCTAACATTATATGGCTTTCAGAGGTACGTGGTAATATATTTGGAATTCTGTGTAGGTTACATCGTGTTCACCACCCGAAAACTAATTATAGTCCGTCACCTCACATGGGAGCCTCATCACCCCTTTTGCTCTCTCCCCTCCCCCCTCCCCCTATGGTAACCACCAATCCAATCTCCGTGGCTCTGTGTGTGTTTGTCGTTGTTTTTAGCTTCTGCTTATGAGTGAGATCACACGGTGTTTGACTTTCTCCCTCTGATTTATTTCACTTCCCATAATACCCTCAAGGTCCACCCACGTTGTCACAAATGGCCGGATCTCATCATTTCTTAGGGCTGAGTAGCATTCCGTTGTGTATACATACCGCATCTTCTTTATCCATTCTTCCCTCGATGGGCACCTAGGTTGCTTCCAGGTTTTGGCTGTTGTGAATAATGCTGCAGTGAACCTAGGGGTGCACGTGTCTTTCTGCATTTGTGTTTTCAAGCTCTTTGGATGAATAGCCAGCAGTGGGCCAGCTGGATCATATATATGGTAGGTCTCTTCTTAGTTTTCTGAGGATACTCCGTACTGCTTTCCATAGTGGCTGCACCAGTCTGCACTCCCACCAGCAGTGTAGGAGAGTTCCCTTCTCTCCACATCCTCTCCAAGACTTGTCTCTTGTCTTGTTAATCAGAGCCATTCTGACCAGAGTAAGGGGACCTCTCCTTGTAGTTTCGATTTGCATTTCTCTGATCGCTAATGATGTTGAGCAGCTTTCCATAGGCCTGTTGGCCATCCGGATATCTTCTGTGGAGAAATCACTGCTCAGATCTTTTGCCCGTCTTTTGAATTGGGCTGTTGATTTTCTTTGTTGTTGAGATGTATGAGTTCTTTCTGTATTTTGGCTATTAACCCCTTATCCGGTATATGGTTTGCAAGTATCTTCTCCCAGTTGTTAGGTTGCGCTTTGGTTTTGTGGATGGTTTCCTTTGCCGTGCAGAAGATTTTTTTGACTTTGATGCAGTCCCGCTTGTTCATTTTGTATTTTGTTTCCGTTGCCCAGTCAGACACGGTACTTGAAAATGGGCTGCTAAGACTGATGTCAAAGAGCATACTGCCTATGTTTTCTTCTAGACGTTGCATGGTTTCGGGTCTGACATTCAAGTAAAAGCCGAGGAGGCTGCAGTTCCCCCGAGAGCGAGCGTAGCGGGGACCCTGCGTCCCTGTCAGCGCACCTTGCGGCTCCGCGAAGGTCCGAAGCAGCGTGTGGGCGGGGCCCCAGGAGTTCTCCCAGGAGGGTGTCCCTGTCGCTGTCCGCAGGGCACCGCCCGAGGGGGGGGCGGGGCAGCGGCCGGGGAGCGTCTGGGCGGCGGCGCGCGCAGGGAGCGCGCGGCTGCTGGGCCGCCGTCCTGGGAGGCGTCGGCGAGCCGCGCCTGCCTGCCCAGAGCCGAGCCCGGCGGAGTCCGGCCGGCCGCGCTCTGCTGCTCTCTCCCGGGCCGGGCTCGTCCGTGGACGCCGCTCCGTGTCCCCGCTGGGCACAGCAGCCCGGGCCCTCCACAGCCATGGCCGCTAGCCTGAGGAGGCCCTCCTTCAGCTCCCGCTCTTCCTGCTCGCCGGACACGGACGACCAGGGCGCCTGCGAAGATGATGCCATCTGCGAGAGGTACCTGGGGGCGTGGGCCTGGGGGCTGGTGGGAGGCGAGCGTGTCCCTGAGGAATAGGCTTGTGCGCCGAGAGGTGCCCGTCAGGTCGCGGGGCAGCTGTGCGGCGCGGGGCGCCAGGGGGTCTCTTGGTGCGCTTCACGCGTTCATGGAACGCGCGGTGTGTGCCGGGCACGGGGCCAGCCTGGGGATGCGGTGCCCGGGAGTCGGGCGCGGAAGCGGCCCCCGTGGTCTTGGCTTCTTGGAAGGACAGACGCGAAGTCGATAAGGACACTGGTCTCGATGCGTTCTGAGGAGTGCAGGTCTCCCTCTTTTAGACGATGCGTTCCGTTGGGGTTTTCATGAAGCCTGTTGTGCCCCGGAAGCTCAGGCCGGTTCAGGGGAAGCGGCCTGTCGAGGGCCACGTGACGTTTGTGTGCAGAGCCAGTGCTTCCCAAAGCCCTTGACTGTGCGGAAGTCTCCCTGTTAGGGGTGCGGTGGGGGCTGTCCGGGGAGCATTGTGAGCACAGGTACGTGTCCCACACTTGAAAGTGTGGCAAAGAAAGCGTGAGGCTCGAGGGTGCTCCGTTCGTTCCCTCCTTCCACAGAAAGTCTGGAGGGTTGACTTTGGGACAAGTCCTTCCTTTCCTCTGGTCGGTGCGTGTTCAGTGGTCTGGACACTTGGTGAGCAAGACTGACAGGGTGTTTGACGTACTGGACCTCACAGCCTAGTTGGAAAGGACAGACAGGCAGCAACTAATTACCTAGGAGATACGTAAAAGCAATTTTGTGTTGCGTGTTGAGAAATACGGCATTTACTGTTAGACTTTGTGACTTAGGCAGTGATGCTTAAGCTGAGGGCAGATGCCTAAAAGAAAAGGAGGACTTGTGCGGGAGAGCGTTGGGACAGGGCAAGGGAGGAGTGTGGCCTGTCAGAGGAGCTGAAAGAATGCCCTGGAGACTGGGGCCCGCGTAGGGACTGTAGGCTGGGGAAAACAAAACTTTTCGATTAAGGCTGGCGCTTTCTATAGGTTTTGGAGACCAAGCGTGGTGATTCGGAACGTGGACTCTGGAGCCAGACTCTGTCAAATGGGTCCTAGCTCTGCCACCGACGGGCTGTGTGAACTTGGGCAGGTTACTGCAGCATTCTGTGTGTCAGTTTCCTGATGTGTAAAATGGGGATGATTATCATACACACTCCATAGGTGAGCGTAGAGGTGAAAGGATATTTCGTATCAGGAAGTTACTTAGAGCAGTGTCTGGCCTTTAGTAGGTCTTAGTAGCGGTTGACTAAATAAACGGATAGATACATACATGAGTATTAAAGGCTTGGAGACTGTCCCTGGTGAAACGTGTGAACTGGAATGGATTACAGCCAACTTTATTTCCTTTCCAGCTTTCAGTTGCTACTGACCGCATCTGTAGCACTGTGGAATTAGAAATCATCTCTCTCAAATTGGCTGCTATTGGTAAAAGAATCTAAGGCTGTCAAAATTATCCCAGGGAAATAAAGGCCTTTTCAGTAGCATTGTAGGGTTAGGCTTATTCTCTATGTCTTGTTTATATTGGTTTGTTTAGTATTTGTTGGTAACGTCTTTTTTGTGGTTTTTTTTTTTTTTTTTTTTTTATTTTTTTCCCCCGCAAAGCTGCTCGGTTAAGAAAAGCAGATTAGCTGTAAAATGGTTCAGACACAAAGAAAAGTAGAGAGTCGTGTAAGCAGAGCACGCCTTTCCTTGACTCTCTGTGGAGAGCTTTTGTGATTCCAGCTCCTCTCTGCCTCAGACACGGTGCCCTCTGCGTGTCCAGTCCTGTAAACAGTGCAGGGTCTGGAACCGTGGAGAATCTAAGGCAGTATAGTCATGCTTTGCTTAAGAGTGGGGATAAGTTCTGAGGAGTGTGTCATGGTCAGGCAATCTCGAGACTGTGCAAACACCACGGAGTTCCTAAACCTAGAGGGCAGAGCCTCCTACACTCCTAGGCCGTATGGGACTAATCTTCTGGGACCCCCGTTGTTGACTGAAACGTCCCGATGTAGGGCATGACTGTACTTCCCAAGTCCAAGGGCACGGAAGTGTAGCCTGTGGGGCTTTTGCAAAGAACAGAGACGCTCAAGGCCTACTCTGGACCCACTGACTCAGAATCTACTGGGATAGTTCCCGGCTTTAAAGACCAGACATAGTCCTCATCTGGAGACATCGCATCAACGGTTTTTCACACTGGGTTTTCCCTCATCTGAAAAAACAGGCCAAGAGATCGTGAGGATGCATAATTAGTGTTTTAATACATTTGGCAGGACTCAGTGTTTTTCACGTTCTGTGATGCTGTGATCTGCATCTTCCGGGTAATGTGTTAAACCTTTAAATCTTGTCAAAAAGTCACGTCATTACCTAGAGAATCCTTCTGTGAATTCCAGGCAGATTGCCATCTTTCTGCTTCCGCCTCCTCACCTTTAAAACGGGGAGAACAACGGTAACCTACCTTTTGGATGTGAGGATTAAATGAGACAGTTGGTGCAAAGCAGTTAGCACGGGATCTGGCACAAAGTGAAGCCTTCAATAAATTATGATTATAGTAGTTTTGATTTCCCTCCAGTCGGAATATAATTTAGTTGAAGTTAGTGGCTATGTCACAGCTGTGTCTCAGGCTGGCGTCTGCCGCCCTGAGCTAAGCCATAAAAATCCCTAGAAGAACTTTTCAAAAGCCTGTTAGCCTCTTGAGGCTCCTACACTTCTTTATTTTATTTTATTTTATTTTATTTTATTGCAGTAACAGTGGATTCTAACATTATATGGCTTTCAGAGGTACGTGGTAATATATTTGGAATTCTGTGTAGGTTACATCGTGTTCACCACCCGAAAACTAATTATAGTCCGTCACCTCACATGGGAGCCTCATCACCCCTTTTGCTCTCTCCCCTCCCCCCTCCCCCTATGGTAACCACCAATCCAATCTCCGTGGCTCTGTGTGTGTTTGTCGTTGTTTTTAGCTTCTGCTTATGAGTGAGATCACACGGTGTTTGACTTTCTCCCTCTGATTTATTTCACTTCCCATAATACCCTCAAGGTCCACCCACGTTGTCACAAATGGCCGGATCTCATCATTTCTTAGGGCTGAGTAGCATTCCGTTGTGTATACATACCGCATCTTCTTTATCCATTCTTCCCTCGATGGGCACCTAGGTTGCTTCCAGGTTTTGGCTGTTGTGAATAATGCTGCAGTGAACCTAGGGGTGCACGTGTCTTTCTGCATTTGTGTTTTCAAGCTCTTTGGATGAATAGCCAGCAGTGGGCCAGCTGGATCATATATATGGTAGGTCTCTTCTTAGTTTTCTGAGGATACTCCGTACTGCTTTCCATAGTGGCTGCACCAGTCTGCACTCCCACCAGCAGTGTAGGAGAGTTCCCTTCTCTCCACATCCTCTCCAAGACTTGTCTCTTGTCTTGTTAATCAGAGCCATTCTGACCAGAGTAAGGGGACCTCTCCTTGTAGTTTCGATTTGCATTTCTCTGATCGCTAATGATGTTGAGCAGCTTTCCATAGGCCTGTTGGCCATCCGGATATCTTCTGTGGAGAAATCACTGCTCAGATCTTTTGCCCGTCTTTTGAATTGGGCTGTTGATTTTCTTTGTTGTTGAGATGTATGAGTTCTTTCTGTATTTTGGCTATTAACCCCTTATCCGGTATATGGTTTGCAAGTATCTTCTCCCAGTTGTTAGGTTGCGCTTTGGTTTTGTGGATGGTTTCCTTTGCCGTGCAGAAGATTTTTTTGACTTTGATGCAGTCCCGCTTGTTCATTTTGTATTTTGTTTCCGTTGCCCAGTCAGACACGGTACTTGAAAATGGGCTGCTAAGACTGATGTCAAAGAGCATACTGCCTATGTTTTCTTCTAGACGTTGCATGGTTTCGGGTCTGACATTCAAGTAAAAGCCGAGGAGGCTGCAGTTCCCCCGAGAGCGAGCGTAGCGGGGACCCTGAGTCCCTGTCAGCGCACCTTGCGGCTCCGCGAAGGTCCGAAGCAGCGTGTGGGCGGGGCCCCAGGAGTTCTCCCAGGAGGGTGTCCCTGTCGCTGTCCGCAGGGCACCGCCCGAGGGGGGGGCGGGGCAGCGGCCGGGGAGCGTCTGGGCGGCGGCGCGCGCAGGGAGCGCGCGGCTGCTGGGCCGCCGTCCTGGGAGGCGTCGGCGAGCCGCGCCTGCCTGCCCAGAGCCGAGCCCGGCGGAGTCCGGCCGGCCGCGCTCTGCTGCTCTCTCCCGGGCCGGGCTCGTCCGTGGACGCCGCTCCGTGTCCCCGCTGGGCACAGCAGCCCGGGCCCTCCACAGCCATGGCCGCTAGCCTGAGGAGGCCCTCCTTCAGCTCCCGCTCTTCCTGCTCGCCGGACACGGACGACCAGGGCGCCTGCGAAGATGATGCCATCTGCGAGAGGTACCTGGGGGCGTGGGCCTGGGGGCTGGTGGGAGGCGAGCGTGTCCCTGAGGAATAGGCTTGTGCGCCGAGAGGTGCCCGTCAGGTCGCGGGGCAGCTGTGCGGCGCGGGGCGCCAGGGGGTCTCTTGGTGCGCTTCACGCGTTCATGGAACGCGCGGTGTGTGCCGGGCACGGGGCCAGCCTGGGGATGCGGTGCCCGGGAGTCGGGCGCGGAAGCGGCCCCCGTGGTCTTGGCTTCTTGGAAGGACAGACGCGAAGTCGATAAGGACACTGGTCTCGATGCGTTCTGAGGAGTGCAGGTCTCCCTCTTTTAGACGATGCGTTCCGTTGGGGTTTTCATGAAGCCTGTTGTGCCCCGGAAGCTCAGGCCGGTTCAGGGGAAGCGGCCTGTCGAGGGCCACGTGACGTTTGTGTGCAGAGCCAGTGCTTCCCAAAGCCCTTGACTGTGCGGAAGTCTCCCTGTTAGGGGTGCGGTGGGGGCTGTCCGGGGAGCATTGTGAGCACAGGTACGTGTCCCACACTTGAAAGTGTGGCAAAGAAAGCGTGAGGCTCGAGGGTGCTCCGTTCGTTCCCTCCTTCCACAGAAAGTCTGGAGGGTTGACTTTGGGACAAGTCCTTCCTTTCCTCTGGTCGGTGCGTGTTCAGTGGTCTGGACACTTGGTGAGCAAGACTGACAGGGTGTTTGACGTACTGGACCTCACAGCCTAGTTGGAAAGGACAGACAGGCAGCAACTAATTACCTAGGAGATACGTAAAAGCAATTTTGTGTTGCGTGTTGAGAAATACGGCATTTACTGTTAGACTTTGTGACTTAGGCAGTGATGCTTAAGCTGAGGGCAGATGCCTAAAAGAAAAGGAGGACTTGTGCGGGAGAGCGTTGGGACAGGGCAAGGGAGGAGTGTGGCCTGTCAGAGGAGCTGAAAGAATGCCCTGGAGACTGGGGCCCGCGTAGGGACTGTAGGCTGGGGAAAACAAAACTTTTCGATTAAGGCTGGCGCTTTCTATAGGTTTTGGAGACCAAGCGTGGTGATTCGGAACGTGGACTCTGGAGCCAGACTCTGTCAAATGGGTCCTAGCTCTGCCACCGACGGGCTGTGTGAACTTGGGCAGGTTACTGCAGCATTCTGTGTGTCAGTTTCCTGATGTGTAAAATGGGGATGATTATCATACACACTCCATAGGTGAGCGTAGAGGTGAAAGGATATTTCGTATCAGGAAGTTACTTAGAGCAGTGTCTGGCCTTTAGTAGGTCTTAGTAGCGGTTGACTAAATAAACGGATAGATACATACATGAGTATTAAAGGCTTGGAGACTGTCCCTGGTGAAACGTGTGAACTGGAATGGATTACAGCCAACTTTATTTCCTTTCCAGCTTGCAGTTGCTACTGACCGCATCTGTAGCACTGTGGAATTAGAAATCATCTCTCTCAAATTGGCTGCTATTGGTAAAAGAATCTAAGGCTGTCAAAATTATCCCAGGGAAATAAAGGCCTTTTCAGTAGCATTGTAGGGTTAGGCTTATTCTCTATGTCTTGTTTATATTGGTTTGTTTAGTATTTGTTGGTAACGTCTTTTTTGTGGTTTTTTTTTTTTTTTTTTTTTTTATTTTTTTCCCCCGCAAAGCTGCTCGGTTAAGAAAAGCAGATTAGCTGTAAAATGGTTCAGACACAAAGAAAAGTAGAGAGTCGTGTAAGCAGAGCACGCCTTTCCTTGACTCTCTGTGGAGAGCTTTTGTGATTCCAGCTCCTCTCTGCCTCAGACACGGTGCCCTCTGCGTGTCCAGTCCTGTAAACAGTGCAGGGTCTGGAACCGTGGAGAATCTAAGGCAGTATAGTCATGCTTTGCTTAAGAGTGGGGATAAGTTCTGAGGAGTGTGTCATGGTCAGGCAATCTCGAGACTGTGCAAACACCACGGAGTTCCTAAACCTAGAGGGCAGAGCCTCCTACACTCCTAGGCCGTATGGGACTAATCTTCTGGGACCCCCGTTGTTGACTGAAACGTCCCGATGTAGGGCATGACTGTACTTCCCAAGTCCAAGGGCACGGAAGTGTAGCCTGTGGGGCTTTTGCAAAGAACAGAGACGCTCAAGGCCTACTCTGGACCCACTGACTCAGAATCTACTGGGATAGTTCCCGGCTTTAAAGACCAGACATAGTCCTCATCTGGAGACATCGCATCAACGGTTTTTCACACTGGGTTTTCCCTCATCTGAAAAAACAGGCCAAGAGATCGTGAGGATGCATAATTAGTGTTTTAATACATTTGGCAGGACTCAGTGTTTTTCACGTTCTGTGATGCTGTGATCTGCATCTTCCGGGTAATGTGTTAAACCTTTAAATCTTGTCAAAAAGTCACGTCATTACCTAGAGAATCCTTCTGTGAATTCCAGGCAGATTGCCATCTTTCTGCTTCCGCCTCCTCACCTTTAAAACGGGGAGAACAACGGTAACCTACCTTTTGGATGTGAGGATTAAATGAGACAGTTGGTGCAAAGCAGTTAGCACGGGATCTGGCACAAAGTGAAGCCTTCAATAAATTATGATTATAGTAGTTTTGATTTCCCTCCAGTCGGAATATAATTTAGTTGAAGTTAGTGGCTATGTCACAGCTGTGTCTCAGGCTGGCGTCTGCCGCCCTGAGCTAAGCCATAAAAATCCCTAGAAGAACTTTTCAAAAGCCTGTTAGCCTCTTGAGGCTCCTACACTTCTTTATTTTATTTTATTTTATTTTATTTTATTGCAGTAACAGTGGATTCTAACATTATATGGCTTTCAGAGGTACGTGGTAATATATTTGGAATTCTGTGTAGGTTACATCGTGTTCACCACCCGAAAACTAATTATAGTCCGTCACCTCACATGGGAGCCTCATCACCCCTTTTGCTCTCTCCCCTCCCCCCTCCCCCTATGGTAACCACCAATCCAATCTCCGTGGCTCTGTGTGTGTTTGTCGTTGTTTTTAGCTTCTGCTTATGAGTGAGATCACACGGTGTTTGACTTTCTCCCTCTGATTTATTTCACTTCCCATAATACCCTCAAGGTCCACCCACGTTGTCACAAATGGCCGGATCTCATCATTTCTTAGGGCTGAGTAGCATTCCGTTGTGTATACATACCGCATCTTCTTTATCCATTCTTCCCTCGATGGGCACCTAGGTTGCTTCCAGGTTTTGGCTGTTGTGAATAATGCTGCAGTGAACCTAGGGGTGCACGTGTCTTTCTGCATTTGTGTTTTCAAGCTCTTTGGATGAATAGCCAGCAGTGGGCCAGCTGGATCATATATATGGTAGGTCTCTTCTTAGTTTTCTGAGGATACTCCGTACTGCTTTCCATAGTGGCTGCACCAGTCTGCACTCCCACCAGCAGTGTAGGAGAGTTCCCTTCTCTCCACATCCTCTCCAAGACTTGTCTCTTGTCTTGTTAATCAGAGCCATTCTGACCAGAGTAAGGGGACCTCTCCTTGTAGTTTCGATTTGCATTTCTCTGATCGCTAATGATGTTGAGCAGCTTTCCATAGGCCTGTTGGCCATCCGGATATCTTCTGTGGAGAAATCACTGCTCAGATCTTTTGCCCGTCTTTTGAATTGGGCTGTTGATTTTCTTTGTTGTTGAGATGTATGAGTTCTTTCTGTATTTTGGCTATTAACCCCTTATCCGGTATATGGTTTGCAAGTATCTTCTCCCAGTTGTTAGGTTGCGCTTTGGTTTTGTGGATGGTTTCCTTTGCCGTGCAGAAGATTTTTTTGACTTTGATGCAGTCCCGCTTGTTCATTTTGTATTTTGTTTCCGTTGCCCAGTCAGACACGGTACTTGAAAATGGGCTGCTAAGACTGATGTCAAAGAGCATACTGCCTATGTTTTCTTCTAGACGTTGCATGGTTTCGGGTCTGACATTCAAGTAAAAGCCGAGGAGGCTGCAGTTCCCCCGAGAGCGAGCGTAGCGGGGACCCTGCGTCCCTGTCAGCGCACCTTGCGGCTCCGCGAAGGTCCGAAGCAGCGTGTGGGCGGGGCCCCAGGAGTTCTCCCAGGAGGGTGTCCCTGTCGCTGTCCGCAGGGCACCGCCCGAGGGGGGGGCGGGGCAGCGGCCGGGGAGCGTCTGGGCGGCGGCGCGCGCAGGGAGCGCGCGGCTGCTGGGCCGCCGTCCTGGGAGGCGTCGGCGAGCCGCGCCTGCCTGCCCAGAGCCGAGCCCGGCGGAGTCCGGCCGGCCGCGCTCTGCTGCTCTCTCCCGGGCCGGGCTCGTCCGTGGACGCCGCTCCGTGTCCCCGCTGGGCACAGCAGCCCGGGCCCTCCACAGCCATGGCCGCTAGCCTGAGGAGGCCCTCCTTCAGCTCCCGCTCTTCCTGCTCGCCGGACACGGACGACCAGGGCGCCTGCGAAGATGATGCCATCTGCGAGAGGTACCTGGGGGCGTGGGCCTGGGGGCTGGTGGGAGGCGAGCGTGTCCCTGAGGAATAGGCTTGTGCGCCGAGAGGTGCCCGTCAGGTCGCGGGGCAGCTGTGCGGCGCGGGGCGCCAGGGGGTCTCTTGGTGCGCTTCACGCGTTCATGGAACGGGCGGTGTGTGCCGGGCACGGGGCCAGCCTGGGGATGCGGTGCCCGGGAGTCGGGCGCGGAAGCGGCCCCCGTGGTCTTGGCTTCTTGGAAGGACAGACGCGAAGTCGATAAGGACACTGGTCTCGATGCGTTCTGAGGAGTGCAGGTCTCCCTCTTTTAGACGATGCGTTCCGTTGGGGTTTTCATGAAGCCTGTTGTGCCCCGGAAGCTCAGGCCGGTTCAGGGGAAGCGGCCTGTCGAGGGCCACGTGACGTTTGTGTGCAGAGCCAGTGCTTCCCAAAGCCCTTGACTGTGCGGAAGTCTCCCTGTTAGGGGTGCGGTGGGGGCTGTCCGGGGAGCATTGTGAGCACAGGTACGTGTCCCACACTTGAAAGTGTGGCAAAGAAAGCGTGAGGCTCGAGGGTGCTCCGTTCGTTCCCTCCTTCCACAGAAAGTCTGGAGGGTTGACTTTGGGACAAGTCCTTCCTTTCCTCTGGTCGGTGCGTGTTCAGTGGTCTGGACACTTGGTGAGCAAGACTGACAGGGTGTTTGACGTACTGGACCTCACAGCCTAGTTGGAAAGGACAGACAGGCAGCAACTAATTACCTAGGAGATACGTAAAAGCAATTTTGTGTTGCGTGTTGAGAAATACGGCATTTACTGTTAGACTTTGTGACTTAGGCAGTGATGCTTAAGCTGAGGGCAGATGCCTAAAAGAAAAGGAGGACTTGTGCGGGAGAGCGTTGGGACAGGGCAAGGGAGGAGTGTGGCCTGTCAGAGGAGCTGAAAGAATGCCCTGGAGACTGGGGCCCGCGTAGGGACTGTAGGCTGGGGAAAACAAAACTTTTCGATTAAGGCTGGCGCTTTCTATAGGTTTTGGAGACCAAGCGTGGTGATTCGGAACGTGGACTCTGGAGCCAGACTCTGTCAAATGGGTCCTAGCTCTGCCACCGACGGGCTGTGTGAACTTGGGCAGGTTACTGCAGCATTCTGTGTGTCAGTTTCCTGATGTGTAAAATGGGGATGATTATCATACACACTCCATAGGTGAGCGTAGAGGTGAAAGGATATTTCGTATCAGGAAGTTACTTAGAGCAGTGTCTGGCCTTTAGTAGGTCTTAGTAGCGGTTGACTAAATAAACGGATAGATACATACATGAGTATTAAAGGCTTGGAGACTGTCCCTGGTGAAACGTGTGAACTGGAATGGATTACAGCCAACTTTATTTCCTTTCCAGCTTGCAGTTGCTACTGACCGCATCTGTAGCACTGTGGAATTAGAAATCATCTCTCTCAAATTGGCTGCTATTGGTAAAAGAATCTAAGGCTGTCAAAATTATCCCAGGGAAATAAAGGCCTTTTCAGTAGCATTGTAGGGTTAGGCTTATTCTCTATGTCTTGTTTATATTGGTTTGTTTAGTATTTGTTGGTAACGTCTTTTTTGTGGTTTTTTTTTTTTTTTTTTTTTTTTTTTTCCCCCGCAAAGCTGCTCGGTTAAGAAAAGCAGATTAGCTGTAAAATGGTTCAGACACAAAGAAAAGTAGAGAGTCGTGTAAGCAGAGCACGCCTTTCCTTGACTCTCTGTGGAGAGCTTTTGTGATTCCAGCTCCTCTCTGCCTCAGACACGGTGCCCTCTGCGTGTCCAGTCCTGTAAACAGTGCAGGGTCTGGAACCGTGGAGAATCTAAGGCAGTATAGTCATGCTTTGCTTAAGAGTGGGGATAAGTTCTGAGGAGTGTGTCATGGTCAGGCAATCTCGAGACTGTGCAAACACCACGGAGTTCCTAAACCTAGAGGGCAGAGCCTCCTACACTCCTAGGCCGTATGGGACTAATCTTCTGGGACCCCCGTTGTTGACTGAAACGTCCCGATGTAGGGCATGACTGTACTTCCCAAGTCCAAGGGCACGGAAGTGTAGCCTGTGGGGCTTTTGCAAAGAACAGAGACGCTCAAGGCCTACTCTGGACCCACTGACTCAGAATCTACTGGGATAGTTCCCGGCTTTAAAGACCAGACATAGTCCTCATCTGGAGACATCGCATCAACGGTTTTTCACACTGGGTTTTCCCTCATCTGAAAAAACAGGCCAAGAGATCGTGAGGATGCATAATTAGTGTTTTAATACATTTGGCAGGACTCAGTGTTTTTCACGTTCTGTGATGCTGTGATCTGCATCTTCCGGGTAATGTGTTAAACCTTTAAATCTTGTCAAAAAGTCACGTCATTACCTAGAGAATCCTTCTGTGAATTCCAGGCAGATTGCCATCTTTCTGCTTCCGCCTCCTCACCTTTAAAACGGGGAGAACAACGGTAACCTACCTTTTGGATGTGAGGATTAAATGAGACAGTTGGTGCAAAGCAGTTAGCACGGGATCTGGCACAAAGTGAAGCCTTCAATAAATTATGATTATAGTAGTTTTGATTTCCCTCCAGTCGGAATATAATTTAGTTGAAGTTAGTGGCTATGTCACAGCTGTGTCTCAGGCTGGCGTCTGCCGCCCTGAGCTAAGCCATAAAAATCCCTAGAAGAACTTTTCAAAAGCCTGTTAGCCTCTTGAGGCTCCTACACTTCTTTATTTTATTTTATTTTATTTTATTTTATTGCAGTAACAGTGGATTCTAACATTATATGGCTTTCAGAGGTACGTGGTAATATATTTGGAATTCTGTGTAGGTTACATCGTGTTCACCACCCGAAAACTAATTATAGTCCGTCACCTCACATGGGAGCCTCATCACCCCTTTTGCTCTCTCCCCTCCCCCCTCCCCCTATGGTAACCACCAATCCAATCTCCGTGGCTCTGTGTGTGTTTGTCGTTGTTTTTAGCTTCTGCTTATGAGTGAGATCACACGGTGTTTGACTTTCTCCCTCTGATTTATTTCACTTCCCATAATACCCTCAAGGTCCACCCACGTTGTCACAAATGGCCGGATCTCATCATTTCTTAGGGCTGAGTAGCATTCCGTTGTGTATACATACCGCATCTTCTTTATCCATTCTTCCCTCGATGGGCACCTAGGTTGCTTCCAGGTTTTGGCTGTTGTGAATAATGCTGCAGTGAACCTAGGGGTGCACGTGTCTTTCTGCATTTGTGTTTTCAAGCTCTTTGGATGAATAGCCAGCAGTGGGCCAGCTGGATCATATATATGGTAGGTCTCTTCTTAGTTTTCTGAGGATACTCCGTACTGCTTTCCATAGTGGCTGCACCAGTCTGCACTCCCACCAGCAGTGTAGGAGAGTTCCCTTCTCTCCACATCCTCTCCAAGACTTGTCTCTTGTCTTGTTAATCAGAGCCATTCTGACCAGAGTAAGGGGACCTCTCCTTGTAGTTTCGATTTGCATTTCTCTGATCGCTAATGATGTTGAGCAGCTTTCCATAGGCCTGTTGGCCATCCGGATATCTTCTGTGGAGAAATCACTGCTCAGATCTTTTGCCCGTCTTTTGAATTGGGCTGTTGATTTTCTTTGTTGTTGAGATGTATGAGTTCTTTCTGTATTTTGGCTATTAACCCCTTATCCGGTATATGGTTTGCAAGTATCTTCTCCCAGTTGTTAGGTTGCGCTTTGGTTTTGTGGATGGTTTCCTTTGCCGTGCAGAAGATTTTTTTGACTTTGATGCAGTCCCGCTTGTTCATTTTGTATTTTGTTTCCGTTGCCCAGTCAGACACGGTACTTGAAAATGGGCTGCTAAGACTGATGTCAAAGAGCATACTGCCTATGTTTTCTTCTAGACGTTGCATGGTTTCGGGTCTGACATTCAAGTAAAAGCCGAGGAGGCTGCAGTTCCCCCGAGAGCGAGCGTAGCGGGGACCCTGAGTCCCTGTCAGCGCACCTTGCGGCTCCGCGAAGGTCCGAAGCAGCGTGTGGGCGGGGCCCCAGGAGTTCTCCCAGGAGGGTGTCCCTGTCGCTGTCCGCAGGGCACCGCCCGAGGGGGGGGCGGGGCAGCGGCCGGGGAGCGTCTGGGCGGCGGCGCGCGCAGGGAGCGCGCGGCTGCTGGGCCGCCGTCCTGGGAGGCGTCGGCGAGCCGCGCCTGCCTGCCCAGAGCCGAGCCCGGCGGAGTCCGGCCGGCCGCGCTCTGCTGCTCTCTCCCGGGCCGGGCTCGTCCGTGGACGCCGCTCCGTGTCCCCGCTGGGCACAGCAGCCCGGGCCCTCCACAGCCATGGCCGCTAGCCTGAGGAGGCCCTCCTTCAGCTCCCGCTCTTCCTGCTCGCCGGACACGGACGACCAGGGCGCCTGCGAAGATGATGCCATCTGCGAGAGGTACCTGGGGGCGTGGGCCTGGGGGCTGGTGGGAGGCGAGCGTGTCCCTGAGGAATAGGCTTGTGCGCCGAGAGGTGCCCGTCAGGTCGCGGGGCAGCTGTGCGGCGCGGGGCGCCAGGGGGTCTCTTGGTGCGCTTCACGCGTTCATGGAACGCGCGGTGTGTGCCGGGCACGGGGCCAGCCTGGGGATGCGGTGCCCGGGAGTCGGGCGCGGAAGCGGCCCCCGTGGTCTTGGCTTCTTGGAAGGACAGACGCGAAGTCGATAAGGACACTGGTCTCGATGCGTTCTGAGGAGTGCAGGTCTCCCTCTTTTAGACGATGCGTTCCGTTGGGGTTTTCATGAAGCCTGTTGTGCCCCGGAAGCTCAGGCCGGTTCAGGGGAAGCGGCCTGTCGAGGGCCACGTGACGTTTGTGTGCAGAGCCAGTGCTTCCCAAAGCCCTTGACTGTGCGGAAGTCTCCCTGTTAGGGGTGCGGTGGGGGCTGTCCGGGGAGCATTGTGAGCACAGGTACGTGTCCCACACTTGAAAGTGTGGCAAAGAAAGCGTGAGGCTCGAGGGTGCTCCGTTCGTTCCCTCCTTCCACAGAAAGTCTGGAGGGTTGACTTTGGGACAAGTCCTTCCTTTCCTCTGGTCGGTGCGTGTTCAGTGGTCTGGACACTTGGTGAGCAAGACTGACAGGGTGTTTGACGTACTGGACCTCACAGCCTAGTTGGAAAGGACAGACAGGCAGCAACTAATTACCTAGGAGATACGTAAAAGCAATTTTGTGTTGCGTGTTGAGAAATACGGCATTTACTGTTAGACTTTGTGACTTAGGCAGTGATGCTTAAGCTGAGGGCAGATGCCTAAAAGAAAAGGAGGACTTGTGCGGGAGAGCGTTGGGACAGGGCAAGGGAGGAGTGTGGCCTGTCAGAGGAGCTGAAAGAATGCCCTGGAGACTGGGGCCCGCGTAGGGACTGTAGGCTGGGGAAAACAAAACTTTTCGATTAAGGCTGGCGCTTTCTATAGGTTTTGGAGACCAAGCGTGGTGATTCGGAACGTGGACTCTGGAGCCAGACTCTGTCAAATGGGTCCTAGCTCTGCCACCGACGGGCTGTGTGAACTTGGGCAGGTTACTGCAGCATTCTGTGTGTCAGTTTCCTGATGTGTAAAATGGGGATGATTATCATACACACTCCATAGGTGAGCGTAGAGGTGAAAGGATATTTCGTATCAGGAAGTTACTTAGAGCAGTGTCTGGCCTTTAGTAGGTCTTAGTAGCGGTTGACTAAATAAACGGATAGATACATACATGAGTATTAAAGGCTTGGAGACTGTCCCTGGTGAAACGTGTGAACTGGAATGGATTACAGCCAACTTTATTTCCTTTCCAGCTTGCAGTTGCTACTGACCGCATCTGTAGCACTGTGGAATTAGAAATCATCTCTCTCAAATTGGCTGCTATTGGTAAAAGAATCTAAGGCTGTCAAAATTATCCCAGGGAAATAAAGGCCTTTTCAGTAGCATTGTAGGGTTAGGCTTATTCTCTATGTCTTGTTTATATTGGTTTGTTTAGTATTTGTTGGTAACGTCTTTTTTGTGGTTTTTTTTTTTTTTTTTTTTTTTATTTTTTTCCCCCGCAAAGCTGCTCGGTTAAGAAAAGCAGATTAGCTGTAAAATGGTTCAGACACAAAGAAAAGTAGAGAGTCGTGTAAGCAGAGCACGCCTTTCCTTGACTCTCTGTGGAGAGCTTTTGTGATTCCAGCTCCTCTCTGCCTCAGACACGGTGCCCTCTGCGTGTCCAGTCCTGTAAACAGTGCAGGGTCTGGAACCGTGGAGAATCTAAGGCAGTATAGTCATGCTTTGCTTAAGAGTGGGGATAAGTTCTGAGGAGTGTGTCATGGTCAGGCAATCTCGAGACTGTGCAAACACCACGGAGTTCCTAAACCTAGAGGGCAGAGCCTCCTACACTCCTAGGCCGTATGGGACTAATCTTCTGGGACCCCCGTTGTTGACTGAAACGTCCCGATGTAGGGCATGACTGTACTTCCCAAGTCCAAGGGCACGGAAGTGTAGCCTGTGGGGCTTTTGCAAAGAACAGAGACGCTCAAGGCCTACTCTGGACCCACTGACTCAGAATCTACTGGGATAGTTCCCGGCTTTAAAGACCAGACATAGTCCTCATCTGGAGACATCGCATCAACGGTTTTTCACACTGGGTTTTCCCTCATCTGAAAAAACAGGCCAAGAGATCGTGAGGATGCATAATTAGTGTTTTAATACATTTGGCAGGACTCAGTGTTTTTCACGTTCTGTGATGCTGTGATCTGCATCTTCCGGGTAATGTGTTAAACCTTTAAATCTTGTCAAAAAGTCACGTCATTACCTAGAGAATCCTTCTGTGAATTCCAGGCAGATTGCCATCTTTCTGCTTCCGCCTCCTCACCTTTAAAACGGGGAGAACAACGGTAACCTACCTTTTGGATGTGAGGATTAAATGAGACAGTTGGTGCAAAGCAGTTAGCACGGGATCTGGCACAAAGTGAAGCCTTCAATAAATTATGATTATAGTAGTTTTGATTTCCCTCCAGTCGGAATATAATTTAGTTGAAGTTAGTGGCTATGTCACAGCTGTGTCTCAGGCTGGCGTCTGCCGCCCTGAGCTAAGCCATAAAAATCCCTAGAAGAACTTTTCAAAAGCCTGTTAGCCTCTTGAGGCTCCTACACTTCTTTATTTTATTTTATTTTATTTTATTTTATTGCAGTAACAGTGGATTCTAACATTATATGGCTTTCAGAGGTACGTGGTAATATATTTGGAATTCTGTGTAGGTTACATCGTGTTCACCACCCGAAAACTAATTATAGTCCGTCACCTCACATGGGAGCCTCATCACCCCTTTTGCTCTCTCCCCTCCCCCCTCCCCCTATGGTAACCACCAATCCAATCTCCGTGGCTCTGTGTGTGTTTGTCGTTGTTTTTAGCTTCTGCTTATGAGTGAGATCACACGGTGTTTGACTTTCTCCCTCTGATTTATTTCACTTCCCATAATACCCTCAAGGTCCACCCACGTTGTCACAAATGGCCGGATCTCATCATTTCTTAGGGCTGAGTAGCATTCCGTTGTGTATACATACCGCATCTTCTTTATCCATTCTTCCCTCGATGGGCACCTAGGTTGCTTCCAGGTTTTGGCTGTTGTGAATAATGCTGCAGTGAACCTAGGGGTGCACGTGTCTTTCTGCATTTGTGTTTTCAAGCTCTTTGGATGAATAGCCAGCAGTGGGCCAGCTGGATCATATATATGGTAGGTCTCTTCTTAGTTTTCTGAGGATACTCCGTACTGCTTTCCATAGTGGCTGCACCAGTCTGCACTCCCACCAGCAGTGTAGGAGAGTTCCCTTCTCTCCACATCCTCTCCAAGACTTGTCTCTTGTCTTGTTAATCAGAGCCATTCTGACCAGAGTAAGGGGACCTCTCCTTGTAGTTTCGATTTGCATTTCTCTGATCGCTAATGATGTTGAGCAGCTTTCCATAGGCCTGTTGGCCATCCGGATATCTTCTGTGGAGAAATCACTGCTCAGATCTTTTGCCCGTCTTTTGAATTGGGCTGTTGATTTTCTTTGTTGTTGAGATGTATGAGTTCTTTCTGTATTTTGGCTATTAACCCCTTATCCGGTATATGGTTTGCAAGTATCTTCTCCCAGTTGTTAGGTTGCGCTTTGGTTTTGTGGATGGTTTCCTTTGCCGTGCAGAAGATTTTTTTGACTTTGATGCAGTCCCGCTTGTTCATTTTGTATTTTGTTTCCGTTGCCCAGTCAGACACGGTACTTGAAAATGGGCTGCTAAGACTGATGTCAAAGAGCATACTGCCTATGTTTTCTTCTAGACGTTGCATGGTTTCGGGTCTGACATTCAAGTAAAAGCCGAGGAGGCTGCAGTTCCCCCGAGAGCGAGCGTAGCGGGGACCCTGCGTCCCTGTCAGCGCACCTTGCGGCTCCGCGAAGGTCCGAAGCAGCGTGTGGGCGGGGCCCCAGGAGTTCTCCCAGGAGGGTGTCCCTGTCGCTGTCCGCAGGGCACCGCCCGAGGGGGGGGCGGGGCAGCGGCCGGGGAGCGTCTGGGCGGCGGCGCGCGCAGGGAGCGCGCGGCTGCTGGGCCGCCGTCCTGGGAGGCGTCGGCGAGCCGCGCCTGCCTGCCCAGAGCCGAGCCCGGCGGAGTCCGGCCGGCCGCGCTCTGCTGCTCTCTCCCGGGCCGGGCTCGTCCGTGGACGCCGCTCCGTGTCCCCGCTGGGCACAGCAGCCCGGGCCCTCCACAGCCATGGCCGCTAGCCTGAGGAGGCCCTCCTTCAGCTCCCGCTCTTCCTGCTCGCCGGACACGGACGACCAGGGCGCCTGCGAAGATGATGCCATCTGCGAGAGGTACCTGGGGGCGTGGGCCTGGGGGCTGGTGGGAGGCGAGCGTGTCCCTGAGGAATAGGCTTGTGCGCCGAGAGGTGCCCGTCAGGTCGCGGGGCAGCTGTGCGGCGCGGGGCGCCAGGGGGTCTCTTGGTGCGCTTCACGCGTTCATGGAACGCGCGGTGTGTGCCGGGCACGGGGCCAGCCTGGGGATGCGGTGCCCGGGAGTCGGGCGCGGAAGCGGCCCCCGTGGTCTTGGCTTCTTGGAAGGACAGACGCGAAGTCGATAAGGACACTGGTCTCGATGCGTTCTGAGGAGTGCAGGTCTCCCTCTTTTAGACGATGCGTTCCGTTGGGGTTTTCATGAAGCCTGTTGTGCCCCGGAAGCTCAGGCCGGTTCAGGGGAAGCGGCCTGTCGAGGGCCACGTGACGTTTGTGTGCAGAGCCAGTGCTTCCCAAAGCCCTTGACTGTGCGGAAGTCTCCCTGTTAGGGGTGCGGTGGGGGCTGTCCGGGGAGCATTGTGAGCACAGGTACGTGTCCCACACTTGAAAGTGTGGCAAAGAAAGCGTGAGGCTCGAGGGTGCTCCGTTCGTTCCCTCCTTCCACAGAAAGTCTGGAGGGTTGACTTTGGGACAAGTCCTTCCTTTCCTCTGGTCGGTGCGTGTTCAGTGGTCTGGACACTTGGTGAGCAAGACTGACAGGGTGTTTGACGTACTGGACCTCACAGCCTAGTTGGAAAGGACAGACAGGCAGCAACTAATTACCTAGGAGATACGTAAAAGCAATTTTGTGTTGCGTGTTGAGAAATACGGCATTTACTGTTAGACTTTGTGACTTAGGCAGTGATGCTTAAGCTGAGGGCAGATGCCTAAAAGAAAAGGAGGACTTGTGCGGGAGAGCGTTGGGACAGGGCAAGGGAGGAGTGTGGCCTGTCAGAGGAGCTGAAAGAATGCCCTGGAGACTGGGGCCCGCGTAGGGACTGTAGGCTGGGGAAAACAAAACTTTTCGATTAAGGCTGGCGCTTTCTATAGGTTTTGGAGACCAAGCGTGGTGATTCGGAACGTGGACTCTGGAGCCAGACTCTGTCAAATGGGTCCTAGCTCTGCCACCGACGGGCTGTGTGAACTTGGGCAGGTTACTGCAGCATTCTGTGTGTCAGTTTCCTGATGTGTAAAATGGGGATGATTATCATACACACTCCATAGGTGAGCGTAGAGGTGAAAGGATATTTCGTATCAGGAAGTTACTTAGAGCAGTGTCTGGCCTTTAGTAGGTCTTAGTAGCGGTTGACTAAATAAACGGATAGATACATACATGAGTATTAAAGGCTTGGAGACTGTCCCTGGTGAAACGTGTGAACTGGAATGGATTACAGCCAACTTTATTTCCTTTCCAGCTTGCAGTTGCTACTGACCGCATCTGTAGCACTGTGGAATTAGAAATCATCTCTCTCAAATTGGCTGCTATTGGTAAAAGAATCTAAGGCTGTCAAAATTATCCCAGGGAAATAAAGGCCTTTTCAGTAGCATTGTAGGGTTAGGCTTATTCTCTATGTCTTGTTTATATTGGTTTGTTTAGTATTTGTTGGTAACGTCTTTTTTGTGGTTTTTTTTTTTTTTTTTTTTTTTATTTTTTTCCCCCGCAAAGCTGCTCGGTTAAGAAAAGCAGATTAGCTGTAAAATGGTTCAGACACAAAGAAAAGTAGAGAGTCGTGTAAGCAGAGCACGCCTTTCCTTGACTCTCTGTGGAGAGCTTTTGTGATTCCAGCTCCTCTCTGCCTCAGACACGGTGCCCTCTGCGTGTCCAGTCCTGTAAACAGTGCAGGGTCTGGAACCGTGGAGAATCTAAGGCAGTATAGTCATGCTTTGCTTAAGAGTGGGGATAAGTTCTGAGGAGTGTGTCATGGTCAGGCAATCTCGAGACTGTGCAAACACCACGGAGTTCCTAAACCTAGAGGGCAGAGCCTCCTACACTCCTAGGCCGTATGGGACTAATCTTCTGGGACCCCCGTTGTTGACTGAAACGTCCCGATGTAGGGCATGACTGTACTTCCCAAGTCCAAGGGCACGGAAGTGTAGCCTGTGGGGCTTTTGCAAAGAACAGAGACGCTCAAGGCCTACTCTGGACCCACTGACTCAGAATCTACTGGGATAGTTCCCGGCTTTAAAGACCAGACATAGTCCTCATCTGGAGACATCGCATCAACGGTTTTTCACACTGGGTTTTCCCTCATCTGAAAAAACAGGCCAAGAGATCGTGAGGATGCATAATTAGTGTTTTAATACATTTGGCAGGACTCAGTGTTTTTCACGTTCTGTGATGCTGTGATCTGCATCTTCCGGGTAATGTGTTAAACCTTTAAATCTTGTCAAAAAGTCACGTCATTACCTAGAGAATCCTTCTGTGAATTCCAGGCAGATTGCCATCTTTCTGCTTCCGCCTCCTCACCTTTAAAACGGGGAGAACAACGGTAACCTACCTTTTGGATGTGAGGATTAAATGAGACAGTTGGTGCAAAGCAGTTAGCACGGGATCTGGCACAAAGTGAAGCCTTCAATAAATTATGATTATAGTAGTTTTGATTTCCCTCCAGTCGGAATATAATTTAGTTGAAGTTAGTGGCTATGTCACAGCTGTGTCTCAGGCTGGCGTCTGCCGCCCTGAGCTAAGCCATAAAAATCCCTAGAAGAACTTTTCAAAAGCCTGTTAGCCTCTTGAGGCTCCTACACTTCTTTATTTTATTTTATTTTATTTTATTTTATTGCAGTAACAGTGGATTCTAACATTATATGGCTTTCAGAGGTACGTGGTAATATATTTGGAATTCTGTGTAGGTTACATCGTGTTCACCACCCGAAAACTAATTATAGTCCGTCACCTCACATGGGAGCCTCATCACCCCTTTTGCTCTCTCCCCTCCCCCCTCCCCCTATGGTAACCACCAATCCAATCTCCGTGGCTCTGTGTGTGTTTGTCGTTGTTTTTAGCTTCTGCTTATGAGTGAGATCACACGGTGTTTGACTTTCTCCCTCTGATTTATTTCACTTCCCATAATACCCTCAAGGTCCACCCACGTTGTCACAAATGGCCGGATCTCATCATTTCTTAGGGCTGAGTAGCATTCCGTTGTGTATACATACCGCATCTTCTTTATCCATTCTTCCCTCGATGGGCACCTAGGTTGCTTCCAGGTTTTGGCTGTTGTGAATAATGCTGCAGTGAACCTAGGGGTGCACGTGTCTTTCTGCATTTGTGTTTTCAAGCTCTTTGGATGAATAGCCAGCAGTGGGCCAGCTGGATCATATATATGGTAGGTCTCTTCTTAGTTTTCTGAGGATACTCCGTACTGCTTTCCATAGTGGCTGCACCAGTCTGCACTCCCACCAGCAGTGTAGGAGAGTTCCCTTCTCTCCACATCCTCTCCAAGACTTGTCTCTTGTCTTGTTAATCAGAGCCATTCTGACCAGAGTAAGGGGACCTCTCCTTGTAGTTTCGATTTGCATTTCTCTGATCGCTAATGATGTTGAGCAGCTTTCCATAGGCCTGTTGGCCATCCGGATATCTTCTGTGGAGAAATCACTGCTCAGATCTTTTGCCCGTCTTTTGAATTGGGCTGTTGATTTTCTTTGTTGTTGAGATGTATGAGTTCTTTCTGTATTTTGGCTATTAACCCCTTATCCGGTATATGGTTTGCAAGTATCTTCTCCCAGTTGTTAGGTTGCGCTTTGGTTTTGTGGATGGTTTCCTTTGCCGTGCAGAAGATTTTTTTGACTTTGATGCAGTCCCGCTTGTTCATTTTGTATTTTGTTTCCGTTGCCCAGTCAGACACGGTACTTGAAAATGGGCTGCTAAGACTGATGTCAAAGAGCATACTGCCTATGTTTTCTTCTAGACGTTGCATGGTTTCGGGTCTGACATTCAAGTAAAAGCCGAGGAGGCTGCAGTTCCCCCGAGAGCGAGCGTAGCGGGGACCCTGCGTCCCTGTCAGCGCACCTTGCGGCTCCGCGAAGGTCCGAAGCAGCGTGTGGGCGGGGCCCCAGGAGTTCTCCCAGGAGGGTGTCCCTGTCGCTGTCCGCAGGGCACCGCCCGAGGGGGGGGCGGGGCAGCGGCCGGGGAGCGTCTGGGCGGCGGCGCGCGCAGGGAGCGCGCGGCTGCTGGGCCGCCGTCCTGGGAGGCGTCGGCGAGCCGCGCCTGCCTGCCCAGAGCCGAGCCCGGCGGAGTCCGGCCGGCCGCGCTCTGCTGCTCTCTCCCGGGCCGGGCTCGTCCGTGGACGCCGCTCCGTGTCCCCGCTGGGCACAGCAGCCCGGGCCCTCCACAGCCATGGCCGCTAGCCTGAGGAGGCCCTCCTTCAGCTCCCGCTCTTCCTGCTCGCCGGACACGGACGACCAGGGCGCCTGCGAAGATGATGCCATCTGCGAGAGGTACCTGGGGGCGTGGGCCTGGGGGCTGGTGGGAGGCGAGCGTGTCCCTGAGGAATAGGCTTGTGCGCCGAGAGGTGCCCGTCAGGTCGCGGGGCAGCTGTGCGGCGCGGGGCGCCAGGGGGTCTCTTGGTGCGCTTCACGCGTTCATGGAACGCGCGGTGTGTGCCGGGCACGGGGCCAGCCTGGGGATGCGGTGCCCGGGAGTCGGGCGCGGAAGCGGCCCCCGTGGTCTTGGCTTCTTGGAAGGACAGACGCGAAGTCGATAAGGACACTGGTCTCGATGCGTTCTGAGGAGTGCAGGTCTCCCTCTTTTAGACGATGCGTTCCGTTGGGGTTTTCATGAAGCCTGTTGTGCCCCGGAAGCTCAGGCCGGTTCAGGGGAAGCGGCCTGTCGAGGGCCACGTGACGTTTGTGTGCAGAGCCAGTGCTTCCCAAAGCCCTTGACTGTGCGGAAGTCTCCCTGTTAGGGGTGCGGTGGGGGCTGTCCGGGGAGCATTGTGAGCACAGGTACGTGTCCCACACTTGAAAGTGTGGCAAAGAAAGCGTGAGGCTCGAGGGTGCTCCGTTCGTTCCCTCCTTCCACAGAAAGTCTGGAGGGTTGACTTTGGGACAAGTCCTTCCTTTCCTCTGGTCGGTGCGTGTTCAGTGGTCTGGACACTTGGTGAGCAAGACTGACAGGGTGTTTGACGTACTGGACCTCACAGCCTAGTTGGAAAGGACAGACAGGCAGCAACTAATTACCTAGGAGATACGTAAAAGCAATTTTGTGTTGCGTGTTGAGAAATACGGCATTTACTGTTAGACTTTGTGACTTAGGCAGTGATGCTTAAGCTGAGGGCAGATGCCTAAAAGAAAAGGAGGACTTGTGCGGGAGAGCGTTGGGACAGGGCAAGGGAGGAGTGTGGCCTGTCAGAGGAGCTGAAAGAATGCCCTGGAGACTGGGGCCCGCGTAGGGACTGTAGGCTGGGGAAAACAAAACTTTTCGATTAAGGCTGGCGCTTTCTATAGGTTTTGGAGACCAAGCGTGGTGATTCGGAACGTGGACTCTGGAGCCAGACTCTGTCAAATGGGTCCTAGCTCTGCCACCGACGGGCTGTGTGAACTTGGGCAGGTTACTGCAGCATTCTGTGTGTCAGTTTCCTGATGTGTAAAATGGGGATGATTATCATACACACTCCATAGGTGAGCGTAGAGGTGAAAGGATATTTCGTATCAGGAAGTTACTTAGAGCAGTGTCTGGCCTTTAGTAGGTCTTAGTAGCGGTTGACTAAATAAACGGATAGATACATACATGAGTATTAAAGGCTTGGAGACTGTCCCTGGTGAAACGTGTGAACTGGAATGGATTACAGCCAACTTTATTTCCTTTCCAGCTTGCAGTTGCTACTGACCGCATCTGTAGCACTGTGGAATTAGAAATCATCTCTCTCAAATTGGCTGCTATTGGTAAAAGAATCTAAGGCTGTCAAAATTATCCCAGGGAAATAAAGGCCTTTTCAGTAGCATTGTAGGGTTAGGCTTATTCTCTATGTCTTGTTTATATTGGTTTGTTTAGTATTTGTTGGTAACGTCTTTTTTGTGGTTTTTTTTTTTTTTTTTTTTTTTATTTTTTTCCCCCGCAAAGCTGCTCGGTTAAGAAAAGCAGATTAGCTGTAAAATGGTTCAGACACAAAGAAAAGTAGAGAGTCGTGTAAGCAGAGCACGCCTTTCCTTGACTCTCTGTGGAGAGCTTTTGTGATTCCAGCTCCTCTCTGCCTCAGACACGGTGCCCTCTGCGTGTCCAGTCCTGTAAACAGTGCAGGGTCTGGAACCGTGGAGAATCTAAGGCAGTATAGTCATGCTTTGCTTAAGAGTGGGGATAAGTTCTGAGGAGTGTGTCATGGTCAGGCAATCTCGAGACTGTGCAAACACCACGGAGTTCCTAAACCTAGAGGGCAGAGCCTCCTACACTCCTAGGCCGTATGGGACTAATCTTCTGGGACCCCCGTTGTTGACTGAAACGTCCCGATGTAGGGCATGACTGTACTTCCCAAGTCCAAGGGCACGGAAGTGTAGCCTGTGGGGCTTTTGCAAAGAACAGAGACGCTCAAGGCCTACTCTGGACCCACTGACTCAGAATCTACTGGGATAGTTCCCGGCTTTAAAGACCAGACATAGTCCTCATCTGGAGACATCGCATCAACGGTTTTTCACACTGGGTTTTCCCTCATCTGAAAAAACAGGCCAAGAGATCGTGAGGATGCATAATTAGTGTTTTAATACATTTGGCAGGACTCAGTGTTTTTCACGTTCTGTGATGCTGTGATCTGCATCTTCCGGGTAATGTGTTAAACCTTTAAATCTTGTCAAAAAGTCACGTCATTACCTAGAGAATCCTTCTGTGAATTCCAGGCAGATTGCCATCTTTCTGCTTCCGCCTCCTCACCTTTAAAACGGGGAGAACAACGGTAACCTACCTTTTGGATGTGAGGATTAAATGAGACAGTTGGTGCAAAGCAGTTAGCACGGGATCTGGCACAAAGTGAAGCCTTCAATAAATTATGATTATAGTAGTTTTGATTTCCCTCCAGTCGGAATATAATTTAGTTGAAGTTAGTGGCTATGTCACAGCTGTGTCTCAGGCTGGCGTCTGCCGCCCTGAGCTAAGCCATAAAAATCCCTAGAAGAACTTTTCAAAAGCCTGTTAGCCTCTTGAGGCTCCTACACTTCTTTATTTTATTTTATTTTATTTTATTTTATTGCAGTAACAGTGGATTCTAACATTATATGGCTTTCAGAGGTACGTGGTAATATATTTGGAATTCTGTGTAGGTTACATCGTGTTCACCACCCGAAAACTAATTATAGTCCGTCACCTCACATGGGAGCCTCATCACCCCTTTTGCTCTCTCCCCTCCCCCCTCCCCCTATGGTAACCACCAATCCAATCTCCGTGGCTCTGTGTGTGTTTGTCGTTGTTTTTAGCTTCTGCTTATGAGTGAGATCACACGGTGTTTGACTTTCTCCCTCTGATTTATTTCACTTCCCATAATACCCTCAAGGTCCACCCACGTTGTCACAAATGGCCGGATCTCATCATTTCTTAGGGCTGAGTAGCATTCCGTTGTGTATACATACCGCATCTTCTTTATCCATTCTTCCCTCGATGGGCACCTAGGTTGCTTCCAGGTTTTGGCTGTTGTGAATAATGCTGCAGTGAACCTAGGGGTGCACGTGTCTTTCTGCATTTGTGTTTTCAAGCTCTTTGGATGAATAGCCAGCAGTGGGCCAGCTGGATCATATATATGGTAGGTCTCTTCTTAGTTTTCTGAGGATACTCCGTACTGCTTTCCATAGTGGCTGCACCAGTCTGCACTCCCACCAGCAGTGTAGGAGAGTTCCCTTCTCTCCACATCCTCTCCAAGACTTGTCTCTTGTCTTGTTAATCAGAGCCATTCTGACCAGAGTAAGGGGACCTCTCCTTGTAGTTTCGATTTGCATTTCTCTGATCGCTAATGATGTTGAGCAGCTTTCCATAGGCCTGTTGGCCATCCGGATATCTTCTGTGGAGAAATCACTGCTCAGATCTTTTGCCCGTCTTTTGAATTGGGCTGTTGATTTTCTTTGTTGTTGAGATGTATGAGTTCTTTCTGTATTTTGGCTATTAACCCCTTATCCGGTATATGGTTTGCAAGTATCTTCTCCCAGTTGTTAGGTTGCGCTTTGGTTTTGTGGATGGTTTCCTTTGCCGTGCAGAAGATTTTTTTGACTTTGATGCAGTCCCGCTTGTTCATTTTGTATTTTGTTTCCGTTGCCCAGTCAGACACGGTACTTGAAAATGGGCTGCTAAGACTGATGTCAAAGAGCATACTGCCTATGTTTTCTTCTAGACGTTGCATGGTTTCGGGTCTGACATTCAAGTAAAAGCCGAGGAGGCTGCAGTTCCCCCGAGAGCGAGCGTAGCGGGGACCCTGCGTCCCTGTCAGCGCACCTTGCGGCTCCGCGAAGGTCCGAAGCAGCGTGTGGGCGGGGCCCCAGGAGTTCTCCCAGGAGGGTGTCCCTGTCGCTGTCCGCAGGGCACCGCCCGAGGGGGGGGCGGGGCAGCGGCCGGGGAGCGTCTGGGCGGCGGCGCGCGCAGGGAGCGCGCGGCTGCTGGGCCGCCGTCCTGGGAGGCGTCGGCGAGCCGCGCCTGCCTGCCCAGAGCCGAGCCCGGCGGAGTCCGGCCGGCCGCGCTCTGCTGCTCTCTCCCGGGCCGGGCTCGTCCGTGGACGCCGCTCCGTGTCCCCGCTGGGCACAGCAGCCCGGGCCCTCCACAGCCATGGCCGCTAGCCTGAGGAGGCCCTCCTTCAGCTCCCGCTCTTCCTGCTCGCCGGACACGGACGACCAGGGCGCCTGCGAAGATGATGCCATCTGCGAGAGGTACCTGGGGGCGTGGGCCTGGGGGCTGGTGGGAGGCGAGCGTGTCCCTGAGGAATAGGCTTGTGCGCCGAGAGGTGCCCGTCAGGTCGCGGGGCAGCTGTGCGGCGCGGGGCGCCAGGGGGTCTCTTGGTGCGCTTCACGCGTTCATGGAACGCGCGGTGTGTGCCGGGCACGGGGCCAGCCTGGGGATGCGGTGCCCGGGAGTCGGGCGCGGAAGCGGCCCCCGTGGTCTTGGCTTCTTGGAAGGACAGACGCGAAGTCGATAAGGACACTGGTCTCGATGCGTTCTGAGGAGTGCAGGTCTCCCTCTTTTAGACGATGCGTTCCGTTGGGGTTTTCATGAAGCCTGTTGTGCCCCGGAAGCTCAGGCCGGTTCAGGGGAAGCGGCCTGTCGAGGGCCACGTGACGTTTGTGTGCAGAGCCAGTGCTTCCCAAAGCCCTTGACTGTGCGGAAGTCTCCCTGTTAGGGGTGCGGTGGGGGCTGTCCGGGGAGCATTGTGAGCACAGGTACGTGTCCCACACTTGAAAGTGTGGCAAAGAAAGCGTGAGGCTCGAGGGTGCTCCGTTCGTTCCCTCCTTCCACAGAAAGTCTGGAGGGTTGACTTTGGGACAAGTCCTTCCTTTCCTCTGGTCGGTGCGTGTTCAGTGGTCTGGACACTTGGTGAGCAAGACTGACAGGGTGTTTGACGTACTGGACCTCACAGCCTAGTTGGAAAGGACAGACAGGCAGCAACTAATTACCTAGGAGATACGTAAAAGCAATTTTGTGTTGCGTGTTGAGAAATACGGCATTTACTGTTAGACTTTGTGACTTAGGCAGTGATGCTTAAGCTGAGGGCAGATGCCTAAAAGAAAAGGAGGACTTGTGCGGGAGAGCGTTGGGACAGGGCAAGGGAGGAGTGTGGCCTGTCAGAGGAGCTGAAAGAATGCCCTGGAGACTGGGGCCCGCGTAGGGACTGTAGGCTGGGGAAAACAAAACTTTTCGATTAAGGCTGGCGCTTTCTATAGGTTTTGGAGACCAAGCGTGGTGATTCGGAACGTGGACTCTGGAGCCAGACTCTGTCAAATGGGTCCTAGCTCTGCCACCGACGGGCTGTGTGAACTTGGGCAGGTTACTGCAGCATTCTGTGTGTCAGTTTCCTGATGTGTAAAATGGGGATGATTATCATACACACTCCATAGGTGAGCGTAGAGGTGAAAGGATATTTCGTATCAGGAAGTTACTTAGAGCAGTGTCTGGCCTTTAGTAGGTCTTAGTAGCGGTTGACTAAATAAACGGATAGATACATACATGAGTATTAAAGGCTTGGAGACTGTCCCTGGTGAAACGTGTGAACTGGAATGGATTACAGCCAACTTTATTTCCTTTCCAGCTTGCAGTTGCTACTGACCGCATCTGTAGCACTGTGGAATTAGAAATCATCTCTCTCAAATTGGCTGCTATTGGTAAAAGAATCTAAGGCTGTCAAAATTATCCCAGGGAAATAAAGGCCTTTTCAGTAGCATTGTAGGGTTAGGCTTATTCTCTATGTCTTGTTTATATTGGTTTGTTTAGTATTTGTTGGTAACGTCTTTTTTGTGGTTTTTTTTTTTTTTTTTTTTTTATTTTTTTCCCCCGCAAAGCTGCTCGGTTAAGAAAAGCAGATTAGCTGTAAAATGGTTCAGACACAAAGAAAAGTAGAGAGTCGTGTAAGCAGAGCACGCCTTTCCTTGACTCTCTGTGGAGAGCTTTTGTGATTCCAGCTCCTCTCTGCCTCAGACACGGTGCCCTCTGCGTGTCCAGTCCTGTAAACAGTGCAGGGTCTGGAACCGTGGAGAATCTAAGGCAGTATAGTCATGCTTTGCTTAAGAGTGGGGATAAGTTCTGAGGAGTGTGTCATGGTCAGGCAATCTCGAGACTGTGCAAACACCACGGAGTTCCTAAACCTAGAGGGCAGAGCCTCCTACACTCCTAGGCCGTATGGGACTAATCTTCTGGGACCCCCGTTGTTGACTGAAACGTCCCGATGTAGGGCATGACTGTACTTCCCAAGTCCAAGGGCACGGAAGTGTAGCCTGTGGGGCTTTTGCAAAGAACAGAGACGCTCAAGGCCTACTCTGGACCCACTGACTCAGAATCTACTGGGATAGTTCCCGGCTTTAAAGACCAGACATAGTCCTCATCTGGAGACATCGCATCAACGGTTTTTCACACTGGGTTTTCCCTCATCTGAAAAAACAGGCCAAGAGATCGTGAGGATGCATAATTAGTGTTTTAATACATTTGGCAGGACTCAGTGTTTTTCACGTTCTGTGATGCTGTGATCTGCATCTTCCGGGTAATGTGTTAAACCTTTAAATCTTGTCAAAAAGTCACGTCATTACCTAGAGAATCCTTCTGTGAATTCCAGGCAGATTGCCATCTTTCTGCTTCCGCCTCCTCACCTTTAAAACGGGGAGAACAACGGTAACCTACCTTTTGGATGTGAGGATTAAATGAGACAGTTGGTGCAAAGCAGTTAGCACGGGATCTGGCACAAAGTGAAGCCTTCAATAAATTATGATTATAGTAGTTTTGATTTCCCTCCAGTCGGAATATAATTTAGTTGAAGTTAGTGGCTATGTCACAGCTGTGTCTCAGGCTGGCGTCTGCCGCCCTGAGCTAAGCCATAAAAATCCCTAGAAGAACTTTTCAAAAGCCTGTTAGCCTCTTGAGGCTCCTACACTTCTTTATTTTATTTTATTTTATTTTATTTTATTGCAGTAACAGTGGATTCTAACATTATATGGCTTTCAGAGGTACGTGGTAATATATTTGGAATTCTGTGTAGGTTACATCGTGTTCACCACCCGAAAACTAATTATAGTCCGTCACCTCACATGGGAGCCTCATCACCCCTTTTGCTCTCTCCCCTCCCCCCTCCCCCTATGGTAACCACCAATCCAATCTCCGTGGCTCTGTGTGTGTTTGTCGTTGTTTTTAGCTTCTGCTTATGAGTGAGATCACACGGTGTTTGACTTTCTCCCTCTGATTTATTTCACTTCCCATAATACCCTCAAGGTCCACCCACGTTGTCACAAATGGCCGGATCTCATCATTTCTTAGGGCTGAGTAGCATTCCGTTGTGTATACATACCGCATCTTCTTTATCCATTCTTCCCTCGATGGGCACCTAGGTTGCTTCCAGGTTTTGGCTGTTGTGAATAATGCTGCAGTGAACCTAGGGGTGCACGTGTCTTTCTGCATTTGTGTTTTCAAGCTCTTTGGATGAATAGCCAGCAGTGGGCCAGCTGGATCATATATATGGTAGGTCTCTTCTTAGTTTTCTGAGGATACTCCGTACTGCTTTCCATAGTGGCTGCACCAGTCTGCACTCCCACCAGCAGTGTAGGAGAGTTCCCTTCTCTCCACATCCTCTCCAAGACTTGTCTCTTGTCTTGTTAATCAGAGCCATTCTGACCAGAGTAAGGGGACCTCTCCTTGTAGTTTCGATTTGCATTTCTCTGATCGCTAATGATGTTGAGCAGCTTTCCATAGGCCTGTTGGCCATCCGGATATCTTCTGTGGAGAAATCACTGCTCAGATCTTTTGCCCGTCTTTTGAATTGGGCTGTTGATTTTCTTTGTTGTTGAGATGTATGAGTTCTTTCTGTATTTTGGCTATTAACCCCTTATCCGGTATATGGTTTGCAAGTATCTTCTCCCAGTTGTTAGGTTGCGCTTTGGTTTTGTGGATGGTTTCCTTTGCCGTGCAGAAGATTTTTTTGACTTTGATGCAGTCCCGCTTGTTCATTTTGTATTTTGTTTCCGTTGCCCAGTCAGACACGGTACTTGAAAATGGGCTGCTAAGACTGATGTCAAAGAGCATACTGCCTATGTTTTCTTCTAGACGTTGCATGGTTTCGGGTCTGACATTCAAGTAAAAGCCGAGGAGGCTGCAGTTCCCCCGAGAGCGAGCGTAGCGGGGACCCTGCGTCCCTGTCAGCGCACCTTGCGGCTCCGCGAAGGTCCGAAGCAGCGTGTGGGCGGGGCCCCAGGAGTTCTCCCAGGAGGGTGTCCCTGTCGCTGTCCGCAGGGCACCGCCCGAGGGGGGGGCGGGGCAGCGGCCGGGGAGCGTCTGGGCGGCGGCGCGCGCAGGGAGCGCGCGGCTGCTGGGCCGCCGTCCTGGGAGGCGTCGGCGAGCCGCGCCTGCCTGCCCAGAGCCGAGCCCGGCGGAGTCCGGCCGGCCGCGCTCTGCTGCTCTCTCCCGGGCCGGGCTCGTCCGTGGACGCCGCTCCGTGTCCCCGCTGGGCACAGCAGCCCGGGCCCTCCACAGCCATGGCCGCTAGCCTGAGGAGGCCCTCCTTCAGCTCCCGCTCTTCCTGCTCGCCGGACACGGACGACCAGGGCGCCTGCGAAGATGATGCCATCTGCGAGAGGTACCTGGGGGCGTGGGCCTGGGGGCTGGTGGGAGGCGAGCGTGTCCCTGAGGAATAGGCTTGTGCGCCGAGAGGTGCCCGTCAGGTCGCGGGGCAGCTGTGCGGCGCGGGGCGCCAGGGGGTCTCTTGGTGCGCTTCACGCGTTCATGGAACGCGCGGTGTGTGCCGGGCACGGGGCCAGCCTGGGGATGCGGTGCCCGGGAGTCGGGCGCGGAAGCGGCCCCCGTGGTCTTGGCTTCTTGGAAGGACAGACGCGAAGTCGATAAGGACACTGGTCTCGATGCGTTCTGAGGAGTGCAGGTCTCCCTCTTTTAGACGATGCGTTCCGTTGGGGTTTTCATGAAGCCTGTTGTGCCCCGGAAGCTCAGGCCGGTTCAGGGGAAGCGGCCTGTCGAGGGCCACGTGACGTTTGTGTGCAGAGCCAGTGCTTCCCAAAGCCCTTGACTGTGCGGAAGTCTCCCTGTTAGGGGTGCGGTGGGGGCTGTCCGGGGAGCATTGTGAGCACAGGTACGTGTCCCACACTTGAAAGTGTGGCAAAGAAAGCGTGAGGCTCGAGGGTGCTCCGTTCGTTCCCTCCTTCCACAGAAAGTCTGGAGGGTTGACTTTGGGACAAGTCCTTCCTTTCCTCTGGTCGGTGCGTGTTCAGTGGTCTGGACACTTGGTGAGCAAGACTGACAGGGTGTTTGACGTACTGGACCTCACAGCCTAGTTGGAAAGGACAGACAGGCAGCAACTAATTACCTAGGAGATACGTAAAAGCAATTTTGTGTTGCGTGTTGAGAAATACGGCATTTACTGTTAGACTTTGTGACTTAGGCAGTGATGCTTAAGCTGAGGGCAGATGCCTAAAAGAAAAGGAGGACTTGTGCGGGAGAGCGTTGGGACAGGGCAAGGGAGGAGTGTGGCCTGTCAGAGGAGCTGAAAGAATGCCCTGGAGACTGGGGCCCGCGTAGGGACTGTAGGCTGGGGAAAACAAAACTTTTCGATTAAGGCTGGCGCTTTCTATAGGTTTTGGAGACCAAGCGTGGTGATTCGGAACGTGGACTCTGGAGCCAGACTCTGTCAAATGGGTCCTAGCTCTGCCACCGACGGGCTGTGTGAACTTGGGCAGGTTACTGCAGCATTCTGTGTGTCAGTTTCCTGATGTGTAAAATGGGGATGATTATCATACACACTCCATAGGTGAGCGTAGAGGTGAAAGGATATTTCGTATCAGGAAGTTACTTAGAGCAGTGTCTGGCCTTTAGTAGGTCTTAGTAGCGGTTGACTAAATAAACGGATAGATACATACATGAGTATTAAAGGCTTGGAGACTGTCCCTGGTGAAACGTGTGAACTGGAATGGATTACAGCCAACTTTATTTCCTTTCCAGCTTGCAGTTGCTACTGACCGCATCTGTAGCACTGTGGAATTAGAAATCATCTCTCTCAAATTGGCTGCTATTGGTAAAAGAATCTAAGGCTGTCAAAATTATCCCAGGGAAATAAAGGCCTTTTCAGTAGCATTGTAGGGTTAGGCTTATTCTCTATGTCTTGTTTATATTGGTTTGTTTAGTATTTGTTGGTAACGTCTTTTTTGTGGTTTTTTTTTTTTTTATTTTTTTTATTTTTTTCCCCCGCAAAGCTGCTCGGTTAAGAAAAGCAGATTAGCTGTAAAATGGTTCAGACACAAAGAAAAGTAGAGAGTCGTGTAAGCAGAGCACGCCTTTCCTTGACTCTCTGTGGAGAGCTTTTGTGATTCCAGCTCCTCTCTGCCTCAGACACGGTGCCCTCTGCGTGTCCAGTCCTGTAAACAGTGCAGGGTCTGGAACCGTGGAGAATCTAAGGCAGTATAGTCATGCTTTGCTTAAGAGTGGGGATAAGTTCTGAGGAGTGTGTCATGGTCAGGCAATCTCGAGACTGTGCAAACACCACGGAGTTCCTAAACCTAGAGGGCAGAGCCTCCTACACTCCTAGGCCGTATGGGACTAATCTTCTGGGACCCCCGTTGTTGACTGAAACGTCCCGATGTAGGGCATGACTGTACTTCCCAAGTCCAAGGGCACGGAAGTGTAGCCTGTGGGGCTTTTGCAAAGAACAGAGACGCTCAAGGCCTACTCTGGACCCACTGACTCAGAATCTACTGGGATAGTTCCCGGCTTTAAAGACCAGACATAGTCCTCATCTGGAGACATCGCATCAACGGTTTTTCACACTGGGTTTTCCCTCATCTGAAAAAACAGGCCAAGAGATCGTGAGGATGCATAATTAGTGTTTTAATACATTTGGCAGGACTCAGTGTTTTTCACGTTCTGTGATGCTGTGATCTGCATCTTCCGGGTAATGTGTTAAACCTTTAAATCTTGTCAAAAAGTCACGTCATTACCTAGAGAATCCTTCTGTGAATTCCAGGCAGATTGCCATCTTTCTGCTTCCGCCTCCTCACCTTTAAAACGGGGAGAACAACGGTAACCTACCTTTTGGATGTGAGGATTAAATGAGACAGTTGGTGCAAAGCAGTTAGCACGGGATCTGGCACAAAGTGAAGCCTTCAATAAATTATGATTATAGTAGTTTTGATTTCCCTCCAGTCGGAATATAATTTAGTTGAAGTTAGTGGCTATGTCACAGCTGTGTCTCAGGCTGGCGTCTGCCGCCCTGAGCTAAGCCATAAAAATCCCTAGAAGAACTTTCAAAAGCCTGTTAGCCTCTTGAGGCTCCTACACTTCTTTATTTTATTTTATTTTATTTTATTTTATTGCAGTAACAGTGGATTCTAACATTATATGGCTTTCAGAGGTACGTGGTAATATATTTGGAATTCTGTGTAGGTTACATCGTGTTCACCACCCGAAAACTAATTATAGTCCGTCACCTCACATGGGAGCCTCATCACCCCTTTTGCTCTCTCCCCTCCCCCCTCCCCCTATGGTAACCACCAATCCAATCTCCGTGGCTCTGTGTGTGTTTGTCGTTGTTTTTAGCTTCTGCTTATGAGTGAGATCACACGGTGTTTGACTTTCTCCCTCTGATTTATTTCACTTCCCATAATACCCTCAAGGTCCACCCACGTTGTCACAAATGGCCGGATCTCATCATTTCTTAGGGCTGAGTAGCATTCCGTTGTGTATACATACCGCATCTTCTTTATCCATTCTTCCCTCGATGGGCACCTAGGTTGCTTCCAGGTTTTGGCTGTTGTGAATAATGCTGCAGTGAACCTAGGGGTGCACGTGTCTTTCTGCATTTGTGTTTTCAAGCTCTTTGGATGAATAGCCAGCAGTGGGCCAGCTGGATCATATATATGGTAGGTCTCTTCTTAGTTTTCTGAGGATACTCCGTACTGCTTTCCATAGTGGCTGCACCAGTCTGCACTCCCACCAGCAGTGTAGGAGAGTTCCCTTCTCTCCACATCCTCTCCAAGACTTGTCTCTTGTCTTGTTAATCAGAGCCATTCTGACCAGAGTAAGGGGACCTCTCCTTGTAGTTTCGATTTGCATTTCTCTGATCGCTAATGATGTTGAGCAGCTTTCCATAGGCCTGTTGGCCATCCGGATATCTTCTGTGGAGAAATCACTGCTCAGATCTTTTGCCCGTCTTTTGAATTGGGCTGTTGATTTTCTTTGTTGTTGAGATGTATGAGTTCTTTCTGTATTTTGGCTATTAACCCCTTATCCGGTATATGGTTTGCAAGTATCTTCTCCCAGTTGTTAGGTTGCGCTTTGGTTTTGTGGATGGTTTCCTTTGCCGTGCAGAAGATTTTTTTGACTTTGATGCAGTCCCGCTTGTTCATTTTGTATTTTGTTTCCGTTGCCCAGTCAGACACGGTACTTGAAAATGGGCTGCTAAGACTGATGTCAAAGAGCATACTGCCTATGTTTTCTTCTAGACGTTGCATGGTTTCGGGTCTGACATTCAAGTAAAAGCCGAGGAGGCTGCAGTTCCCCCGAGAGCGAGCGTAGCGGGGACCCTGCGTCCCTGTCAGCGCACCTTGCGGCTCCGCGAAGGTCCGAAGCAGCGTGTGGGCGGGGCCCCAGGAGTTCTCCCAGGAGGGTGTCCCTGTCGCTGTCCGCAGGGCACCGCCCGAGGGGGGGGCGGGGCAGCGGCCGGGGAGCGTCTGGGCGGCGGCGCGCGCAGGGAGCGCGCGGCTGCTGGGCCGCCGTCCTGGGAGGCGTCGGCGAGCCGCGCCTGCCTGCCCAGAGCCGAGCCCGGCGGAGTCCGGCCGGCCGCGCTCTGCTGCTCTCTCCCGGGCCGGGCTCGCTGGCGTACATTGGGAAGCGGCGTTTTGGTTCGGTCCGGACAGCTTCAGGGGGTTCTTCCCCCTACTCCTCTCTCGGGGGTAGCTTTGCTGTTAGGCTGCCTGATTGTGTAGTTTTGGAATTGGTGATGTGGTGCTCAAGTAACGCATCTACAAATGCGTTCGACCCCTTGAGATTTAATCGTTTCCCGCGCAGACAAAAGTTCCGTCGCCGGTGATAGAGGAGTTGTTACGTTTGCCACTGCGACATCTGTTAAAGTCAGTTTCCCATCCCCCTGAATAGAACTTTCCTTTTTCAGGGGGGATAACCAGCCTCTTAAAGACCCTATCAATCCCCACTCTCGGAGAGGGAAATTTACTTGGGATGCGGGAGTTGTATGGAGAAAAGTGAATGAAAGATAGGGTCTTTGGCTTGAGACGGTGTGTTGGGTGGACCCAATGGCAACTCCGCTTGACTGGCTAACAGTTTTACGTTGCTCCCCCTTCGCTGTTTTTGGGCGCCGTGAAGTGCAATAAGTCTCAGTGTGTCACGGCGAGAACACCTCTCTGTCTCACAGTCCCAAAGAAATCCTTCTTTCATGTACCGATGCACTTGAGTTTCTTTTCGACATTCGACACAAGGTTAGCTGAGTTACTGAGTTGCCTCTTCCATTTTGATTCTCATCGATGCCAAATCTTGTTGGGTCTTTCACTGGCAGTTTTACACGGGTATTCAACTATATGGGGCCAGGCGCATGGGCTTCTTTGTCAAGGGGAGTCGAGGGTAGTGGATAAAGCTGGTCCCCCTGTATTTCGTCCCGGGCGTGAGCCCTGGATTGCAAGGGCCCATACTGATGCTGGCTTATTCACTCTTTTCTTGGTTACAGCTTGAGGACTCACCGATTAGCCTCTCTTGTATACTTGTCAACCGGTCTCATTGAAACGTGGGCTTCCGATATTCACAGGCTTTCTTGAGAGGGCAATTGGTTCCAACCGGACCCAGGGACTCAGTTGGGGGTAGTCTATCGACCCTCCTGGACATACTTGGGGCGGTGTATTCTGCTCCAGACTTCTGCAATTTGGCTAGCTTTAAATTGACACGGGATGTGACTGAATACCGCTAGCCTGTATAGAGCAGTAAAGGTCCAGGTGTCATCTGAAGGGGGGTTGAATTGCGCTTTAAGACCCTCTAGATCCGTTGGCTCCTGGTTCTCGTTGCCTGTAGATGACCGAGACGGACGCTTTGTCTAGGCTTTCGCGACCCATAGCTCCTAATCGGTTAGATTGAGCGTCCGGATTGTCGACTAGTGCCTTGCTAATGTGAATGCAAGGAGAGGCCCTGGCCAAGACTGGCTTGTCCTGTGAGGGTCACCTGACAACAGCCAGTGGCAGGATTGTTTGCAGTAAGACGGTAGTCTTCTCGTGAGCTGACAAACGAATTTGTGCACAGGGCAGGGGCAGGTTGTCAGCAATCGTGCCCTGGGACCCCAACAGGTTTACAAACGCCACTTTTTGTTATGCATTGAGCATCTGAGATAGTCAGCAACCGTCTGTCTTGGCTGGTTGCGTTGTTTTCGGTGTTGCTGCAGGTGGGCTGTATTGCGCAGGAAGTCCATTTTGGAAAATTGTGACGCTTCCTGAGTTGCCTTTTGGATGCCCCTCCAGATGCCGCTGTTTGCCTAAACCGACCGTGTGGTTTTGGTCATTGCCTTGCCCTGCCCTGTAAAACACATGATGTTGCCAGGGCCTTGACCTGATTTCTGTCTGAAAGAAGTGGGGAGTACCCCGAAGCTGAACGAGTGGTTCTATTGCGTCGCCTCTTCTTTTTATGACGATGTTGCAGTCCGAAAAGGAGACCATCGGACTAAAGATAGCCCACAGTTCCTTCTTTTTAATATGTATCCTTCCGGGAACTAGCAGCGAGGGTGCACATTTAGCAGCCGGTGGCTCAGCCGGGGGGATCAAATCGTCAGTGGTGGTGGATTGTCTTTGGACAATTGTCCTAGTCAACCGGGAGTACCGAACATCTGTACAGCTCATGTTCCCTTCAGGAGTTACAGCTTTTCCTATTCGGTAAGCCGCTGATGCATTTCTCGTGCTCCCCCCTGGGAATATGGAGCTGAGTCATGTGTTAACTGAGTGAACATAAGCAGACCAGGGTTGCCGATTGAGGTAGCGAGGCGCTCCAGGCTCGAGTCTATTGCGGCGCGAATTGGGTTTAAGGTTTTTCCCAATAGCTGATGTGCCTACCCGTTTTTCGCACAAGAAATGCAAATGGCAAGACACAACGCACCTGTTTGGCTGTGGGTCTGTAACGTTTTTCGAACATGAAAATTTTGGGGGGTTGCCCCGCATTTTAGCCAGGTTGTTCACCTTCCCAACAGCTTCCCGGCCTGGTCCCGCAATCTGGGTAGAGTCTGCTCCTGTTTCGTTTGTTTTCGTGTGGCACTCAGCTCCAGGAAACATGATCCGCAAATCACCCTGTCGAAGGCTGGCCAGTCGTCGGGTTGAGTAGTCGAGTTCAGTCCAGCAACGGGGCTTGGTCTTGGGTTCGAGTTTAAGCTTTGTTGCACGCTTTGGGCCACACGTGCTTGTTCGTTCTCATAGGAACTCACCTTAACGCAAACAATAAGTCCGCTCCGACCTACCGTAAAGAGGGTTAGAGTTTGCCCCAAAGTCTGCCATACTCGTTCCCTTGTTTGTACTCTCGTTAGAGGTTGACCTTGGCTCGTGTATTACAGCTTGGTGATGCTGGCTGCTCTCCTTTTGCATAGGTGGTTAGAAGGGCAGCCTTGGTGAGTTGGAGTTTCCAGTAGCATGGGCTCTTATTGATCTTAATTGTTAAGAGTCAGCGACACTTACTCGTTTAGGCCAAAGGTGTTACAGTGAGAAGCAGGGGTGGTAGTTGCAAAAAAGAGTGCCCCTGAAAGGTGTCTGGGATGGCCGGTCGTTTTGGGCCTTTTTTGGTTCACAAGAAAGCTGCCCAGGCCCAAGTAAGGGACTTGGAGAGCGGTTCATTTACCACCTCTTACACGACAGTAACCACAAATTGCACTAAGTCTGCCATTTATTTGTCAAATGTTGTTACTAAGGTGGTCACTCCCATCAACTCTGAGTCTGACGTTTCGCTTTGAGAGTGTCTGGCTCACCTTGTGGCCCGCTACTCTGTTCCTCTACTGACTTCAGGTTGTTACCGCTGAGTGATTCCAGCGGATACCTAGGACTGTCAAATGTGCGTTTGTTCGTGCTTGCCAAGGGTGACTGTTACGCCTGCCCGGCGGCCCCGTTCAGTAGGTCATATCCAACTTGTTCCCTAGGTGGTGAGTTACTCTAAAGTCGGAGTTTCAGTCCAAGTGGAGCCTTGTGGCGTTTCACCCCCCACTTCGGGTGCTGGTGTCATTTTCTCAATAGGGACTTTCAAGAGGGCCAAATGGTCTAGGAGAAACTACAATGCAGCGTCAAGTTGAAGACTGCGAGCAGATTGATACCTCCTTCAGTCGAGGTTGAGGTTTTAACTTTTAGGTTGGGGGGTGTCTGTGGGAGGATCGGTGGCCAGCTCCCGTAGAACTCAAGGTGCTGACTCAGACTTTTGCTCCTTGGGAAATTTTGAGGTTCCGAGGCCAGAAAAGCCTGGAGGATTACAGTACCGCTAGAGAAGAGGAGTGTTTTACGAATTTGGGCCCTTTTGTGCAGTGTCTGAGGCCAATTTTTGGGTGTCATTGAGGGAGAACACCCCTGGAACTGAGGCTGTAGGTCCAGTTTCGACAGGCAATCAAAGAGGCTAAAGCCCCGCCTGGTTTCAAGGCCCAAGTGGTTCAGTAAGCGTGATCACGCGGATCCAGACCTTCATTGATAGATTTCCCGCGACTTAGTGGCAAGTTTGTCAGGCCATTGTCGCGCTAGTCAATAGTTTGAAGTCGGGTGTTATTCAGTGACCTAATGAGAGACAGGTGACTCCCTGCGTTCCCCCGAGTGATCCGGGGTAGGAAATACTTTCTTCTCTTCTGTCTTGTCCTGTTGATCGGGCGTTCCCGTTTAGGCCCGATCAGTACGACGGCGCTTATCCCCTAGTCATTCGCACTTGATCATTCTTGTTCCTGGTCCTGCCTCTCCCTATATTCGTTGTCGCGCGAAGGGTACATGGATCTGACCTTCAATGCTGATCGGAGTCTTGTTTGCTCTTGCTGTGCTGTAGGCTGATTATTCCAAGAGTTTGCCTGTAGTTGAAAGGGCTTGCTACTAGGAAGTACTGAGAATTGAGAGGTATTGTCCGTGCGATAGGTTTATAATGAGGTGCAATCTCCTTAGCATCTCTGCCACAAAAACAGTTCTCGTTTACCCGAAAGGAACATGCGGAAATTAGCGAGAGTCACTCCTCAAGTAAATTCTCCGGGTCCAACTTCTTCCCCGAGTATTTGTAGATACAATCAGCCGCATTTCTTTTCATTCTCAGTCGTCAGTGCACATCAACTGCTTTCTACGCCTCTCACCTGTTAAGCTATCGTGGCTGGCGTTGTCCTGCGGACTGTTTGGTCGCAATGCGAAGACATGACTGGTTGAAAACCTAGAGTAAAGCACGGCGGCGGCGGCTTGCTCCAAATTTACCCAGTACTCGTCAGGTTGCTTGGGGCGCAATGGACACATTCTTGGATCAAATCTGATCGAACCCCCTTTACCTGACGACTCTGATCCAGCTTCAGTCATTGTTCCTAAGGGTAATTCTCAGACTGGTGTCTCAGGCGTTCTCCAGACACAAGTGGTCTTTACTCTTCGTTTGAATTCCATTCTTTGACAAGCCAGGGCAAATGTGACTCTTGGCCAGGGAATCTTGTCGGTTCCCTCGGGTGCTCTGCGTGCACCAGGCCAGCAGGATGAAATTGGTAGGCCCCGCAGGACGTTTTCCCGCATTTCCCACAAGGTGGGGGGTTAAGTCGAGCTACAAGCGCCCTTCTGAGGGCTAGGTGTTTTTTGACATAGAGTCCCCCTGGGGAAGTCTGGCCTAATTGATCGCTTGACAGATAAGGGTCAAAAATCATATGGGTGTTCCGTCTGGGCCCTCCGGAGAGTCCCTCCAAGTAACCTGCATGCGCCAATACCCTTATTGTCTGGTTTTGAATTACACCTAGTGGTGCCACCTGTGCCCGCAAGGATTAAAGCTGGAGAGTTGCGCTAGATACCATTTACCGAGTGAGTGAGAAGTCACCCAAATCTTTTTGAAGTACAAGACCACCCGCGGTCCACATTCCCTCCGCCGGCTGTGCGAAAGGCCCCGTAGCTTTGTCCCTCCTTGTCGTTGGCGCTACTAATGCAACGGCAGTCACACCTTTGGGGCTTGTTGCGGGCCGGGGATCAGATGCTTTGGATTTCTTTTACTCTGCGAGACCTGTCAGTGACCCGCAAGCGTGACAGCACGCGTATGTTCTAGCCGATTCAAGATCGATTGGACGAACGCTTTGAACAGTGTATGCGCTATCTTGGGCATACTCTATCAGGGATGGGACCCTGGGAATCCGTCACCAAGAGGGCGAAAAGGGGAGAGTGTGATAGTGCCACGCCTACGCAAAGACGGTTTTTGACACTTGCTAGAGGAAAGCGGAGGGGAGTTTCTGTGTTGAGGACGCTCACTTTATGTGAGCGGGATCCATCAGGTCGCTGTTATGCTGGTTCGGGGTGAGTGTTCCTCCTCCTTAGGGAGGCCGTTCCCAGAATTAGATACTCAGTCGGGACATGCCTTCAATAGAAAAGGCAGGACCCGGTCCAGTGTTGTAAGCGCGGTGCCTCCAAGAACTTTAGACGACCCACGATGAATCAAGTTCACCCCCTCTATGCCAGGGTTTTTTGGATACGTCCCTCCGGGCTTGCCTACAGATGCTCTTTGCTGTGTGACTTTTGGTTAGTCTGAGGAGTGAAATAGAGAGGGGCCTCTAGTGTCTTTAGCAGAATGATTGGTCGTCAAACTGAAAGGGCGCTTAAGAAAGCCTTCAGAGTATCCACCAGGAACAGCTTTCCTACTATTTGGTAACGCGTCACCACAGGTCGTTTTGGGATGACGGTGAATCACCCAGACTGTGGGTACATGCGGGTTCAGCCCTTCTGCACGCAGTGGATGAACTAAGATTACTCACTATCCGAAAATTTCATGAAGGTGTGCTGGTGGTCTTGCGCTAGGTTCAGGCCGGCATTGACACACTGTTGGGCCCGGGTTGGCCTACTGGGGCGAAGCAAGAGTTGGCGGCAATATCCAGGTGTCAAATGAGGTGAGTCTCTCTGTCCCTGGTAGCTGCAGTGTTCAGGTCATGGGCTGTGTCTACAACTGTTGCATCGAGGAATCCTCGTTATCTCGACCACGGCGTTCCCTGGCCAAAGCGTTTGCGTTTGTCCCAGGCAGTTCCCTGGGGAGTACGGCTTGCAATCGGAGGGTCTTCGCTGGTGTTAAGTCAGAGAGTGTGGCTGGTCTTTCTTCTTGGAATTTTGCTGATCTTGCGGCGTTGAGAGCAGGCACCGAGTAAGGTAGCCGAGCCTTGATTTATTTGATTGAACCCTTTTGCAATGGCTGCTAGTTCCATGAGGTGTCTCTTGGCAGTGGGTATTTCTTGCCTCTGGGTTTATAGGGGCACAGATCTCAGCAGGAATCCCGTGGAGCCAATTTGTTTAAAGGAGTTACGTCGTTATTAGCGTACACTTCAAGTGTCCATAGGGCCTTTAGCAACCCCCCTAATCCTGTCCTCCAACCTGTAGTGGGCCCATGTCCCCCTCGTGTCAACTCCCTCTTATAAAGACCGGTCTGTACGAGTTCGTCTGACTAGTAGGAGTGCCTGTTAAGAGTTGCTGGTGGTTGCTTTTCGAGGTAGCTCTTATGGGCCTCCTTCGCTTATTGCCTCCAGCGTGTCACTTAGTCTGCAAAGGGGTTGGATCCTAGGGGCGGATAGAGCCCGACAATCGTTCCAGACTGCTTAGGATTGAGAATGGGAACATTGGGGGGATAAATTACGCTTAGCACTGTGTCAGAGTAAGCCAAGCAGTCAGGTGGTGTAGGGTCGAGAGACCGAGACCAGCTCCCTCCGGAATGCGGCCTGTCTCAGTTTTTGACCTTGAGAGTAAAAATCTTTTGCTCTTATAGAGGTTTGCTGCTAATCAGAGAGTGGCTTGTTTACTGGAAGGATGCATGGTGCTTCCCCCTGGGTTAGTGTCCAGAAGCTTCTTATGACCCCGCAGGGTCTGAAACACGGTCTTTCGTAATGACCAAGCTTCATCATTGGGTCAAATTTAGAGCCAATATGTAGATCCAAGTCGTCCATGGCTGTGGTAACCAGGACCAGGCTGGCAGTTGGCCTTTTGCGTCAAAACGGTCCGTCCCTTACTGGAGAGCGACAAGACTTTAGTGCCGGCGTCGACCGTCATTACTCCCTGGGTTTTCAAGGGAGAGCTCCGGTTTAAGTAATAAATTGGGAACACACGATGCCGGTCTGATTTGCCCTGCGCTCCAGCTTTGTCAATTGGCCTTCTCGGGCGGGCAAAGAGCAAATCTGCTATGTAGTCTTGCGAGAGTGCTGAGCATCATGGGTTTTTGTCGTTATGGTATGGCACCAGCAACCGTGTGTCTCCTGCCACCAATCTTCTAGTGATAAGGACTTTTTCCCTGGCTTGGTGCTTCGTCTATGGTTGCGGTCCTTGCCGATCCTGTTCGCTTGGCCCCCCGGAGTGGTCGGTTCAAAGAACCTGTGGTGGAAAACGTTATGTGCTAGATTAGCTTCGTTCTGTGGAAGCTGTGAGGCCACCGAGGTAGATGAGGCTACTATGGGGGGGTTGGCCTGTCACGATAAATGTTGAGACCCCTCCTGGTGCAACCGCTAGGTAGTACTCCTAGGTTGAAAATGTTTAGCACCGGTATGATCTATTGAGTTACCATGTTGCCAGGCTGACCCATTGCCGAGGTGCTAGCTAGTGTAGGACCTACCTTGAATTTGGTTGATGGCTGTAATACGCGCAAGACTGGGAAAGGAGCATTTTCCTTAAGATCGTTAAGAAAGCCCAGGCCCTGCCCTTTAGACTAGTTTCGGTGCATGACTTTTAAATGGGGACAGGTTGTGACGCATACCTTATAGGGACCATTGGATAGTACGCAAGCGTCCTAAACGCTAGAGAGAGTGAGCCCGGTGCCACGCAACTGTAGCATACGCCGATTGGACCATACGGGGATGCTGGGAGGTTCTGGCTGTTCTATCTTGCCTAGAGGACTCGGGGACAAAAAGCACGGAGAAGCTGGCGGGCAGTTGTGATCGAAAGTGAAGAACATGTGAACGCCCAGTTCGCAGCCAGCCAGCTTCCTGCAGACATCGAACTTTAACTTACAAATAGCTTAAGTGTCTGTTTTCTCTGGTGTAAGAGGGGGTTAAGACCATACTCCCTCAATGTCTGGCCTCCATGTGCGGCTTTTCTCCAAGAAAAGCTTCGCCTCTTTCCTTAGGAAAAGTTTGTGGTGCTGGTGGGAGGGGAGATGCTAGTCATGTTTTCTCAGGTCTATTGCAGAATCCCTTCCGCAGAGTTGAACAGCCATTTGGTGTAGTAAGTTGATGAAGGCTCCCACGGGATACCCCGCGAAGGGCTTTACAGCGCTTAAAAAGCAGAGGCCATTGAAGGTTGTTGTCCAAGGGGTGGTGCCAGTCCTTCCCCGCCGTCCATTCTCTGTTCAGGTGGCCTTTACTTGGGCAACCTGTCGGTGTCATAAAGTGCTCGGATTCCTGTCTTAAGGAATTACAAATTGCCCTCTTCTGTATCAGGTCGCGACGCTCAACATTTATCCTGGAGGTGAATTGGTTTATTAGTAGGGCAGTATGCTGTTTTTGTTAAGTTTTTAATTTTTGAGTGATGAACCTGAGGACTAGCTGATACCAGGAATGGCTGGTTGATTGAGCGTTAGACAGACGGAGGCCAGCTGTGCCTTCAGCCCCCTTGCATAGTGTTTTGCCAAAAGGCTCCTCCGGCATTTTTGTTGCAGGGGTGGTTACTTAGACCTGGGTCCCCCTGACCCGAATAGATCTTCATAGAGCAGTTCGTAGGTTTGGGTGTCGCGCTCTTAAAGCATCAGAAAACATTTTTGAAGGGAAGTAGAATTAACCCCCATGTCTTTTTCAAGCATACTGTTGGTGAGTGGTCCCTCAAGCCCGCCCGTTCAGCCGGAGTGCGGCTCATGCCTCCTTTTTTCGGGCGGGGTAGCCCTGAGCTGAATGCTATTTCGATGAATGGTTCATCCTTAGATTTAGTGTTGTTGAATGGAGGGGTGGCACTAGGGCTATTCTCCAATGGATTCTCCTAGTAATGGGAACTCCCTAAGTCCCGCTTCTTTCCAAGTGGAGAGTGCGTCTGGTTCGGGAAGATCTTTGCCAAGAAAATGTAGGTCGTTCCAGGGTCAGGGTCGTGTGAGCTCAAAACTTGGCTTTACAGAACCTAGTTAACAATCTTCTGCTTGGCAAAATATGGGGCGAATTCCGTTGCACTTTCACGCGTGTGAGAAGGCTCAATTCGTATGTTCGTCTGTTGATCCACACGAATCTGGGTCTAGGCCACCTGTGCCAGTGGGTAATTGCTTGTGCCCCAAATGTCAGCAGGCCCTGGCAGGTAGGGTCATCGGCGCAGACGATAAGGGTGATGTGTCGCTTCAAAAGTGGGGTTGCCTCGCAATGGACTTGCTTTGTCATCACCATGTTTTGGAGTCTCCCCAGGTAGTGCGGGGGTACTATGCGAAGTGCCCCATGTTCTAGTGGTGGAAAATCTAGCTTAGCTTTCATCCCGGTGCGGGAAGTCTGGCCCCGAAGTTTTATTAGGTGCGGGCAATACCATCTAAGGTCACAGGTAGGTCCCCAATTGTTGAAGCAGAATGAGAGGTTGGAAACTCCGGTTCAGGATAGTGCGGGCATATACCATTCGGGCTCGGGCGTTAAGCCCCTATGCCTGTGTCAGACTATTGGAAAGGATCTCGCAGTTGGATTTCAGGGTTTTCGAACGTGACGGTTCCATTCTTAGAGAATTGCTGCCAATCAGATCACCCGGACCTCCTGCCGTTATTGTCGACCACCTACGGTTTCGTCAAAATAAGAGATTATGGCCAGGTCCTGGTGTTTTGCTCTCCTTTCTTCTCCGATGGTTGCGCATTTGCAGAAGGCAACATTTAAATGGGTGAAGGGGGTTCTGTACCCCGCGTAAAACTCTGAATTGCTCCCGGAAACGCGCAGAGGCTGCCAGTGTGGACCTGATGACTTCACGTCAGGCGTTCCTCACGCAACCTGATGCCTGAGTCTCCGAACCTGCTCTTATCCGCTCACCTAGCTCGCTCCTGCTAGCACTCTTTCGCGTGGGGAATTGGGGGTCAAGAAGTCTGAGTCAATGCATTTGTTTTTTGGCGTTTTGATTACAAAGGAAGGAAGTGCTGGTAAGCCAGAGCTTTAATCCCACAGTTCGTCAGAATTTTCCCTTACAGAATTTCTAACTCCGCCAAAACCACCTTACAGTTAGGTGGCTATGGAATTTGGTCAGCAGCTGGCAAAGTAGTCGTTCTAGGGGGGTATCCTGGCACTCTTTAGAGCTGTTTTTCCCATTTGTGACGTTGTTTGAGTTTCGGGATCAACTGGAGCAGCTATGGTGATGTTAAACCTTTCCTAGATAACTCCCTTTCAAGGCGCTACGTATATTGCTTTCCCTCTAGGAGGAGCCGGTGTTCAGACGCACAAGAGTTCTCTCGCGGACGTTTGCTATGCCACATCAGATGCGCCGCTTTAGCAGGTCTCTATGATGATACTGGTAAGAAGGCTTCCGAACCTTCGGTTAAGCCTGCCTAGGAGATAAGTGTATTTCATATATCCAGATACTTTCATGCTGTTGGCCGCAGATCTTGTTCATGGATTTTAGATTTCACTCCCAAGTTCTGAAGGTGAACACTAGGGAACAAAGGCCCGCGGTCTGACACCTGTCAGGAATGACGCACTAACTTTGAAGTCATTTTGATTAATGTGTTGCGGTCTAAGGAGCTGCTAGGGGTTGTTGCTGCCAAGGCGAGGGGTTTACTCCTTTCAAGCCTGGCGGGTGTGGAAAGTCAACCCCGCTCTCATTAGGTGCTCCCTCAGTTAGTCGTGGGACTAGCAGGAAGTAGCGGCAGGGCAAAGCCCCCCGTGCAGCAAAATCCCTCATACACAGCAAGAGGGTGACTCTAGGCTCTTTACCAGGAGCTGCCTTCTGCCAAAACCAGAATGATTAGCACCATGGTGGTTGCTCTGGCAACACAAACATCCTGCGAAACTGGCCCCAAATTGTTAACTGTTGTTCGATGAGAGGACTGACATGAATCAGAACTCAGTTCTTTTATCGCCACTGGACCCGTGCGAGAGGAGGCCAAGGCGACCCAGGTTCCTGAATCGGAGGTATGAGCGTACATACGGGTTCGCTTTCAGTAGCTGGCACTACTCACAGACCCTAGTGGGAAGACGCGGCTGGGAAAGACAGGGCTCTGTGACTTTGTTATCCTTGCTTGGCCTATCACCGCCCATGGCTTGTTAGTTAGGGTAGCCAGGAGTTGTTCCAGTCTTGGTTCGCAGCCGTTGTGTCGGAAGCGGTTTAACTAAAAAAAACGTTGGCCCGCCCACTTGGGTCCACAAGACTCCAGGATCGCTCAGGACGGTGGCCACCCCCTGTTTCTAAGGATGCCCTTTGTAAAGTTCGGCTCAATTTGCAGTGGTCCGCTGACTGAGGAAGCGTGGCTGCGAAAAGGGGAGCTTGCCGCTACCTTCCTCCAAAATGAGTGAAGAGGTAACGCGGGCCGTTATTGTGAGAAGCATCAGTTAACTTTGTCCATCAAGAATGTGGGCCCTCGGTCTAAGTTTTGGGGGTAGTTTTAGGCTCTACATTGTGCCGTGTGGCCCTACCTACTCGAGTGATATTCACCCTGGGCCCCTGAGGATCTCTCGGATGAACATTTGGACTTACTGATGAGCTGTAATTCAAGGTTCCGGTTGGTGAAGGCTGATGTTAGTAACTATGGGGAGATGGCTCCACCTTGTGTCCCCCTCTGATAGATGCTGAGCTTTCTCCCTAAACGTTTCGGCCGTTTGAATGATTAGCTCTGGATGTGTTACGGAAGGATTGCATAACATACAGGTAATACCGACCTCGAGCAACTGACAAAGTAGTCTAGGTGCCAATTTACGACCAAACGTCTGAGCGATATAGCACGAACGAACAATTCGTAGTAAGCTCTTAGCTCCTTAGATGTTCCTGAACCTATTGCCAGTGGCGTTTTTAGAATAACGTTGTGATAGCGGGTTTATGATTCTTTGATTGCTGATCCGAGTGGACTTTTGACTGTGTCACTTGTGTTCACTTCACTCGAGGTACTTGAAAGGCTATCTGACCAGTCCTGTGAAAGTTTTCCCTTGGAGTAGCTCTTTGTTCCCTGGTTTTTAGTTGAAGTCCAAGACTGTCCACAGAAATCCAAGCCTGCCGTAGCCCTGGTGAACCACCTTGGCAGGTTTTTGAAAGTGGAGTTGTGAAGGGCCTTCTAGGAGATTGTGGGGGAGTGTGTGGCTTGGAGTAGGACTTGGATAGTTTCTCTCGTGGCCCCCTCCAGGCCCAACCTTGCTATCCACGGGAGCTGCCCAGAAAGCGCTCCCTTGAACTAGCGCAGATGGATACTCACCTGGCTGTTGGATGATCTAAAGGGACCTGACAGACCTTGCCGCGGAAGAGAGGAGGAGAAACTCCCGAGCCGTTGCATAGTTCTGCGTTGTTTTGGCGGTTTTGTCAAGTTGCCCTCTGTTGCTTCGGAGGATGTTCCGCAATTGAGGGTACCCTTGCTTAGGGATGCCAGCGCCCTGCGTCTGTAAGGCCGTTGACAAGGGCGGGCAACATGAGTATTTCTCAGATCTATCTTGAGCTGAAACATCTGACTCGTAAGCTGCGATGCGGGCTGAAAATGACTTTCGCATGGAGATGTAGAGATGTTGTTCACTTGGGGCCATTTTTGTGGGCCTGTACATGGTAGCTCCGGCCCTGGCTTGCGGATCCCCGCTGCCTCAGGTGTTTTTCTTTTCTAAAGCTCAAAGTCTCCCTATGACCAGAAGTGTTATTTTCGAATATCTTTTGAGGGCAGACCACTTTTTTAGATTTTTATTGGGAACTGCAAGCTTTCCAGAGCGCTGTTAGAAGTCTGATCTTGCGCGTCAACTTTCAGGCCTTCCAGGCTGATGGAGGAACTTGATTTCATTTGGCCTGGGAAGCTGTTTGCCCGGGTGTGGGCGCTGAAGATCTTCGCCCTCCCTCAATTTGGAAATTCGGAGCAGGCCGAAGGATTCCTGTCCTTCTGAAGCATCTGCCAGAGGGCAGGGCAGTCCAGTAAAGGGGACGAAGTGGTTAGTCTGTGACCATTAAATGGCGACTCAAGAGGATTTAAGTGGGGGGAGTGTCGCTGGTTATCGGTAAGAATTCTGGGAGTTCTCCTTCTGAGGTCCGCCGGTGATCTTCCCATGTTATTTGGTTTTTGGCAGAGACGACTTACCATTTACTGATGTGGAGGAAGAATGTTTAGACTTAGACCCTTACGGATCGCATTCTGCATGCACGGAGGGCAGTGCTGTCTCGTTGGGTGATGGGCGAGATGTCGACAACGTCTTCGCTGTTAGGTTATTGAATGAGGGACAAGTCTCCTTTCCAGGTACTAGCGGCAGGACTAATTTATAGGATTCCCGCGACTTCTCCTGCAGACGCAAGTTCTTGGAATTTTGTTTTGGTATGGGTCCGGCCGTCCGACTGAGCGGCGCGATTTCGCTGTCCACGGGTGAACGGGACTCTAGGGCTGTGCTGTCACAACCAATTGAGATTGTTGGCCTCCCCAGGGCATCGCCGCCCAATAGTAATATCGCCTTGGTAGTAGCCTTGCACTAGATTGGACCTGGCCAGTGAAGTTGCAGCCGCCGATTGGCAATTACTGAATAGATTTAGTGGTATCCCTGCAATTTCAGGTTCTTTTAGGTTTGACGGTGTTGGCGTTGTATCTTGCGTCGTGTCAGAAGTGCCCTCCAGCCCCTTCTCCGGGAGGCAGGAGGGTGCCACTCAGGGTGTGGAGGCTCTAAGGCTGCCGAGTCATCATGGCGCTGGTTGAGCAAGACATCCCTAGATGTCTGGATTTGGTCATGATAGCTAGACGTGCAGGACAGGGCTAACGTCCTCCGATGACCTTCACCCAATTGGCCTCTTCTTCGGTTGCACGCCAGCCAATACGTTTGCAGATACTTTATGGATGGAAGCTGGGCCTTGCGGAGCACCGGCAGACCAATAGATAGACGATGTTGGTCCAGACTCTTTAAGTACATGCGTGCCGGGAGTGCTTTAGTCCGAAAGCCCAGGTGGGCTACCTTCCATAAGTCCGCCTATAAGGGTTCAGGGGCACACTTGGCTGGAGGCCTGATTGATTTACCAAGGTTGGAGGTGGGTGCTACTGTCCCCATTCTAGTAGATGGCGCTCCACAGGGCTCCCGTCTGCTCTAACAGCAGGGGAAAGGGCCGTTCCGGGTAGAGGTCCCAGACCGTCGTCGTGAAGTCTCCGATGAGCGGGCCTGGGGTGGATTATCGCATGTTTGGAGCTTCACAACGGCTTACGGGTACGGTCTGCGGCTGGCTTTTGGAGGAACACTGGCGGGATCCGCCCCACTTTCCTTGGCATGCATGAAGTGTTTGACACCTGTACGCCTACCAGGGATGGGAGCCTTTTTGAATGTCTTGTGTTTTCCTAGGTCATCAGAGTTGAAAGGTTGTTGGGTTAGTCTTACACGACGGTCCGCGGAGTACTTGCCTCCAGCCCGTACAGCCATGATTTCGTCGTTCTAGCTCCGCATTAGAGTTTCTTTAGCATTGATTCCTGAAGGATGGTCCCGCATTTTCACAGTATCTATCTGGGACATACCTTTTCAGTGCTCTTGACCACGTGTTCGCTCCTTCTGAGTGGGGATTGCTTGCAGCGACACGGGTCAGCGCCTGTCATTGAATGATGAGTCACACCAAAGAAAGTTTACCAATGTGGCTCGTTCCCGAGAAGAAGCCCCTTATAAAGATGGCAAATCACTGTAGATTTTTCTTAAAATTAGGAACAGTGAGGCGCGCAGCTGGGTTAGGATCCGTCCAGCATTTTTGGACGGATGCTTGGTCGATGCAAAATGTTATCGATAAGGTAATTCCTCATAGAAGGAAACCAGCGCCGGCAGTTAGGGACTAAGCCCTTTCAGGATGCGGTTTATAGCATGACTTCTGCCCGCCTGCAGTCACGATGTTTGCCCTTCTCGGTCGATTTCAGCGCCAGATACGAGGGGTACAGGCAGGTGACCTAGCAACGAGAAATCATTTTCCGCTTTTTCATTCCAAGGGGGAGGGAAACTGTTTCGGGCAGGAGGTCTAGGGTTGAAAACATTTCATCAGTTTCTTCTGATAGCCGAGAAATTTGAGGAGTGATCTAGTTGCATTCTACCTGTTTGACCTTAGACCTATGTGTGTCTGCGGGGGATAACCACTTGAACGCTCCTAGTAGCTTTTCCTGCTGCTTCTTCCCCTGGCAATAAAGAGCTCAACTTGCAGCCCTCGGAATAGCAGCCAGAGACATTATCCCTGTTGCCGACCAAGAAGCCATTCTGGTTTAAAGTGGGCTTCTATACAGTGGTTAGGTGACATAAATTCGGCGTTGTTCCCTTCCCTTCAGCTCGGGCGAGCAGTTCCTTGTTCGCGTAGTGCCGGTTGCAAAAGCCTCCTGTCCCGGTGAGAACCTTGATTATGCGGGAGAGGGCGTAACTGCTGCCCCCTGTTGCAAGTTCTGCGTCTGCCAGCTTGACTCCCCAACCTCGTACCCCGCCAAGTTGGGACCTAAGCTCGAGAGTTACGACGTTATGGTTATCTCTGGTGACAGATATTTCTACTGGACTTTTTAGCCTCTTATAGGTATCCTCGCGATTGCTTCAAATTCTTCTTTAGGGTGTTGTTCAAACACACCAAAAGCAGCCAGCCCAAAGGCGGTCAAAGCATAGCACATCCCTTACGACGGTGCTAGAGGGACTTAGCCTCTTAGGAGAAGCACCTTATTGTGGCACCCGACAGCCCTTCTTCAGCTGTTGGGGGGTGGTACCCAGCCCGCACGTGAGGTCAGCATATGGTCGAATTCCTCCTTAGGACTTTCCCTCATTGGCGCTGTTGCACCTAGAATACCACTAATAGTGACAGGCTGTTTCCATATACTTCTGCAAGTTCCAACTGAATCAGCCTGACACAGCCACGGTTGGTCCAGAGTCCCCAGAGGATTTTGTTTTGTCCAAACTGTCCAAAAGGTGCCGTAAGCAGTCCCCCTTCAGAAGATGCTTTAATCGTGCTTTCCCATGTCTCCCTGCTATAGACAAGCCGCTTCTGTACTCCGAACTTGGAAGCCGTTCGGAGGCATTCCCCCAAGGAATGACCTCAATGCGTCCCGTGGACGGGCTGGTCTCCCCTTGCGCTAATAAGGAAGATTAAGCTGCTACAATCCCCTCTTCAATCCGGCCAACGAAAAATTCTAGGCTCCGTTTGGTGACATAATTCACTCTAAGGTCCTTGAGTCGTTTGATGGAGTTTATAATGTAGATGCTCTACAAGCCGGAGCGCTTTTCTCACGGGAGGGCTCCGGTACAGGGAGGGGCTGAGCTTACAGCGACTTAAAGACATTAATTCATCCAGATAGCAGAGAATTATAGGTCCTAGGGAGGTTATTAATTTTCTGTCTCTGTGGCTTCAGTGTCTTCCCCATTTACGACTACGCAGCCCCAGACTCATCAGATTTTTGAGCAGTGATGCTAGACTATGCCTCTCTGGGGCCTCTAGCTTTTTGTTTGCAGGTACGATTTATTTGGTTACAAAACTAGGGCGGAGGCCCCCCTAGGATAATCGGGATAATACATAGAAGCACCGCTTGCGTAGCGCCAAGCTTAAATTTTTAAGTCTAAGAAATTCTATGCAACATTAACAAACTCTTGTAAGTCTTGAAGCAGGTCTCCAACTCGTGGAAAGTTTTCTCTCAGGCAGCTCTTTGGGGTGGGGTGAGTAATTCAGTGAACTGGGACTCTACTGCTTCATCACTCCCTGCTAAGCCCAGGAGAGAGCCTTCCCAAGTTAGTCGTATTGGCACGTTGTTCGGGGAAAAGAACAGCCTCCGAGTTTTCGAGGGAGAGGGGGTTACATGCCGACTAGTACGGGACCCCGCCGATGAGGAACGTTCAAAAGTGCATGTCGACTGCTATCGTTAATCCCGAACGTTGGATCTGCCTTCGGTGGTTGAAGACGCCAGCCCAGAGGGGCGCACAGGGATCTCGGCTTGGTTCGGCACCGTTTTTAAAGGCCGAATCCAGTCCCGATTGTGGGGAGTGGAGGGGCTGGGAGGCTCTGCAAAGCGTTTCAATCACGTAGTTCCATCCTTGAGGGTTCACAGTCTGCTAGGAAAGCTTTCAAGCAATGGTCCAACAAGAGCCGAGGAGAGAGTGACTGGTGTAGTTGCTCGCTGTTGGTGAATTTGATGTCGTTGGGGTGCTCAGAACTGCACCACCCACTCGGCAGAGGACCACGCAGCCAACTTCTGCCTTCAGGGTCACACCTCCGATGATACGTTTTGGGTTGACCAGAATATAAAAGAGGGGCATTGCCAGGCTAGTCTGTCTAGTGGAACAGCTTTTATTGGGGGAGGAAGACAGGTTTGTTGTCAGAGCATTTGGCCCTGTTGCTGTAGCGACTGCTGATTCTTTTGATCGCCTGTTTAGTCCGCGCTTCCCCGTTTTATTGAACACGCGATTGGTCCACTGCCCTTTTCTGCAGAGCTGGGTTGTTCCTGGACAGGCTGGCCCGCTGGAGGCTTGGACCAGGACAGCCGGTCTCCGATTAACTAAGAGTTCATCTTTAGTTTAGGTCCCTGCCCTGCCCATGTAGTTTTCTTTACGAGCCGGTGCCCATAACTTGAGTCTCCTGGAAAAGCTATTTTCTTCATGATCATTCTCGGAGCAGTTGGGTTAGGGGTTAAAACTCTTCTCAATGTGGGTTATAGGTTTGAAATTGTGGCTAGCCAGGTCCTGGTCAAATGGATCGATTTTTGTAGGCCCAAAGGGTGATCGTGGGTGCAGCAGAGCCGCAGGACACCTAGTTCTAGGCATATCAGAGAAGGACGCAAGCGGTCGGACAGCCCGTTGAACTGGAGTCAAGGTACCGTCTTACGTAGTTCTCAGTGGTTGGAACTAAAGTCTGACCGACTTCCATGGGCAGCTTGCGTCGGATGGCACTTATTACTCCAGGCATTTCGTAAACATGGCTTTCGCAGTAATAGCAAGGAAGGCTTTATTGCCCCGGTGCATGAATCGCATAAGTTTGCCCTCAGCCGGGGAGGGCGCTGCGACCAGATGATTTGGTCAGGGCGACTGGGCCCAGTCTTGTTTAAGGGAGAAAGTGCCTCACCAAGTTGGATGGGCAAGCCGTCGTAAGGTTTTGAGGTGCTGGGGTCCAATAGGGCATCACCTTTTCGCGCTGATAAGATTGAGATGCCTTCTCCAGGTTCAAGCGCCAAGGCGCTTGTGGCTCCAGTTACTGAAAGCTGCATCGGATGTGGGATCTATCCACCCATGAGAGTGCGCCACAAGGAAGGGACAAGGCTCATTTCTCCAACCGTGGCCTGCCTCAGTACAGGCCTCCAGAATCCATTTGAGAGGAGACCTGAAGATTTTGGTTTAAAGCACGCCTTGCATAGTGGGGAAGGTCACCAATATGCGGATCCCAATTGGTACGTCCATTGTGCAAACCTTGTTTATTCGGGCAACTGAAATGCCGGGGCGAGTTCACCAACCCTGTGCTTATGATGTCAGTCACTGCCTGCAGCTGCAGTTCAGGCAGTTCTGACTGAGAGGTTTGGAAACCAGCTGATGTTTCTTATCAATTGGTTCACTCTCTGCCTGGCTGTTGTTCCTCCTAACTCAAAAGTCTGGTGACAAGTGGTCAGACCCTCCTCTCAGGGCTCTTACCGTGGTATTTTGAATGGAGCCGTAGGTCCGGAGTGGCGGCGCAAATTAGAAGCAGATTGTAGTTGGACTGGATCAGGGCTCAAGAACAAGGGGCGGTTCTTTGGCCTAACAGTGCAACGGATTGCTGCGCATGCTTTTGCCTAGGGATCTTCGTGGAGCCAGGCTGAAGAGCCCTTCTCGACTTCACTGCCAGGAGCCAGGGGTATTCAGGCATGCTTCGGATGATAACTGGAACAGGCACAGTCTGTTGTCGTCGAGCATGGATTAGCCAGCACTCGGCTAGCCAGGAAGGCTCGCTCCTGATAAAGAGGTCTGAGTGTTGAAGTTATGCCTGGATAGAGCAGACGGGCTTAACTGGGCCTGGTTGTGACCAGTCTGGCAATACGAGGCTAGGTAGTTTGCCTAAACCTCCGCATGGTTATGGACTACTATTTTCTGCTGGCATGTGGCGTCCTCCTGTTGATCTTTGTCCACTTAGCGGGTTGGGTATGCTAGCGGGTAGAAGGTGGATCTGCGTTTCCATTGGCAGTGCTTGGCGCCAAAAATGGAAGTGACTTTCCCTTGCATCTAGGTCTGCAACTTATAACATATCCGATGGGGGGCAGCTGTTTTCAGTTCGGCAAGCGTGGACCCCTGTTAATTTGTGCGGAGGAGTCATAAGCACCTCTCTGAATCACACTGTTTTGAAGGTTCTAGATCTTCTAGGTGAGCCCTGCTTTTCTTCCACGCCGGCAGATAGAAATGCGCAGTTGGGCCGCTGTTTTTGCGTGGCCCTCTTTGTCTTACAATAGCGTACTCTAAGAGTTTTTTTTTAAGGGTCTGTCTTTGATCTACCGGAATTCAATTGCTACGTGTGTCTCTTGAGTCTCAAAGCACGGTCCTCTGAGTGGCAGGGATTTATCATGCTCTCGTCTGTGTTCTTTGCACGAGTTTTTCTCCGCCTGCTTCAAAAGTAGGTTAACAAGTCTCGAATGCTCCCCTGTGCCCCCCTCGAAGGTGGGAAATTCGATGGGTTTTTCGTCTCTGATTCAATTGTGATTATTTGGCTTCAATGGGAGCGATTCAAATCTTGTGAAAACGTACGGCGATCGTGGCTACGTTGTTTTCGGTAAGTTCCTTCTCGACTAACAACGAATACAGTATTCTTTCTCTAACAACAGCACTGTTTATGGGTTTTACTTGTTGGGCACAGGCCAACGTGGCTCGGTCTAAACAGCTATCTGCAAGTACTCCAGATAATACTGCTACTTCCTCTGAAGAACTGGAGGGGCTGCCTATCAAGGGAAGGCCTGCTTTGCTTACCCAGGACCTAGCTGCACCTGTACACCAGTTACCTAATTCTGTACTTTCTGCATAACTGTTGCCGCGTAATCTATCCGTTCGCAAAGTCAGCGAGATGTATCTGAGTTTTGACACTTGTCATAGCGAAGGCTTCTGCAATTGAGCTCCAACAATCATATGAGCCCCAGTCCACTCCTTGTGTGAGTGTACTTCAAGATCTGAATTGACGTTCTAATGTGGCAAATCCTTCCACTTACAAAAGTGACAAATTCTTCTATCCATGATTGCTGTCTGTTTTTAGGGCCCTGTGCAGGCTAGTCCTTCGTTCCACCTAGGCCCAGTGAAGCGATTGTTGTCCTTTGGGTCTAAGGGTGTCACTCTGAAGAAGCGCTCACATTTTAACCTCCATCACTTTCTTGGCTAAGCCTGGCTGTGCATTGGGGGTTGCTTTCCTTGTTGTTTCTTTGTGTGGTCATTAACGCAGGTAGACAGCCCACTAATTAGAAACAGCCAGTGGGATCGCCCAAGAGTGTCGGGGATGACCCTTCGTCTTAGGATAGATGTTGTTCGTCGAAGCTGCATCGGTTTCTCAAATTTGGAAATAGACTTTGGCGCAGGTGAGTTCTTGCGCTCTGTTCAGATGATGGGACATGCAAGCAGGCAGCAGGACCAAAGCTCCAAAGACTTGCTCCCATTTTCTCATTGGAGAACTGGGACACTGTGGCCCCTTAAAGCTCAGTCAGAGATTATCGGCGAAATAGAGCACACCCTTGAATCTTCGCTGTTGGACCTTGTCTGTCCCTTCAGGTATTGCACATGCGCCCTCGGACCAGAGGAAATGGGGAATGTACCGTGTAAGGGGAGTTAGCAAGATCCTCATGGCTCACCCGAGCACTCTCAAGCG